>NC_034602.1:56783683-56840105 GCF_900095145.1 Mus pahari
TTTCTTTCTTTCTTTCTTTCTTTCTTTCTTTCTTTCTTTCTTTCTTTCTTTCTTTCTTTCTTTCTTTCTTTCTCTTTCTTTCTTTCTTTCTTTCTTTCTTTCTTTCTTTCTTTCTCTTTCTTTCTTTCTTTCTTTCTTTCTTTCTTTCTTTCTTTCTTTCTTTCTTTCTTTCTTTCTTTCTCCCCTCTCTCCCCCAAGCTAGGATATCACTTCATAACCCAGGCTGGTCTTGAACTCATGATCTGATTTGTCTGTTTTAGCCTTTTGAGTGCTGAAAAGAATACTCTGCTATATCCAATTTTTGTTTTTTCATGTGATTGAAAATATAAAACTACTTCGCCAGTATTGATTTCTTGTCTCTTCCTAACTTTACTCAGAAATGTATAAGAGACTCATGCTTCTCACAGTGTGTCAGACTCACTGTTTCTTCATACAGACTTGGATAAAAAGAGAGGCTCGGTCAAAAGTTAAATTAGATCAAAGCCCAGGTCTCAGGCACTGCGTTTTGTACAGAGGTGTGGATGAAAAGAAAGGTCTAGCTAGCCTTAGAAAACAATCCTGGAGACTGCCTGCCTGCCTGCCTGCTTGATGGGGACAAAGGCAAGCGCGCAGAGCGAGCGGAGAAAGCAGGGGAAAGGGAGTCGGGGCTGTGTCAGGTGCTCTGAGGAGCCGGGAGAGACCATGCCTCTGCCTCCTGAGGAGATCTGGTAAATAGCTGCTGGTGTATGGAAAGTAGAATACAGTGGGACAAATGAGTGTACAATATTTATATATTATGGAGTTAATTGAAGAGAAAGATCATGATGCCCGAGATGGGATTCCTGAGGAAGGACGAGTGTAAAAGATGGCTGGAGTGGTCACACTAGGGCTCTGGAACATGGAATAAACTGTTGTTGGCAACAGGTTTTACATTGTAACATTGAGTGAAAAGGAGGGTGTGGCTGTTCCTTGGTGTGGCTGAGGGGATGGCTTTGTTATAGATATGAGGGACAGAGCAGCCAGAGGCATAGAAGTTTAGCTGTGACCTTACAAAATGAATGTGTCCCCTTCCTCAATTTGGGTATTTCTCACAGGAGACAGAGCTTCTCAGTAAGACCCAGGTGTGGTGGTGTGTGCTTGTAATTCCAGCTTTTCTACAAAGCAAGTTCAAGGCCAGTCTAAGCTACTTGAAACTTTATTTCAAATGCAGTGGCCCTCGAAGTAACACTTGCTGTTTCTTTAGCAGAGAGCTGAGAGCAGAGGCTTGTTCAGCTCATCCTGCTGACCAGATCACCAGGGGGGCTGTTACATTTTTAATGCGATAGTCTATAAAATTGCATTTAATTTCATGAAAGATCATTTACATCCCTTTTTTGTCTTTTCCACAGTCTCAAAAGCATAAATATAAGGTCCTTTTCCGGGAGCCAGACACATGGTGGAAGTTCAAGCCGAAGGAGCTTGCGAGGTAAAGCCTGGGGGTTTCTGAGCTGGCTTCTCTACAGCAGTGAGCCTCCTTTATACACGATGAATGAAACAAAACTGATTAGATTTTGGCTTGTCCACTTAAAAATTGTAATGTTATGTACTGTGAATGTTTTCAGCAGTTTTAAATAATTATTTTTAAGATGCTTACTTTTCATGGGTGTATGCTTATGTGCATGTGAGTGTGTCACGGCCCTGTGTGAAGGTCAGAGATGATCTTTCTGGAAGAAGTTCTCTCCTGCTCCAGGGATTAAACTCATATCATCAGGTCTTCCAGCAAGCACCTATGCCAGTCAACCATCTTGATGGCCCTTATCCTTGGTTTTATGAAGAGTTGGGAGATTTATTATATTTAATAATAAATAGCCATGGAGTTTCCAGTTGTCTTATGTTATCAGTTGTATACTTCCTTGTAATATGTGTTAATATGTAAAACTAGGAAAGACCCTGGGGGCTGGTACTCTTGAGCCATGTGTCTACTGAAGGCAGGGCTTGTGCCTTCTAGAGTACTAGAGAGTGTTGGCTGCTTTTAAAAATGTATGTATGTATGTATGTATGTATGTATGTATGTATTTAATGTATATGATTATGCTGTTGCTGTACAGATGGTTGTGAGCCTTCATGTGGTTGTTGGGAATTGAACTTTTAGGACCTCTGCTCGCTCCCTGTCACTCCCGCTTGCTCTGGTCTTCCCTGCTTCACTCAGTCCCTGCTTGCTCTGGCCCAAAGCTTTATTTATTATTATATATAAGTATACTGTAGCTTTCTTCAGATGCACCAGAAAAGGGTGTCAGATCTCATTATGGGTGGTTGTGAGCCACCATGTGATTTCTGGGACTTGAACTCAGGACCTTTGGTAGAACAGTCAGTGCTCTTACCCACTGAGCCATCTCAGCAGCCCAAAAATGTTATTTTTAAGGGATGAACATACATTGTTTTTTACTTAGTGCTCTGAAGATTTAATTTTAGAATAGTTGCTTTGTAATAATTTAAACTAATTCAATACAAACTAAAGGGCAATCTGACTTCAGTATAGTCACAGTGTTGTGTGACTATCACCACTGTCTAATTCTGAAACATTTTCATCTTTTCACAAAGAAGTCATACCCCAGCAGTTCCTCCCTCTTTGGCAATCTCTGCTGTGTTTCCTCTCTAGGGTTTTTTTTTTTTTTTTTTTTTTCTATTCTGGGCAGTATATATACAGTGAATACGTGGGGTCTTTTTCTCTGGCGTCTTGCACTGAAAATGTTTTTAAGGTTTATTATCTGTGTTGCAGCATGTCATATCCAGTATCTCTTAATTGTTTTTTCATGTTACTGGGTTGGTTTCCTTCCTATATTGTGTTTGGAATTTTTGCATTTGTGTAGATGAGTGGGGTTCCCCTCCCTGACCTACCTTACCTGCTTTTGGTATTGTAAACTAATTGAGAAGTATTTCCTCTCAATTGGAATGTCCCCCATCACACCAAAGTTCAGACTTTAACAGTTACATTCCTCTGGCGTCTGCATGTCCACGGTGTAAGCAGCCAAGGTCTCTCTTCAGGGTGTTCACAGTGTGTGTCCCTCCTCATTACCCTCACTAATGATAAGGTTTGGGTTTGCTTGTATTTTTTTCAAAGTGACCCCTCATAAATAAACAGCTCTTTGCTTGATTGGTCTTCTTTTCTGTTGTATTCTATTTTACTTAATTCATTCATGGTTTTCTTTATTCTACTTTCTTTGTTTTAAAATATATATTTTGCTTATTTCTATTGTTTTAAAAATCTTTACTTGAAGGTGTAGATCATTTTTATAATATGAGCATTTGATGCTCAAACTCTCCCTGATATTTTATTTTCCTCATGGTTTAGTGTACAGTGCTTCATTTTTCATGTTTATTTGTAAAGTTGCATTATAATTGAATATTCTCTTTTAGCTTTTGGTTATTGAGAATTATGTTTTACAATTTCCAAACCAGTGGATGTTTTTCTTGTGGATTTTCAGTTCACCTGCAGTAGGCTACATTGTGTGACCCGTGTGTGATAGTTTCCCTTCTTTTCTTCCCTCCAATGTCTCACTGTGCTGTCCTGGAGGCCCTGGGACTATAGCGAGCGATCTGCCTCCCACTGCCTCCTGAGTGCTGGAGTTTAAGGCCTGTGTCACTGCAGCCAGCCTCAATAGTTCCTTCTTAAATGTTCCATTCTTGCCTACTGAGCATGTGTACTGGGGGCTTGTGAGAGAGTTCAGTAGGCAGAGGATTTGAGTTGCTTTGAGGATTTGAGTTTGATCCCTAGGGTTCACACAGTGGGAAGAGAGAACTAGCTCCTGTAAATTGTCTTCTGACCTCCACATGCATGCTGTGGCATGGACGCACGCATACAACACAACATGTATACTGACCCACCCGAGGTGGTTATGCTGTGTTTAGATGCACGCATACAACACAACATGTACACTGACCCACCCGAGGTGGTTATGCTGTGTTTAGATGCTCTCTAGTAATACTTAGCAACTCTGCTGCCCAGCGGGGTCTGTACTTTCTGTGCCTGCTTTTCTTTTGGTTGGTCTTGTGGGTTAAATTTTGGACATGGTGACAAACTCTTCCAATGTGAGACAGTGTGTGAGTCCCTTTGCTATAATGCCCATCAGTCTCTGTTATCCCACCCGTGTCCACTTATATATTTGAGGGTAGTTATTGAAATTCCTAAGGGCGTATTGTTTGTTTGACGTTACCCTAATTAACTGGACTTTATCCCTCCCCAGTGATTTTTTTTTTTCTTTTGTCTTTAAGAGTAGCTTTTGCTAGGAAGTCTGGTTTGTTTAATTAATAGAACTGTACCAGCATACTTTTAGTTAATATTTTTAGTTGGAGAATTTTCTTCTTTTCATACTTTTACTGTCAACCTTTTAATATCCTTAATGTTTATGTATTTATTGTGCCCAGGATGGCTTGTTTCTCTGTTCACTTTGGCTTTCCTCTGTGTGTGTGTGTGTGTGTGTGTGTGTGTGTGTGTGTGTGTGTGTGTGTGTGTGAGAGAGGGGACAGAAGTTTGGAGGGGGTCTCCTGTAGTGCAGGCTAGCCTTGAACTCCTGATTCTCCTGCCTCCACTCTCAGGGTTAGGACATCAGGCAGATACCGTAGTTCTCAGCCCCTCTGGGTGTTCTGCTGGCCACACAGGGGCTGCCTTCTCAGTGCTCCCTGTGCTTGGTGCTTCTTTCCCCTCTTTATGATTAGTGCTTTGTTTGTTTCTGTTTTTTTGAGACGAGGTCTCACTGTGTAGCCTTGGCTGACCTGGAACTCAACTATGTAGACCAGGCTGTCCTCAAACTCATAGAGATCCACCTGCCTCTGCCTACCAAGTGATGGGATTAAAGTCATGTGCCACCAGGCCTTACTTTTATGATTGTTATGAGAAAAAAAAACTGTGTGAAGTTTTTCTCTCATCATATTCTAGAAAATTTAGGTAAAATTTTAAGTCTGTTTTCTTCTATAATAATTTCTAAATTATATATGTTTTATTTATATTTTTTAGTGCCCACTTCCCATGTTTCACTATGCAAAGCTTAACTCTAAAGTAAAACCATTTTCTTTGCCTTCCTAATCACAAACACAAGGACTTTTTAAACCCACTTGTGATGGTTCCTCATGAGTGTACATGATATCATTATGTGATTTATACACAACTGTTGGTTTTGCTCAACTATTTTCTTTGTGCTTCATTTTCCCATTGCAGCAGAGACCTTTCTTTAATCTGAGAGTTTGTCTGCAGTAAGTTCTTTACAGTAAGAGTCTGTTTTTAAGTTTTCCTTTGCAAATATTTTTAACATCTTCATTCTTATAAGACACTTACTTTATGTATTCTGGACTGTCAGCTAATTTCTGTTGCTGAAAGTAACATTTATGTTTTATTTCTATCACTGTTGCTAAGTCTTCTATCTATATGACTAGCCATATTTTTTAATTTCTAGCTTAATCTCACTTCCTTTTCCTTTGAGTGACAGTTTTAGCACATGTTTCTAGTTACGGATTTCTTATTCTGTTATTTTGTTTGACTCCTGAAATCAGGACATGGGTGTCATTCATCAGTTCTAGAAAATTCTCAGCATTTATCTTTAAACTGCTTTTGTCCCATCTCTCTGTTCTCTTCTTCAGACTGGAATCAGTGGTATACTAGACCTTTTTTTGCTTTGGCCTCTATGTCTATGTTTCTTAACCTCTCTCATATTTTCTATCTCTTTGCTTCTCTGTGATATGAAACCAGACAAGATCGAGGTAGGTAAATATGAAAGCCATATTTACCCAAGAGGCAAACGATAATATTAGCCCTGGATTTCAGATATAAAGCCTTGAATCCAGACTAAGTTAAGAGGTTACAACTGAGATGCTTTCGTTAAGAAACAAACCCGAGGGGGATTAAAGCATATTATCCTACTTCCTGGCAGTGCAAACCCAGAAAACACCCTCAGCCTGAGACCTAAAGATGTCCATGTTTGGGTTAACTAACTGTAAGTTCACTAGCAAAAACACAGATGAACGAGCAAGACTGGAAATGCAAATAATAAACTTCATATTTGGACATCCAGAGACTTAATATGCTAGGAATTCAAAAATATTGTTTGAACCTAAAATGTAATAAAATGTGTTTGTTTTAATTTAGTTGGGATCTGGTTTTACTGTAACAGGAAGGCACTTGGGGGTATTTACTCAGAGTCTCTAGAGTGGAATACTTACTGCTCAGAGTTTTAATCCTTAATCAAAACCTTTAAATGACAATCATTGTTTTATGAATTTTTTCCAGAGTTTTAGAACAACTTCTTCTAAGGTCATTGAATTCTTTCTCCTGAATTAATAAAGGATATCTGGAAGAAATATATAGTATAATTAATAGAGTGCAATTTAAAGAGCCCGACTAGGTTGGGTGTGGTGGTGTAATCCCAGCACTCAGAGATCTGAGGCAGGAGGATCACAAGTTTCAGGTCATCACAGCCTGGGCTTCATAGCAAGGCCACATCTTCAAACAAATGAAAACAAACCTTGCAAACCAAACGGGACGGGAATGCCCTCAGGCTAGACAGACACGAATGTGAAGGCAAGGTCCGTCCTCTCCTGTCTCACATGAGACGTGCCACTGATGGTGTTAGGGACATAGCTCAGTGGGAACGTGTTTACCTTCCACATGTGTGGCCCTGAGTTCAGTTCCAAGCACAGCAGAAAAGGACTTCTGGACTTGGTGTGTTCTTTTGTTTTCTTTTCTTTTTGGTTGTCAACCTTCTTCCCACCTGGTTCTTCCCTGGACTTTTCAGACGTAATATCCATGGAGTGAGCAAAGAGAAGATATCAAGAATGCTGGAGCACTATCAGCGCTTTGTCTCTGTGCCGATAATCATGAGCTCTTCCGATCCAGAGAAAACCGAGCGCATCGAGTTGTGTGCATACGCTTCTGACGACAGGAATTCTAGGTGGGTTAAAGTCTAATACATGCAAAAAAAAAATGCAGTGTGAAGCTATGGTTTCTTTTTTAATGATAGCTTTGAAGACTTAAAATCACCGCTGATAAACTAAAAATCAAGAGGTTTTATTTTCTATTTGATCAGTTTCACCTGAAGTCAGCTGAGGATGCTAGCAAGAGAAGTAAGAAGTCATGTGAAAGGTGATGTTTTTCCCTTTGAGCTGAGGGTTTGTGATCTGCAGTTATATAGTAAATACCCTTGTCTTTTTTTGAGGATTTTCCTTTTCTCTTCATTGTTTTTGTTGTATACATCAACATTATTTTTATTTCTTATTCTTAGGTTTTTTTTTTGTTTTTTGAACTCAGAAATCTGCCTGCCTCTGCCTCCCAAGTGCTGGGATTAAAGGCATGTACCACCACTGCCTGGCAGGTTTTTTGGTTTTGTTTTGTTTTGTTTTGTTTTTTAATGTTTTAGTGAATGTACTCTTTAAGTTTTCACATAGAGAATTCAATTAGTGTTAGATATGATTTTACTTTGGAAAACTTAATGGGAGAGTTGGGTCTTTGAGAATTCCTAAGATAAAGGAAGGTAACTTGACAAACTGAATAAGGAAAAATTGTTAAAGTTGAAAGGATAATACTATGAATTGGAAACTAACATTCAGGATGATTTTAAAACATTTTTAATAGATGACATCTTAAATGAGAGCTTCCTACCTCAAAGAAAGAATCCTTTCTTTCTCTCTCCTTCCTTCCTTCCTTCCTTCCTTCCTCCAAGACAAGGTTTCACTGTGTCTCTCTGGCTGTTCTAGAACTTGCTTTGTAGACTGGAACTCACTTTGTAGACCAGGCTGGCCTCGAACTCAGAAATCTGCCTGCCTCTGCCTCCCAAGTGCTGGGATTAAAGGCGTGCGCCACCACGCCCAGCTTCTTTAGTTTTTCTTAATTCTGAAAATTATGTTGTGTTACTGCTCTAGTTAGTAACTTGACCCTGGGAGTGCAGAGCTTAAAAATGAGGCAGACTGGAGCCTCATGTAGTAGCAGCTTATATTCAGGGTACCAGGTAATTTGTATTCTGAGGGCACTCTGGGGGCAAGTTGCATAGAGTAAACCTGTTCTTGAATAATAATTATAGACACATGATGGGTAAGCCCACTCCTATTTACCACTCCCATTTGTGGGAGGGGCACAAAAGCCCATTCCATATATAGCCCATGTGTTGGAGGAAGAGAGGTCACAAGACTTTATTTGTTCTCACAAGCTCTCAGAGATCTCACATAGCTTGATTCACGGACTATGTTCTGACAGTATTGGTTTTGAGATCCCGTAAATAGGTGGTTGTCAACCTACCCAGTGCTTCTGTACCTTTTAGTACATCTCATGTGGTTACCCCCAACCATAAACTTATTTTTGTTGCTACTTCATATCAGTAATTTTGCTTCTGTTAGGAACTGTAATGTAAACATCTGTTTCCCAATGGTCTTAGGTGACCCTGTGGAAGGGTCGACAGAGGTCGAGACCTACAGGTTGAGAAATAAAACTTTCTTTGTAGGAAATGTAGACCCACAGCAACATATGATAAGCTGTGGATGTGAAGGAAGCCAGCAAGATATTGTTCTCTGTTAGCACATTAGAACCTTCATTGAAAAGGTCAACATGTCTCACTGTGACTGACAGCTGAAGGGTACTGTCCAACCTGATGAGTTTGCTTGTGTCTGCTTCACACGGTGTTTCCTGTTGGTAAAGAATTATATTTTGTGCTATTTCAGAGAAAGGTTAAGATTAGTTCTTTTTTTTTTTTTTTTTTTTGGTTTTTTGAGACAGGGTTTCTCTGTATAGCCCTGGCTGTCCTGGAACTCACTCTGTAGACCAGGCTGGCCTCGAACTCAGAAATCCACCTGCCTCTGCCTCCCAAGTGCTGGGATTAAAGGCATGCGCTACTACGCCTGGCTAAGATTAGTTCTTAACATTATTTCTTCCATCAGTCTGGGGATTGAACTCAAGGCCCCACGTTTGTTGGGCAATTGGTCTGCCTCTGAGCTTTACTATTGAGTTATATATATCCCCATCCCAGTTTCATAATTTTTGTGTAATTTTAAATATTTAGAATAAATGCTAAGTGCTGTCTGGCTGCATGATTCTTTAATTTAAATCATAGTATTAATCGCACTGTGAGCAAACTTTCTTACCACATTTGAAATGTCTTGTAGCCTAAGAGACAGTGAAGCTATTAGCTCTGCAAAAGAAGACAGTGTCTCATCTGTGTCTCCGAAGCACTTAGAGTTAACGGAAGAGAAGACCCTTGAGGTGACCACACAAGCAGTGTCACCTGCGCGTGATCCCCAGCTCCCTTGTCCTGGTTTAAACAGAGGAAGAAAGGAGTTGGGTGACGTGAGTCATGGTGGTCATAGCCCCTTCTTTCAGGAAGCCCCGAGAACCTATTTTCCTAACCCTGAAAGCAAAGGTCAAGCCACAGATAGAAGTGAGAAAGAACAAGAGACGATGTCTGAAAAAGATCATTCTGAAGCAGATGCATGGAGTGCTGCGGAGGGAGCATCATCAGATGGGTACTGCGCTGAGGATAGTCAAGAAGCCTGCGAGTGTGCAAGTGCAGCCACACTTCCAAGTGAAACCTCCTCACCTCCTGAGATACTGGAAGAAAGAACAGCAGGAAAGAAAAAGACCATTGGAAAACAAAAAGGCAAGTCATCTTTGGAAAAAATCCCCAAACAAGAGCAATCAAATTTTGTTGGTGACTGGCCAGTTGATAAGACAATTAGCCAGAGAACCAAAAGGAACCGGAAAACTGAAAAAGGTTTATCTGTACAAAGTGACAAAAAATGTAACCACCAGCAGTCCCACAAAGTATTAGATACTAGGGTATCTGTGAATACAGATCCTGTCCAGCCCCAAGGATCTTCACATGGAAACGCTGATCTTTCAGAAGTGCCCAGTAGCTATCACTATGATCCTTACAGAAGTACCGAGCAAACCTCAGTCAGCGCTGTGAGCGACTGGCCTTCCTCTGCTTCATTAGCTCCGAGAGAGCACAGACCGAGAATGCCAAAAACTGACTTAAGTGAACCCAGCATAGAATTTGGAACTAATGACAACCTGGGTGAAATACCCTTATATCCAGCACATGAGGCCTACTGGGGGACAAGTCCTGAAGAACTGAAGACGCTGAGTTCCAACCTTCGAAGTTCTGAAGTGCTGCCCAGTCAAACAGCTCCTGAGCATCATCCAACCTCCCTGAGTCCAGTGGCTCACAGCCAGCACGCGCTGTCCCTTACATTCTCTGGCAGTGCAGCAACTCTTCCTGGAGTAGTGGGGCCCCGGTCTCTAACAGAATTTCCATTGGGGGTGTCTGGAATTGTCTCTGGAATAGATACAGGCACTTGTACTCAGACTGAGCCCCAAGATTTTGCTCTCTTGTGGAAAATAGAAAAGAATAAAATCAATGTTTCAGATTCTGTCAGAGTGTTGACAGGAAGATTAGATGGGTTTAAGCCCAAAGATTTCACTCTTAATAGAAAATTAAATGTTCAAGAAACAATTCCATACAGAGTAATGCATGATAAAAGTACATTCGTTGAAGAAAGTGAGCTTACCAGTGCTGATGAATCTGAAAATCTTAACATCCTTTGCAAACTATTTGGATCCTTTTCCTTAGAAGCCCTGAAAGATTTATATGAGAGATGTAATAAAGACATTATTTGGGCCACAAGCCTCTTGTTGGATTCTGAGACTAAACTGTGCGAGGACACTGCGGTTGAGAGCTCCCCCAAGTCATACAGCGAGTCACAGGTTGGGCCATTTTCTATGGGCTTGGACCTGAAGGAAATTATTAGCCACAGGGGAACCTCAGAAGGTTCTAATTCTTCTGTATCAGAATTTAGTCCTGGAATTAGTATCCAGAACACCAGTGCACAGTCTGCTGGTAACCCAGAAAAGGGGACCTCAGAGCAGGAAGGGATAAGAGCTATAAATCCTGATCACCCTGAATTAATAACCAGAGTATTCCCCAATGCTGCTGTAAACGTCACGAGTAATAATGAAGCAGTGTCTGACCGTCAGACTGGACTGTCAGGTGCATACACCTTTAAGCAGCCTCTTTCACTTACTCCACGATCTTATATCCCTAAAGATGTTAGTGAGATAGAAAAAAATCTAGTAGTGACAGAGACTAGAGACAATATTCATTCATTTCTAAATTTATCTGATATTATAAACTCTGCAACAAGCACTTCAGATCCTGAATTAAATGAAGATGTTTATCTTACTGGCTCTTTGGAAGTAAAGAAAAATGAAAATCTTCCTAAGGATTATGTGAAATTTGCAAACATGGAAGAATTTATCAGTGAAGATAAGCAGGAAATGGAGAAAAATCTAATGCCAGGAAGTGGTTGGTCAGCAGGAGTTAGTGAAGAGGATAAAACTGAGGTATTGACTCCTGCTCCAGTGACAGCCACATCTCTGACCATAGACTGTCTGGAGCTGGCATTACCCCCTGAGCTGGCTTTCCAACTTAATGAGCTATTTGGCCCAGTTGGTATTGATTCAGGTAAGTAAATTATCTTTGTGTGTGTGTGTGTGTGTATAAATAGCATATAGTTTCTATTTCAGTTGAAGTTTTTGTTGGCTGAATGTATCTGTTTATGTCACACAATTTTAAATAGTGCCTTGTTTTTGACATAATATGCTTTTAAAGGATTTAAAACAATTGATTTGAAGTAGAGAATGTTTACATAGAATTTTAAATTTCAATATATCCATGAACATGTTGCAGGTTTTCCTGGCACTTACTGTACATGTGTTTGTAAAAGTGAACTTTGGAAAAGAGTTCCTGAGTGCTGTTTCTGATAGATTAAAGCAGGAATTAATTTCCTAGCATACTGTTACGGGAAGTCTCAGCTAGAGGAATGTATTAAGTTATTGGGGCATGTTATAACTTAAATAGATTCATTATGAAGTTTTGCATCTTGTATCAATTAAGTATGAAAACAATAGCATAGAACATAAAAATATCCCAAGTAAACAGAAATGTGTTAGTAATTAGTGACAAATTTACTACGCATGTGGTAGGTGAGTGTGCTTTCTACAAATGTGCAATGAGTAATGGTTATACTTTCTCTTTTTGCTCCCTTCACAAGGGTCTCTAACAGTTGAGGACTGTGTGGTTCATATAGATCTGAATCTGGCTAAAGTGATTCATGAGAAATGGAGAGAATCTGTAATGGTTGGTACTTTCCTCATATGAAGACCCCATCCCCCATGTCATTCTACTCATACATGCAGACAGTTTTATACACATACACAGGATTTTTAAAAATACTGAAAATCTTAAAAACCAGAGCTCTAAGTAGGGTATACACACACACACACACACACACACACACACACACCTGTGTGTGTGTGTGTAGATATCCCTTTTATCTTTTACTCTTTATTTTATGTATGATAATGTTTTGCCTACATATCTATCTATATGAGAGTGTCAGGTCCCCTGGAATTATAGACAGTTTGCCATTTGGGTGCTGGGAGTTGAACCAGGATCCTCTGGAAGAGCCACTCATGCTTTTAACCCTTGAGCCATCTCTCTAGCCAACATAGCTATTCTTAGTAATTTTATTTACATAGTTTGACTGTTTTACTTAATTTTGTAGTGGTTCATAGTTGACAAGAAGAACTGATACAGCCTGTAGCCTTGTTTGCCACTGCATCCTCCCTGGCTAATCCTTGCTCCTTGTCTTTGTGTTCAGGAGCGACAGAGACAGGAGGAGGTTTCTCGAGGCAAGCACATGCAAGGTAAAGAACATCTTTGACTTACACTTTGCCCTGATATTGAAATGTTGACTGCTGGTTTTTAATTTATTCTAAGTGTACTTCCATAAATATGTTACCCAAAGATTTAAAAACTCTGTGTGTGTGTGTGTGTGTGTGTGTGTGTGTGTGTGTGTGTGTGCATGCATGTGTGTATGGAGAGTGTGTATGTCACGGTGTACGTATAGAGGTCAGAAGGAAGTTTGCAGGTGTCTCCTTTTACCATGTGGATTCTGGGGATTGAACTCAGGTAGGCAGGTTTAGCAGCAAATGCTTTTACTCACTATGTCCCCAAGAATTTTGATTTACAAATGAAAAAATAACCTCGTGTGTGTGTGTGTGTGTGTGTGTAGCCCTGACTATCTTAGAACTTGCTTTAGACCAGGCTGGCCTTGAACTCACACATATTATTACCCTGCTCCTGCCTTCATAGGACTAGAATTAAAGGTGTGTGTTGCCACCGCCCAGCAAGAAATCTTTTTTTTTTCTAAAGATTTATTTATTTTAGGTGAGTACACTGTGATTGTCTTCAGACACCAGAAGAGGACATTGGATCCCATTACAGATGGCTGTGAGCCACCATGTGGTTGCTGGGAATTGAACTCAGGACCTCTGGAAGAGCAGTCAGTGCTCTTAACTGCTGAGCCATCTCTCCAGTCCAACTAATATTGTGTTTCAAAATGACACTCTTCCTTATAATAAAAGCAATGATTACTAATTATAGTTTTGTAGACTATAAAATATATAATGAAGAAAANACCATGTGGTTGCTGGGAATTGAACTCAGGACCTCTGGAAGAGCAGTCAGTGCTCTTAACTGCTGAGCCATCTCTCCAGCCCAAGAAATCCTTTTTTAAAAACTTGCCTTTTTGTGTGTAAGACAGTTTGTAGCCAAAGCTGGTCTTAAATTTGCAATACTTTTTAAAAAAGCTTTTTAAAATTCTCTCTCTCTCTCTCTCTTTCTCTCTCTCTCTCTCTTTCAAAAGAAACAAACCCCCAAAAAACAAACAAACAAACACTGCATCTAGATGCAGAATAGAATCCTAGAGGAAAATAAGGCTGTGCACTGTATGTTTATCATGACTGCTGCAGTATCTCGTGTGCTCTGACATGTCAATGTGCTTCTTCGTAAGGTTTTCAAAAACTTTTGGTTTATTTTCTTGATAGCATTATATAGAGTTATTACTCAACTATTCACATCTCTATTGATATCAGTGTCTTAGATTACAAAGGTAAAGCTGCTTTTATGATAAATCCTGTCAAGGTGAAGGTCCTTGATTGCAGATGACTCTTAGCCATATTGTCCCCAGTGGTTTGTGCTGTGGCAGGCCTGGTAAGAAGGAAGGGCCTCCCTTGTGAAGAAGCACCTGGAGGACCTCTGTGCTCTCCACGCTGCAGCTGAGGGACAAACTGGAGGCTGAAGATTCAAGCAGAACCGAGAGGGACCCCTGGGCTGAGAACGAAAGACATCAATCCATCAGTCTGGGAGGAGAGGGGGAGGGAAGGATGGATCTGATCAAAACTCAAGGTGTGAAATTTTTAAGAATTAGGAGAGAGAGAGAGAGAGAGAGAGAGAGAGAGAGAGAGAGAGGCCTAAGAATGGAAGTGACTGTGCTGTTGTGGTCCTGTGACTGCTTGGGCCGCCTGGGCTGCTATCTCTTCATTCCTCACAGACAGGAATCTATCAGATGTGCCTGTCCCCCTTAGAGATGCTGTTACATGGTAACTCCTGTTACTGTGAACCTCAGTGCTTTGTTGTTTATTTTGAATGTAACTTGCTATTTATAGTATCCTCTGGTCTGTTAGTATCTGTCAGCATGTTACTCTCCTCGGTTCTAGGAGTAGGAGAGAGGGGCTGAGCACAGCTCTCCCTGTTGCTCACTGCCCAGCATGAACTGTTTTGTTGGGGAGGGAGGGAGTCAAAGGGACATGGAAAAGAATGGAAAGCATTGAGCTGATTTATGGTTATACCTAGATCATTGCTCATATGAAATATTTGCTTGTAGTTATGTGAAGGTTTATTTTGAAATTTCAGAGTCATATTATAGGCTGAAAAGGATTTTAAAATCCCATTTTTCTTTTGTCTTGTGACTAATGCTTAATTTGTATATTAATTGCTGAATCGGTGACACTACTTTATATTACTCTTATAGATCCTTTGCTGGCTGGACACACTGGTCTTGATAATTTTGAACAAAAATCATCTCAGAAAACAGGCAAAAGGTTATTGAAGACTTTAACAGCACCTGAGACCCTGGATCACTGGAACACTCAAACAAAAAAAGTTTCACTACGAGAAATAATGTCAGAAGAAATTGCCTTACAGGAGAAACATGACTTGGTATGGGTTGGCACAGATACTAACCCATGGTCTCTGACTGCAGTGTTACGTACATGTGACTTTCATTGGATTCTGTGTCTTGTGTTCAGCCTGGACGAAGGCAGTATTAAAGCTGAAGGGCGTGTAGGTAGAATTAGAAGTCGAGGCTTTGCTTCCAGTTGACACTGATATGTGTTAAGTTGTGTTAAGCATGTGCGTGTTTTATAATTATTTCATTAAGTTTTGTCATTGGTAGTTTTGTTTGTTTGGTTTTGTTGTGTTTAATTTTTGAGACAGGGTTAGTCTGTGTGTGTAGCGTTGGTTGTTCTGGAACTCACTTTATAGAGCAGGCTGGCCTTGAACTCAGAAGTCTCACCCTGTCTCCTGTGTGCTGGGATTGAAGGTGTGAGCCACCATTGACTGGCTTCATTGGTCGTTTTTAACATTTTCTTCAGTAATTTTTTAACTTATAGAAAAATATGAAATCTTTATTTAAAGATAATATCATACATTATTTAGTCATAGTAACTGCATTGTATTTTTAAGATGTGTTATCCTCACAGGATAATAAGATCCTAAGTTTATAGTCCAGTCATGTTAGAATTTGTAGTTTAGAAACATGACCTGTTAGATCCCCAGGACTCTTAGCATTGAGGATTATTTGTGGGGAGTTAATTCAGGTTATAAAGTGCATGGGAAATACTTTCTTTTGAGACAGGCCCTCATGCCTCTGAGGTGCACCTGCTCTGTCTCTGTTGCTCTATGGCGGTTCACTTCATCAGTCATTCCCTGGGCAGGGTTGTACAGCTTCCCTTCTTACTGCTGTTTGTGCTACAAATGGGCTCAACATAGCTAAACTTTAAACAGATAGTTCTAGGATTGTTATTAAAATTTCTGATTTAGGGCTGGTGAGATGGCTCAGCGGGTAAGGGCATCCGACTGCTCTTCCGAAGGTCCTGAGTTCAAATTCCAGCAACCACATGGTGGCTCACAACTATCCACAACGAGATATGACTCCCTCTTCTGGTGTGTCTGAAGACAGCTACAGTGTATACTTACATATAAAATTTCTAATTTAGAAAGTTTCAGGGTTACTTTAATTGCCTTTGAAGTTTTATAGAAGGTTATTTTCAGAGATTAGTGTCTTAATGACAAGCAAAAATTATTTAACTATGTTGTCAACACTAGAAAGTATTAAAAGTTACTTTAAGAAGTAACCCCTCCCTCGTCCCCTTTCTTCCTCTCTCTCCCTTTCTCCCCCTTCCCTCCTCTCTCTCTCCCCCCTTTCTCTCTCGCCACCCCCCACCCCTCCCGCCTTCCTCTCTTGTTTGTTTGTTGAGACAGGGTTTCTTTGTGTAGTCCTGGCTACCCTGAAATTTACCCTGTAGACCAGGCTGGCAGACTGATTTATCTGCCTCTACCTTTCAAGTGCTGGGATTAAAGGGATCTGTCACCACTACCCAGCTACTTTAACAGTCGTTTTCATGATTTAGTTTAGAATTTAAAAGAAGATACTCTAAGAACTCCAGGGAGATGGCTCAGTGAGTAAGACTACTTTCTGTCAAGCATGAGGCCTTGAGTTCAAACCCCTCAACACCACCATAAAAAGTTTTTTAAGCTGGGTGTTGGTGGCGTACGCCTTGTAATCCCAGCATTTAGGAGGCAGAGGCATGTGGATTTCTGACTTCGAGGCCAGCCGGGACTACAAAGTGAGTTCCAGGACAGCCAGGCCTACACAGAGAAACCCTGTCTCGAAAAAAAAAGTTTTTTAAAAAGTGGGTGTGCTAGCACCTGAGCTGTTAGACGTATACAGGAAGAGCACTGTGGAGACACCATCTAAAGGGAAGAAGGTAGACTGTGATGGAACAGCCACAGGGAGCATGCAGGCACAGCACTCTGCCGCACAGGCGGGGACAGAGGACTATTCTAGGAAACTCTTTAGGAAGTCTAACAGCTTTACTTTACTTAATTAAGAGTTTTGCCGTTTTGTACTTGGATTTCAATACATACCCCAACTGGCCTTGAACTCTCCACCTTTCTGTCTTCTATGTCAAGCATCACACACACTTGGAACTCCGCTCTGCTGGCGTAGGCAGAGCAGTAGTAGTTCTAGATAGGCAGCTTTATGGAGTGTGAAAAGTAATAATACTCATAGACTTATTTCTTAGGTAAATATATTTGTGAAAAATTTTTAAACAATTAAGAGTGCTAAGGTTTTCTGTCAACCTGAATATGTAACATTTACACACTGTAACTTCTGCCCACTGAGGAGAATACAGTTTTGAGTATGGTCACAGCATCACATGGTGTCTGTTAAAGAGGACTCATGGGCTTCAGTGCCAGAAAGGCTGGACTTCTCCTGAGCAGCTGCTGAATTCATTTTATGGACACTGAGAATGTTTCCTTCCCCTTTGCTTTTGCTACTCAGGGGGCTCAGAACTAAACTTGTAGCAATTTACAGGCTTGGCATGGACTTACATATTAAGTTTACTTGCTAGCTAATTTTTGACTTTGTTTATTTGTATCCTATCTTTTTAATAGTTAAATTGATTAATGATTAATAATGTAAAGTATCATTATGTCATTTGTTATATGAATATCATAGCATTTATACCTGCCTGGTATAGTCTACTCCACTCTTAGGCTACAACGTACACCAGTATATATGTGGTTCATGTTTACTGAAGCATTGTATGACTGTATATGTAGCTTCATCCTAGCTGTACTGTTCAATAGACTGTTGGGTGTATGTATGTATGTGTATGTGATTATATGTGTTTATCAGCATTTTCAAGTTATTGTCAAAAATGGGATAGAAATAAATAATGTAAGAATACTTATGTTGTTGACTTCATCCTATGATCAGTGAAGAAAGTTTGTGATTTCTTATAAATCATTGGTCTTTTTGCAACAAAATAAGTAGGCTTTTGTTCAGTATTGTCTGGCTTATAAATTCCATCTTACAAATCTTTACCTTATGGGTGATTGTTTTCTGTTTTGTTTTAGAAAAGGGAGACATTTATGTTTGAAAAAGATTGTGCCACAAAACTAAAGGAAAAGCAGCTCTTTAAAATATTTCCAGCCATTAATCAAAATTTCCTGGTGGACATTTTCAAAGATCACAAGTAAGTGAGTGCTAAAAGGACTGGCTAGTGTCCCTGGACGCATTTGCCAAATGAGCTATAGTGTTCATTTAACAAACTGATACATTTGATATATAATTTAGAAAGTGAAAATTTCTAGCAACTGTCTTGTATTCCTTGTTAATTAAAAAAAAATTTTTTTTTTTGTTACTTTTTCCCCATGGGAAACACGCCCAGACAACAAGTAGCTGAGAGGCAGACAGTGTTTTACTTACATTTTTAAATTAGAATCTCATAGTGTTAAGTGGAGTTTGTTACAGTACAACTATCAGCATGGAATTGGATTATCTATGTTTGATTTCGGAAGGAAACTGAAACGATGTATAGATCCCCAAAAGATTGATGGAATATAGTTGTTGTAATTAAAAGAAACATTCAGTTAATGTTCCTGAAATAGGCAGAAATTCAGCTTGGTAGGCCATAAGTTCTAGACAAGCAAGGGCTATGTAGCTTATCTCTAAAGTAAATAATTTTTAAAAAGTAGAAATCCAGTTATCAGTGTTACCTCTTACTATTATTTTGGTGTTAAGCATTTAGCCAGGGCTGTCCTTAAATTTGTTATGTATCTAAGGATGACCTTGAACTTCTGACCTTGCTGCTTCCACCTCTCTGATTCTAGGCTTACAGGTATCTGCCGTCATGGTCAGTTTTATGTAGTTATAGGGATCAAACCCAGGATTTCCTGCATGTTAGCCAGGTAGTCTACCATCTAGGCCCGGTAAAGTTAATTTTGACTGTATATAAAACACAAAATTGTGTGTATTAATGAGTGATAAAATGTTTTGACCTATGTGTACATTGTGTAGTGTTTAATTAGGTTAACATGGTTTTTCCAAAATGCTGGCTATCCTGAACTCTTTGTAGACCAGGTTGGCCTTGAACTCACAGGGATCCTCCTGCCTCTGCTCCCTGAGTGTTGGGATTAAAGGCATGCACCACCATGCATGGCATCATGTTTTTTTAAACACCTGAGGTTTTTACTCATTCATTCATTCATTCATTCATTCGTTTATTTATTGTGTGTGCAAGCAGCAAGATGTGAGTGTGGAGTCAGAGATCAGCTCTCGAGACTTGGTTCTCTCCTTTCAGTATGTGGGTTCTGGGGATCAAACTACTCAGGTCATCAGGTATGGGAGCAAGATTACCTGCTGGGCTATTGCCCCTGCCCATTTACTACTGCTGCTGCTGCTGCTGCTGCTGCTGCTGCTAACTTTCCAAGTGTGGGACTGAGAGATGGCTCAGTGTTTAAGAGCAGTTGCTGCACTTCAGAGGACCAGAGTTTGTTACGAATACCATGGTGGCTTACAACTGTCAGTAACTCCGGTTCCAGGGAAACTGATGGCCTCTTCTGGACTCCTTGGGTACCAGGCATGCATATGGTACACAGACATACATGGAGGTGAAACATCCATATACATACAGTAAAATAATAAATAAAAATGCTTCCATGATTCTTCCCCTTCCTCTTCCTCCTCCCAGTGTTTTTCACTATGGACAATTAAACCAGAACCAGACATATGCTAGGCAGGTGCTCTGTCACTGAGCTGTATGTATTCCCAACTGGTTTTATTTTTATTTTAAGGCAGGATTTTGCTCTGTAGCCCATGCTGGCCTTAAACTTGTGACTCTCCTGACCCAGCTACCTGAGTAGCTAGAATTGTGGTATGTGCCATTATGCCTGGCTTGGTACCACTTTTGACAGATTTTTGAGGCTGGGCATTAAGTGCTTGGCTGAAATGAACAGGCCTTGGGGTTGATTAGACAGCATTAAGGAGGCAGAGGCAGGCAGGTCTTGGAGTTTAGACCAACTTGATTTCTGTAGCAAGTTCCTGAGCACCCAGGGCTGCACTGAGACCTATCTTAAAAAAAAGTTTTTATTTTTCTCTGAGATCATTCTTGAGTCTTTGAGCGTGTTATGTTTCAGTATTAAAAACTTCAAACTAAACCAATTTCTGATACTTTTTAAAATTAAAATTATTTATTACTATTTTATGGATATGAGTGTTTGCCCACATGTGTGCCTAGTGCTCACAGAACTGGAACTGGAGTTACACACAGTTGGGAGCAGTCATGTAGATGCTGGGAACCAAACCTGGGTTCTCTGCAAAAGCAGCTAGTGTTCTTAGAAAGTGCTAAAGAGGCTTTATGGTGATTGTGCCACAGAACTTTCATTTTCCTTTATTTAAATATATTTAAACAGCTATTCACTGGAAAACACTGTACAGTTTCTAAACTGTGTTCTTGAAGGAGACCCTGTGAAAACAGTTGTAGCTCAAGAGTGTGTTCACCAAAATGAGAATAGCACTTCTCATACTGCACAGAAGTCAAAAGAGAAAAAGGTATGGAGTGATTTGATCTTTTACTCTGTTGGCAAATAAATGTATATAAAAATATGGTTTATTTAATATAATAATTTAATGATTATTGTTTTACCATTTTGAGTAGATTGAAAGTTTAATGACCAGTAACATACTTTTAAAGAATATCTGTGTACTCAGAATGAATTTATACCTAAATATGTTCTTATTTGATATTGGTATACAATGATAAGCATCTAAATTTAAATTCCTGTAGATTCTATATAGACTTTCTTTCTTTCTTTTCCCTTAGGCAGGATTTCTCTGTGTATCCCTTGCTGTGTGTAGACCAGGCTGGGCTCTCAGAGATCCATCTGCCTCTGCCTCGATATAGATGTTTCTGTGTAGACACAGCAGCTTATGAGGCATAATTGAACAGCAGTGGGTTTTAGTATATCATAGATCTTAGAATCTAAATATGTGGGCAGAAATATTTAACTTCTTTCCTAAGTGGTTACTCTGTTTTACCTTGAAAATGCCTTGTTCTGTGTTTGGATAACTCATTATAACTTGTAATCTTCTATCAGCATCAAAACTTATTTTTGTTTTATTTTATGTATTTGGGTGTTCTACCTACCTGCTTGCATGTATATATATCTGTGTGCAGGGCTGATGAAGGCCAGAGAAAGTATCACATTCCTTCAAAATTCCAGTTACAAGAAGTTGTGAGATTCCCATGTAGGTGCTGGGAACCAAACTCCCAGGTCCTCTGTAAGAGTAGCAAGTGCTCTTAACGTTGAACCATCTCTACATCCCCCTTTGTTGTTTTGTTTTTGGATAGGGTTTCACTATGTAGCCCTGGCTGGCCTAGAACTCTGTGTAAACTAGAGTGGCTTTGAACTTGGAGATCCTCTTGCCTTGATCTCTCAAGTACTGAGATTAAAGTTGTGGGTCACCATGCCTAACTCATAATTAAAGTTTTTGTAGAGTGTGGTGATGTCTGTTATTTTAAACCTCTGAAGTTCCAGGATTTAAGCAAAATATTAATGAGATTATATGACTGTCTATTATAATATATTAGGTTAGTTTTTCTTAATATTTTTACCAGTTGGAAATATATATAACATAATACAGTGTTTTTATAGTACCTACATATATACAGTATTATATATAATACTGTTAAGGTTTCCATAAATCAATTAAAACCATACATCTTTTGAGATAAGACATAGATTGCTGTTTGTAAGTAGTTCTCTGTAAAAAATAACTTTGAAGAAAAGAATTAATAAAAAGACAAGTTTGACTTAGAAATAACTAATTTCAATTTTTAAACATTAGCTTTTAGTGTTCTAAAGCAGTGGTTCTTAACCTTCCTAATGCTGTGACCCTTTTAAAAGGCTGTCATGTTGTGGTGACCCCAACCATAATATTATTTTGTTGTTACTTCTTAAATGTAATCATACTAATGCTATCAATCACAATGTAAATATCTATATGTGACTCACAAGGGTTTGTGACACCCAGGCTGAGAGCCACTGTTTGAAAAGTATTTGGATATACTGTCTGAAACATTACCCAAAATGCAGCTTTCTTATTTGATGGGAGGCATATGGACAGTTTGTGTAATTATTATCTTCACTGTCGTATGTTTTGCATAAGAGTGACTTACTTCTTTAAGGATCTGTTTTGGATACCAGTGATCTCACATGCACGTGTGGGTGCACACACATACAAAAACACACTTTGTTGCTGTGTTTGGTTTCTGAGAGAGGATCTTGATGTGAGGCTTACAGTGTTCTCAGTCCAGCTGCTTGGCCTCCATGAGCCTACGATTGTGAAGGTCCAGGCTTCATTGTAAGCGGCTCCTGACCGCAATGACTAATGGAACATCGTAGGTTGAAATCTCTATCATCAGCCGTGCTAACTACACGAGGTATTCAAATTTTTTAAATTATTTGTTTTTAGTTGGCTTTTAATAACCATAAGTTGAAATTTCTCATTGCTACCTTGAAGCTTTTTGTTTGTTTAAAGCAAGACATTGTATACCTCAAACGGACTTCATACTCCTGTGTAGTATTAATGCCCAAAGCCCTGCCTCTGCTCTTGAGTCTGAGAAGATAGGTGAGTGCAGCACTAGCCAAGGCTTGAAACTGCATAGGTTTAAACACAAACCAGAGCGTGGATTTCTGTGCTGAGTGCATTCGGATTGCTGTCTAGTCTACCTTCTATCTTTTGGCTTGATTTTATGACCTAATTATATTTTAGTAATTGTGAAGAACAGCTGGTGGTGGCTTCTGCGGCACACTCCTTTAATCCCAGCACTTGGGAGGCAGAGGCAGGTAGATCTCTGAGTTTGAGGCCAGCCTGGTCTACAGAGTGAGTTCCAGGACAGCCAGGGCTACACAGAGAAGCCCGCCTCATCCCTCTTCCCCCACCAAAAAGGAGATAATAATTGTGAAGAACATTTCTATGTCTCCTAAAAGTGGTTATGTTAACAACCTTAAAGCTTAGAGTGGGGACACTAAGAAGAAGAAGAGCCTAGCTGTCTGTCTGCTTTTCCTCCTTGCTTGCTTCCTCCCAACCCCCAAGATAGGGTTTCTTTGTAGCCCTGGCTTCCCAAAACTCCCTCCGTAGACCAGTCTAGATCAGGCAGGCTTTGAACTCAGATCCATCTATCTCTGCCTCCCAATTGCTGGGATTAAACAGTGTCATATAGTCCAGAGTCACCTCCAATTTCTGTGTAGCCAGGCTCTTGTGCTCCTCCTGTCAGATGATGACCATATCACACTGAACACATCCAATTGCCTCATCTTCCTGCTTTCGTTTGATGGCTAAATACCAGGATTACAGACGTGTACCACCACGCCTGGCTCAGGCCTAGTTTATGCATACATTTTCTGACAAGAAGACATTCGTTCAGGATAAGACATCCATCCCAGACTTTCTTTGTGTATTACGCATCTGCTCTTCTAGGCAAAGAAACCGAAAGAGGCTGAGGACAGCCTGAGTGACCCATCTTTCCAGGATTTTGAGTACCCTGAGTATGATGACTACAGGGCAGAAGCTTTCTTGCACCAGCAGAAGAGGATGGAGTGCTACAGCAAGGCCAAGGAAGCCTACCGCATGGGGAAGAAGAACGTGGCCACCTTCTACGCCCAGCAGGTGAAGCAGAAAACTGGTTACAGTTCGTTCATCAATTGTGGTATTTAAGTGCATGAAGTTTTATTTGGAGATTATATAAGTGACATATAAAGTGGCCTAATATAAAAGAATGCACAATTGTGAGACTTCTCTACTTTGTTGAGTTTGTCATTGCTTTTGTATGTGTAGCATCATGAATACAGTTGGTCTTCAGGCCTTGGTGTGAACTTGCTCTCACACATGCTCCAACAAGTGCACTACCACGGAGCTGCTTTTCCCTCCCCTCCCCTCCCCTCCCCTCCCCTCCCCTCCCCTCCCCTCCCATCCCCTCCTCTCCCCTCCTCTCTGCTTTCCTTCCCCTCCCCTCCCCTCCCATCCCCTGCTTGTGGACGTTGTACATCGTGGTGCGGAGCCTAGTGCGCACCACGATGTACAACGTCCACAAGCAGCTCCCCTCCCCTCCCCTCCCCTCATTTACCTTTTATATTGAGACTGAGTCTCACTAAATTATCCAGGCTGGCCTTGAACTTGTGATTCTGTTTTGTAGCTTTCCAAGTTACTGGGAGTATATCCATATACCACTAGGCCTGGGGTATTGTGGCTTGTTTCCTTGGATTTTCCTTTAGGTTAAATTGAATAATCTGATGGTCTTCTGAGCAATTTATCATTCACTAGTATGTTTGAACAGATAGAAGTTTCATGGAAGAAAGAAAGCAGAAAAGGCTGTGTTAGACTGGAGTCACATGGGTCTTACATCGTCTATAACATTTTAATTTTTAGTAAAGCATTTATTTATTTGTGCGTGTATGTATTTAGTACATGCACATGTGTGAGTGCATGATCCTGTAGATTCAGAGGAGGACACCAAATATCTTCCACTATCACACTCCCATTTATTGCCCTCAGACAGCAGTAAGGTAGTACGGAGCCGGAAAGTCAGCCTTTTAGCTAGGCTGGCTTGCCAGTGATCTTCTGGGATCTACCTGTCTCTTCCCCTGATGCTGAGTTAGGGCATATACAGATATGCCCAGCTTTTTACATTGACTTGAACTCAGGTTGTCATGAGCAGAAGGTGTCAAACTAGGATAGCCCTTTGGGCCCTAACAACAGTCCTTGGACAGGGGGTAACTAGAAACTGTTTTAAAGGGACCATCAAACTGAAGAGACCCACGGTTATCAAAGAGTACATTTTATTAATCAAATCAAACATTAAATCTGTTGGTTCTTTCTTGAGCTAAATATTGTCTTCTTTTATGAATTTTTTTTAAAGATTTATTTATTTATTCTATGTTAAGTACACTGTAGCTGTCTTCAGACACTCCAGAAGAGGGTGTCAGATCTTGTTACGGATGGTTATGAGCCACCATGTGGTTGCTGGGATTTGAACTCTGAACCTTTGGAAGAGCAGTCGGGNGCTCTTACCCACTGAGCCATCTCACCAGCCCTTCTTTTATGAATTTTGCTTGAGGATTTTTAAAAAAAATTGTACTACAATGGGTAGTTTAAAAGCCATATTCTTCATTTACTAAAGTTCATCATCTTTTAGCCTATTACATCAAGGTACTAAATTTAGTGTTCTGAATTTTGTTTAGGGCATTTCTACTTCTTTGCTTGTCTTAAGTGGTAATTATCTTAAGTTTCTGTTGGTGCTGTGTTTATGATTGAAGGGAGGTCTTCATGAGCAGAAGATGAGAGAAGCCAATCACCTTGCTGCTGTGGAGATCTTTGAGAAAGTCAACGCCTCTCTGCTACCGCAGAATGTCTTAGACCTCCATGGGCTGCATGTGGATGAAGCTATAGAACATTTGACAGCAGTTCTACAGCAGAAAACAGAAGGTAGGAATGTGCTGATGACCTTGGTATTCACCTTGCCAAACACAGTGAATCTGCCTGTGCAGCCTGGGACTCTGCTGTCTGGGAACTCTGAAATCTGCCTGCCTCTGCTTCCCAAGGGCTAGGGTTAAAGGCGTGCGCCACCATGCCTGTCACACACACACACACACACACACACACACACACACACACACACACAGTTTTTTTAAATTCTGTATTTATTAGCCGAAATTGTTTTCTGTGTCTTCCTAGCTCACTACTTAAATTTTATTTAGATTTATTTTATTTTATGTGTGTGAATATTTTGCTTTCATGAATATCTGCATTATTTGTATGCCTTGTTAGACGAGGACATTGGGTCATCTTGAACTGGAGGTATGGGTGGTTGTACCCCTCTCTGTACGTGTGGAGCTGAACCTGGGACACATGTAAGAGCAGCAAGCGCTTTTTTATCACTCCAGTTCAGTTCCCCGATACTTTTAAAAACTAGAATTTTGGTGTGGGAAAATGGTGTTGTGTGACACTGGGGAGATAGACACAAATGTCTGCTCAGCCCAGAAAGAGAGTCCATGGCAGAGGCTAAGCACCCCACTGACGTCTGACTTGAGATGCCTGAGTTTATTGCCCTTCCTTCCAGGGGTGTGGATGTGATGGTTTGGGTGAGAATGGCTCAAGCTCAGATGTTAAGTCTCCAGTTGTTAGGAGTGCTTGGGAAGGATTAGAGGGTGGGCCTTTATTGGAGGAGGTGTGTCACTGGGGATGGGCTGTGAGGTCTCCAAAGCCCAGCGCCTTCTCAGTTAGCTCTCTGCCTCATACTGTTGGGTAATGCTGTAATCTCTCAGCTCCTGAGCACCATGCGTCTGTTTCTGTGCTCCTTGTCATGATGGTCATGGGCTGTCAGCTCCCAGGAAACTTTGTTTCAGCAGTAGAAAAGTGACGAAGACAATGGTGAGCATAGCAGACTGCAGTGTAGGATTACTTAGCTGTCACACAGTGCTGTACTTCAGATTGCAGGTCTCACTCCTACAGTAGAAATGCTTGCCTTTGACCCTCAGTGTCCCAGTGTTGGTCTTCTCTTCTGTCCTGAGCTACTCTACTGTCTTTCTATTTCACTGAGCATAACGCCTCCTTGTTCAACCATGTTTCTCCCTCCCTCCCTCCCTCCCTCCCTCCCTNNCNTCCTTCCCTCCCTTTCTTCCTCGATGTGTGT
Organism: Mus pahari; assembly: GCF_900095145.1. Taxonomy (NCBI): domain Eukaryota; kingdom Metazoa; phylum Chordata; class Mammalia; order Rodentia; family Muridae; genus Mus; species Mus pahari. The sequence continues at coordinate 56,810,340 of NC_034602.1, forward strand.
GTGCACATGTGTGAACAATGTATTAGATCTATTTAATGGAGTTGTCCATGAAGATGATTTCATCATACATGGATGAATTTATGAGTGCTACTTAAAAGAAGGCCAGTAAAAAAGGTGTCATTTATATGACACCTTATAGCAGATTAGTGATTACTTGGGCTGGAAGGAACTGCTGACTGCCACGTGGTTTCTTTTCTTTTCTTTTTTTTCTTTTGTTTTGTATTTTCAAGACAGGGTTTCTCTGTGTAGCCCTGGCTGTCCTGGAACTCACTCTGTAGACCAGGTTGGCCTCAAACTCAGAAATCTGCCTGCCTCTGTCTCCCGAGTGCTGGGATTAAAGGCGTGCACCACCACTGCCCAGCTACATGGTTTCTTTTTTGATTGGAGGGAGTATTGGAAGCAAGTGTTGATCATTAGCTGAAACAGTTGATATGCTAAACAATAACCCAAACAACAAACACTACTGAATTATAAAGGAGTTGTTTTGGTTTTGGAGACAATATATCACTAAGTTGCCCAGGCTGGTGTAGCCCAGGTTGGCATTGAACCTAACTCTGTAACACAGGTTGACCTTGAATTTACGATTCTGCCTCAGTCTCCAAAGTGGCTGTGATTAAGGCTTTTTCAGCACATGGCTCAGCAGTAGCTTGCCCAGGGTAGCATTTAGTCAGACCCAAGGTGCAAAAAGCCATCTTGTCCATGCTTGTGGTACCTTGTCTACTACTTACCACCAGATGGCAGAATTGCTGAGTAGAAGTGTTTGGGTAGGGGGTAGGAATCTGTGGGGTATCCTGTATTATGTTTTAGTCATGATATAAAAGAATTTTCAAAATTGAGACTAACTAGAGACCTGTGGGCCCCCTGCCTTGTGAGTGAAGCACACACATACCTGTGAAGCACACACATACCTGTGATGTGCACACATACCTGTGAAGTACACACATATCTATGAAGCACTCACATACCTGTGAAGTGCACACATACCTGTGAAGCACATACATACCTGTGAAGCGCACACATACCTGTGAAGCGCACACATACCTGTGAAGCGAAGCGCACACATACCTGTGAAGCGAAGCGCACACATACCTGTGAAGCACACACATACCTGTGAAGCGCACACATACCTGTGAAACGCACACATACCTGTGAAGTGAAGTGCACACATACCTGTGAAGTGAAGCGCACACATACCTGTGAAGTGAAGTGCACACATACCTGTGAAGTGCTTTTGCTTTCAGATAACCAGAAACTCAGGAGTTTGGATGTGATTAGTTATAGGGATTCCTTGGAGACAGAGGAACAGGTTAAACATCACCATGAAGATGCAGTCAGAAAATAAAGGCTGGAAGGAGAGGAGAAATAACTCTATTTTTAAAAAGTAAACATAAAGAAAAATAACAGGAAGGAAAACCTTTGATTTATAGCTCCCTAAAAAAAAATCCAGTTGGGCACAGTGGCACACCTTTAGTCCCAACACCTAGAAGTCAGAGGCAGGTGGGTCTGAGTTTGAGGAGAATCTGGTCTACAGCAAGAGTTCCAGGTCAGCCAGAGCTGTAGAGTGAAATGTATAATATATGTATATGTTTATGTAATATGTTATGCTAAAGATAAAAACTTAGGCTGTTTATGAATGAGAACATAAATTTTTTACATTAAGTACTTTATTATTAATAGGACTTCTTTGTTTTTATTGTTGTTGTTACTATATTAGAGCTAGTATTGATCTCAGAATTTATATATCTACTTTCCCAAGGTCAAATATGAAGTAGCAACTGCATATTATCAAGAGGTGTATGTCATTCAGTATTTAAAAAAAAGAATCTCTCCTGGGAAGAATTTAACAATGAATTATCTTTGAAAGACCATGTTAAAAGTAGATTTGCTAATAGCTAGTTGTTCCTGGAAATGATCTATAAAATAGTAGCTTTTATTATCTCCTTTCTTAATGTGAAGAAATAGGTGCCAAGAAGCCAATGAATTTGCCCATGGACACACACAGTTGACTTGTAGCACTGTGATTCATACTAAAATATTAGAGTGTTTCGTTAATAGGGTTTTTTCTAATTCACAAAAATGTGTCCTATAAAGCAGTGTCTGAGTAAGATGTGAAGCAGCTTTGGATAGAATTAATATTGCTGTCATCATTCAGAAAGGCTTGTAGAAATTGGAAATCTCTCTCCTCAGTTAAGCCTTATTTTTCTCTCCTGGTACAGAGTCTCACCATGCCCCTCAGACTGACTTCAACCTCCCCTTGTAACCCTGGCTGCCTTATTCCACATCCTCTGTCTCAGCCCCCTGCTGCCAAGTGTGTGCTCAAGTCTAGTTCCACTCATGTCTTTAGATGGATAAACTGCTTCAAGGCTCTATGTACTTTAAAACATACCACCACCCCTGAGTTTTAAATGTCTAGAACATCATGAAAATAATTTCATATGCTTTTGATAGTTAGATTTTCTGTTAGGAATGTAAAAACTGATTTTATTGTTCTGTTTCCCACTTTAACAGAATTTAAGCAGAGTGGTGGTAAGCCCTATCTGTCGGTGATCACTGGGAGAGGAAATCATAGCCAGGGAGGCGTTGCTCGGATCAAACCAGCTGTCATTAAATACCTCACAAGCCACAGCTTCAGGTGAGTAGACTTCTGCTCCAGTATGTTCAAAACTATTCAGATAGTCACTTCGGTTCAGGTATCTGATTTCAGTCACAAATCGGTGGTTTAAAGGATAACTTTTCTTGCTAGGTTTATATTGTCTGGTAATGAGAAACTAGAGGAAAAGATGGCTTTCTCAGGGACAATCTGCTAAGACTTTCTATTGTAAATTTAAAATTAAAAAATAAAAAAAAAAGATCTTTTTGAATCCTTTGTTACTGCATTCCTGAGCAGAACTAGAGGGCATAGGAGGGGTTAGGCCTTGCTGGTTTTGAAGGACAAAGTATATTTGTGGGACTTTAGGTGAAATAGGTAGAATTTGGATGTGTTTAAACTGTAGCTGAAGTTGTAATGGAATTTGTATGTCCTTTAAGTTAAGTGCACAATTGATTTTTATTGTTAGGTATGGAGTATCCTTTTCCAATGTAGTCACTAGCCAGCAATAGAAATGGACAAGGGAAACCCTAAGGGTGAGGCTTTGCTGCTCAAGAGATTGTCTGAGAACACCAGTCGTTAATCTCCCCTTGCCTTGGAATCTTCCAGTTGCAGTTAGTGTAAGACTTCTTTATGCCGCGCAGTGAGGTATCACTTGTTTACCTTTAGAGAACAGTAGTATTAATTTTGTACATAAAAGTTAGAAGCCTTTTGGGGCTAGTTTTACAATTGGGTTGGTTAGATTAGAACTTCATTGAGTTGAGGTAATACAACATCTTATCTTTGATACAGCAGAGTCTTCTTCATGAAGGTCAAATTCAGACCTGAGAAGTTGTGAAAAATCATAAGTTATGTCAACCAGGGATCTAGGGATAACCTGCAGCTTTTGGGTTGTATTGTCTTAGATGGTAAATCAGGGATTGCAACAGAGATAGTGGTTCTGGATGTTAATAAAGGAGGCAATGGCGGTAGCAAATATTAAGTATAGACAATGCAAATTGATTAGAAGATAGGTTTTTTTTTTTTTTAAGTAGTTTAAATTTTTTATATTTAAATATCTCATTTCTCATTTCTACAGGTTCTCTGAAATTAAACCAGGGTGCTTGAAAGTCATGCTAAAGTGAAACTTACAGCCCTGGACTTTGAAGCGTGAGGTTTGTGGGCTGATGTTGGTTTTACGTGTAGTAATTCAGTCAGTTCGATTTTCAAATGTATTTTATTAGGAATGTAAAACAAGAAAAATGTTTTTCAGAATCCAGTTTTTTTTTTTACTTGATCAAATGCCAGTTCGTTACTTGTTGAAACATTAAAGGGAATTTTTATTAATTACAAAATGTCTAAAAAAATTATCACCTGCAGTTTAAAATCTTAAGTGCTGTATTGTAGTTAGGAAACCAACCAACCAACCAACACTGCCTTTGTGTTCCGGTTCACATTTAGAAAGTCCTAAGGGCAGCGGGCCTAGGGCCTCGCAAAGAATTGGCTAAGCAGTGGAGGAGGAGGGCGAGCAGCAGATAGAGTTCTTCCTGCGTTCAGAGCTTAACACAAAATTATTTTTTGTGTTAAGATTTTAGACAGGAGGACACTTGATTGTTTTTCTTTGTATCTCTCTTCCCTTCCCTTCCAAGCTGCTCTGTATGTTTTTCTGGGAGGAAAGTTGGGTCTGAGAGTAACTTGTAGTCTCCTATGTACAATAGGTAGCATTCAGAGAAGGAGAGCCGGCTCTGGGTGTTGCCTGTGAGTCCTGGACTGTCTGTGCAGTGACACAGAGCCCCAATGGCTGGTTTAGACTCAGACATCATTTCTAAGCTGCAGGGAGTCAGTTCTACTGACTTAAGTGCAAAAACATTTTTTTGCTATAACTGTAAAAGAAACCCTTGTAATTAGAAAGAATTTTTTACCTTTATTTTGAAAAGGAGCCAACTTTCTGAAAGAAAAGTCTCAATGTTTTTTGAGCTAGTGTCCTGTTTGTGTGTAAATTCTGGTTTCCTTTCTACAGAATTTGTGTGGCAAAGTATACTTTTTCTAGAATGACACAGTAGTTACTATAAATCTAACTTTGGACATACAGAGTATTTTCAACATATACAGTGTTCACAAACATTTGTGTTGCATTTATAACCTTCATCAGGAATGCGGCCGTGCCCTCCCCTGTAAGGTCCTGACAGACAGAGTGAGCTCCCAAAGAGCATTTTAATGGGAATAAAACTTAGAACCACGTTTTTATGTCTTGTGAATCATGCTTTTAAAAAAGAGCCTTACCATTGAATTTTATTTCCATAAAAACAAAAATCTATGTTTGTTACCTACAAATAGTTAGTGATTACTGATACTCAAGTACTTATATTTTTAGACTTGTAATAATTTGTTTTAAAAATTGCAGTAGTGCAGCATATACCATTTTTGGTAATGCTTAGAAGTGTTTTATATATATATATATTACAAATAAAGCAGTTCCCTTTTACAACTTAGTACAAAAATCATAATCAGTAGTTAATAAAGTAAGCATATTCCTGTGTTCAAGTTAATATGATACAAAAACCGAGACAATTTACAACCTGGAATTATTGGAGTGTGTGCAGCTGCATACTCATTTTCTGTGTTTTATATTTTTTCATGTTTTAAAAACACATTTGAATATTTCAGACAGATTTATATTATTACTGTGATTCTAATTAATAAGAGAGCAGTGAGATGAAGTCCTAGTATGCCTGCAGCTGGAGGCTGTGGCTAGAAGCCCCCAGAAAGCAGAAGCCCAGCAGTGGTTCTTTATGATGGAGTTAAACCCAGTGCAGACCTCAGAATTGCTATGAAGACCCAGTTGGCCTCAAACTCACAATCCTTCTGCCTCACCTTCCTAAATATTGAGGCTATAGGTGTGTTTTGCCATGCTGGGCTTCATATCCTTTAATTATTAACTATAAATACACAAAGTTTGAACATCATATATATTTATAGTCCCACATTTCCTTCCCCGCCCTCCTGTCTGGTATCATTGAAGCAGTTACAATTGTGAGCGATCATTTTCTGAACTTTCACTTACTGATCTCTGAATCTTGTGTCCTAGCCAGAGGTAGAGATACTTTGTCGATCAAAGATTTTCCTTTTGATCACTTCTGAATTTTATATGTCTATTTTATATGTCAGAGGTAAAGATGGTTTAGAGATGACCCAGGTTAGAAGAGCTCTTTGTAAACCTAGTATTTTAAAACATTTTAAAAGTATAGTATTTCTTCCCCCAAACTTGGAAGATCTTAGTAGCAGTTATATACATTAAAAATCTGTTACTGGTATCAACTCAATGAAAACAGAAAATTGATAGGAATCACATGACAGTCAGTGTGAGGGCCATTTTCAGTCTTTTTGCTTATCCTGTGAGACAATTGGAGCATGTTTTCTGACATTTATTAGCTGTTGATATATTGGTATTATTTTTGAGTTGAAGTTTTCTTCTGTTTATTAGTATTTACATACTACTTGTATACTGTGACATTTAAGTATCATCCATATTATATAGTGGAAACTGTGACTGAAATGATATGTATTAGAACAGATTTGAGAAGAAACAACTTCCAGTTCTTTGGGGTGGTTTCCTGTCCTTTGTTTTGGTCTTTTTCTTTATAAATTCAAGTGTTCTGTTTGCTTTAGAAGGACATATGTAAGGGCATGTTAATTAGTTCTGAGCTGGCAGTTGGAAACTTTTGAAACTCAAGAAATTGCTCTGACAATGTTTTAACTGCTCTCAATTAAGAAAATGTAAGAAATGGACAAAAATAATGTGTGCTGTTTTTTCTGAGTGCTTTTCCATTGTGCAATGAGGTGACACTGATGATGTCCTGTGCCGTGCTTAAGTGTCGCTTATTTTTAAATACTTGTAAAGAAAACAGACTTAAATGTCTGCGTGGCCAAAACCTAGTGCCATTTAAAAGGAAAAGTAAGTTGATGTAGAATGTATGTTAATGGTGCTTATTTTTAAAGTGTGATTTAAGTTTACAGTATTACTTGATGCCTCTTTACAGAAGCGAATAGAGAAACGAGGCTGGAACACACCTGTGTCCTGAAGCCTTCCTAACCTCAGTTAGATGATACCAGAGTTCATTCACTGTCCTCACATTTGAGCTTGACTTCTGTGGTCAGGTGATGAACCTGCTTTGTTGAATTCCCCCTCTCTGTCTCATTAAAGTGCCACATTGCAGCTAACAGTTGAAGAATAGACTATAAGATTTTCAAACGGTATATCAGAAACAAAATGTTTTTATTTGTACTATAAAAATGTGATTTTTTCTGTCAACTCTGTACTTTTTTATTGAAAATGTTTATAACGTTGCTTTTAAATTTTCTTATGAAACCATTTACAAATTACACACTTAATTTAATAAAATGCTTTCATCACAGTCCAGTGTGAAGAAATCCTTCATTTGATGTGGTCAGTTTAGTGGCTTATATATTTAAAGATGTGTCTTTGTGATTCTCTGGGAACAGTGTCATAAAATCTCCACTCTGGACAGCTGTGCCAGCTTGTGTTGCTTATGCAAGTGGGTTCACTTTTGGAAAAGAAAAGTGGGCTAGCTTCACTCTTCACACCCTTGCATCTTTTGACTGACAATCAAAATTCGGAGTTGTTATTTGTTCCTGTTAGGAACACAAACAATACTCAGCTTCATTCAGCTCAAAAAAAAAACATAATTTATCAAAGATGTTAGCATACTTATTCAACAAATATTTACTGAGCACTTGTTACTGAAAACATAGTGTAATACAGTTTCTACCCACAGTTGTCTTATAGTCTCAGCAATTAATATGTGTATAGTGATTCATATTGCCTAATACTTTCATATATGCTTTCTTGTGGGTCTCTAGGGGATCATCTTACATAGATGGTGCTTCCCCAGTTCAATGGATAGAGACATACAGGACTACAGAAGTTTACTGGCTTGCCAGTTAGTAGCAGAGGCACAGCACCAACCTAGACTATCTGATTCCTAGTGTGTAACAGCTACATATGTCCTTAAAGAGAGACATGAGCTTGATGTGATGGTGCAGAGACAGGAGGATCTCTTGAGTTTGAGGCTAGCCTGGTCTATATAGTAAGTTCCAGAATAGCTAGACTTGTATAGTCAGACCCTGTCTCAAATAAGAATAATATAAAAAGTAGAAGAAAAAAAAAAAAGAAAAGAGGGGAGGGGTGGCTGGTTAACATGTCTGAAAAAAAAATCTCTCATTTTTGGAGTTGCCTTTGTCCTGTATCCAGAGAAAGCTAGTATTTTGGAGAGATGGTGGGTGACCAAGTATTTTGGATAAGACATAATGGCTTATTTCTCTCTTGATACTAAATGCCAGAGGTAAAGATCTAGGACTGGTGTGAGCTCTCTGATCCATGAACTGTTTTGAAGAATTTAAGGTCCTTTTAATTTTTTGTCATTTTATTGAAAGGATTGGAGGGTGGCAGCGGGCAGGTGCCAGTGCTTTGAAAGGTGCTTTTTGGAAGCTCTGTAGTATATTTCAATTTTCATGTTATTAGCCAGAATGTAGTCATGTGGTCACATGCACCTACAAGCAAGTCTGGGAAGTGACCTGGTTCAGACTGCCTATATTTAGCTAAGTTTTGAGTATCCTCTTGAAAGAAAGAAAATAGATATCACTCTCTGCCTTGTCATTTTTACCATGATATATATACAAATAAGTAGAAATTAGTTCTTGATGCATTCCTTCATCAGGTGATAGATAACTTCCAAATCCTAAAGAGTAATAAGGGAAACCCACAATGTTATGCATTTTGATTTTAAACATTGAAGTAATCTTAGTAATGGCTGAGGAAATTGGTTCTGGGCTCATCACTTGACTGCTAACAGGATCACTTTTGAATTGACAACTTAGTGGTAGCAACTGGGTGTAGCCTGTAGATTATTCCTGGTGATAATGCTCAGTTAACCCATTGGCATATTACTTTATGCCTCCTCTTTTAACTGTATCATGTCAAAAAGCTCAATATTTGGTGCGTGTGATTTGCAACAAGTAAAACAGACTAGGAGCTAGGTTTCCATCTGCATCTGGGGCTCCGAGCCTGCTTATGCAGAAGGAACTGGGGAGAGAAGGTCACGGTTTTGCAGATGGTGGGGGGAACTTAACCAAAGCTCTCCCGCTACAAATGTGTAACTGAGTCTCTTTCAGTAAGGGAAAGATTGCGGCCTATAGAAGTCTTTGTCTTTATGTGCGTTCACTTGCCTCTGCTGGGTGCTGGAGCTGTCCTTGTGGTCACACTCATGGTCACAATTTCTTTCATTAGTTTTAATAGCAGAAGAGATACTAGCTCTTTAATATCACTGAAGTTTCACAGTATACGCATATTCGTTAGGTAAGGGTGGAGAAATGACAGTGAGTGTAAACCATCAGTGGCCTGTCTCTCGTCGGATGCAGGAAGCTGCAGGTTGTAGTGAGGTGAAGCGGGGTGGCAGTGAGGCCCCTTATTTAAAGGGTACTGGGAAATGGTGCTGAAGATACTTGGTTTCCTATGTCATCAGATAAATACTCTTTTAAACAAGAAGCTGTGAGACATGTCTAAGACAGCCAGGCTTGTTTTGAACACCTTGTCTTGAGGCCTGTAGCTTGCATTCTCATTGTATCAATGGTATAACAAGGGAAGTTGTGTCAGGAATGATGTGTTCTACAGTGGATACAATTTTTCGAGAGTTGAGAAATTTAGGGTATCCTTTAAAGAAAATGAAAGTATTACTGTGGAAACCAGTCCTACTTCCAGCACAAGGGGAAGTCTTGTGGCCTTCATTAGGGAAGGAGCTAGGCGACCTCTATCAGAGCTCCTTGGAGGATGCTAATCTATCTAGTCATGCTTCTGGTATTGTTACACCAACCTTTTCTATTTAATATGAGATATGAGCATGTTTTGTACATACTTGGACTGACCCACTGGGGGAATTGGGAAAACTACAAATTCTGAATGAAAGCATTAACACTCCAAAAACATGGCACAATTGGCAAGTAGGTAGAAGGTGCTGCCAAGGCCAGGTGGAAATGCCCTTTGCCAAAGGTACCTCAGAAAACAACTCAAAGCCCAGAAAACTTGGTACTAATAAGAGACCTCTAAATTAGCACCCTGAAGGACATTTCGTCCTTGAAGGGATGAGAATAAGTCAGATAACTAGTTTCCCCACCCAGGAGCCCGCAAGGACCATTGCCATTGGTTAATCTTTGGTTTTCACAGATGAACAGCTGAAAGTCACATACCTACCCCATAGTGGTCAAAGAGCAGCAACCCCCCCGCCCCCAACCCTCCTCACATCTTTCAAGACAGGAACTGCATTTAAGTGTTGCCAAACTAGTCACGCCATTGTTAGCTGCCTGGCTGGGGCTAACGCAGAACTCGGAAAACTCACCTGCATCTTGGAGAATGAAGCCTATAATACCCAGCAATGTATAGGAATTATGGAAGACTGAAGTATGAACTATGTCAAGCAGACCATTGGGCACAGTCACCAAAATATAGAGTGGGAAGTGAACAAGAACTATTTTTTTTTAAATCACACACACACACACATACACACACACACACACACACACACACACAGTAGCTGTGTTCAGACACTCCAGAAGAGGGCGTCTGATCACTTTATAGATAAAGTGATGGGAATTGAACTCAGGACCTCTGGAAGAACAGTCAGTGTTCCTAACCGCTGAGCCATCTCTCCAGCCCAGATGGTTTCTTCAAAACCAGTTGCAGAGAAGAACACTGATGAAGGGAGGACTTAGACATAAAGGCTTGAAATATGTTAGCCAGTTGCCTCTGGGAACTTTCTGTGGGTCCTCCTGGCTCAGCAAAACAAAGCAAAGTGTACTGCAATAAACAGTGCTTAACAGTGGGAGCACTGAGTGGGGAGTGGCCATGCTGAGCTCTTAAAGTTTGCTGCTTTACAAAGTGCACGCTAGAAATGACGCGGTAGGGATTTACTTGAAAATAGGTGGTGGAGGGGATGAACTAATACAGCTTAGGGTCTACATGAATTCAAGCATGGATTGGCAGAGTCAGGAGGGTCAATAATTTGGAGTTACTCTGGATGGTATGGGGAGATGTTGCCTCAAAACCAAAATCAGTTTGGATGTAAGTTAGTAACTGTTGAAGATGGGCTGAATATTGAATGTCTATTTTTGAATACACTTAAAACTGTACAGACAGTTTTTGGTTGTGGTAGGATTTTCGGTTTGTTCTCTCTTATGAGACATGGTCTTGCGAGGTGGCACAGACTCAAGTTCCTCTCATTTGTGCCTTCCATATGTAGGAACTGCCGATGTGCCCCTGTGTCCAACTGAAAACGTTTTTCTTTTCTTTCTTTTTTTTTTTTAAGTCATTGGGTTATTTAAAGAAGTGGACGGTAGGTAGGCTTGTGTCTGGAATGAGTTCTTGCAGAATTAACCTGCTTAGTAGCTACCACTGCGGCTAGATTTAAAGGTGAGGCACCAGGAAGGAAGCCACCACCACAGATGTTTCTAGCCTACCCTGAGTACATATCAGAAAAGCTTTGCAGAAAACGGAGACATCTCTGCTACGTGATTTCTCAGCAGAATAAGCAATAGCAACAGAGAGGTGCCCTGGACCTTCCTACTTCCAGACCTCAGCAAGGCCTGTTCTCCGTGGAGAACTGCATCTGCAGGCATGGTCTGGGAAGCAAGCTTTGCAGCCCTGCAGCACAGCAAGCTCATTAGAAGTGGAGCAGGAGGGCTGGAGAGGTGGCTCAGCGGTTAAGAGCACTCACTGCTCTTCTGAAGGTCATGAGTTCAAATCCCAGCAACCACATGGTGGCTCACAACCATCCGTAATGAGATCTGATTCCCCCTTCTGGTGTGTCTGACGACAGCTACAGTGTACTTACATATAAAGAAGAAGTGGGGCAGGAGAAGGGGCTGTCTGTATCTGCTACACTGGGGAGAAGAGATAGGTACAGTGGGGACAGTTGTGTGTCTCATCCCAGCTACTTAGGGATCTTGGGGAAACACTTGTTTGCTCACTCGTCTCTGCGGCATGACAAGACCCTGACAGATGTAGGCATGTAGTGTGACTTTCCTGCTGCTGTGATAAAATGCCCGACAGAAGCAAGCTAGGGAAGAGGGGAATTATTTTGGCTCACAGTCTGAAGGTGCAGCTCATCACTGCGGGGAAGGTGTGGCATTAGGGTTGGTTACTGTATCCACAGGGAGATGTGTACTGGAGCTCAGAAGCCTTTGATTTAGCCTTGGGGAGGGGCCGCCCACAGCTAAGGGGAAATCTTTAGTCCTCAGTTGAACCTCAGCACCCTCACGGACATCCCCAGGATGAGTGTTTCCATGGCCATGGCAATCAAGTTGACAATGAAGATTAATTCTGGCACCTGGGCTGTATAGGAGTCTGCCAGGGAATTGGGTGTGTGTGTGTGGGGGTGCACACTGGCAATTTCAGCATTCAGGGGAGGGGTGGAGGCAGGGGAATTGGGAGCTCATCTTTGCCTTCATTATGAGCCCCTGCTCTCAAGGGAAAACATTGGAGGAAGTGGTCCAGGATCTATTTAAAGTTCCTCCTCCCATCATTTAATGCAGCAGCATGTGATACACATTATCTGCTGGGGCTCTTTTCTTTTTGTACATAAAAAAAAAAATGGGTATGTTAGGAAGAACTGTCAATTTTACTTGTGTGTGTGTGTGTGTGTGTGTGTGTGTGTGTGTGTGTAAAAGAGTAGGACTCAAGTCTAAATTTTTATTTCTCATAGTAGTGGGTTTCACGCTGTATGCACAAGAACTGTTCATAAACTATGTAGTTAAAAATACAGATTTCTCCCCTCAAGATAGGACCCTGAAGTTTCAGTGAACTTGCTATGTAAGCTGAACAGTCCCCACCAAAGACTTCAGCCTTGGCTCCCGCCGCACTCCTGAACTCTGTGCCCCTTTATGTTTACGTGCACTAGCTTGCTTAGTCCGCAGAACAGTTAGGAGGAGCCGAGGCACCTTGTCCGAGACTGCGCGGGAGGTGATGGAGCCAGGATTCAGACTAATCAGCCAGGCTCACAGCCTGTGCCCTGGACCTGCATGGGGCTTAAGTTATTCTAGACTTGCAATTAATTAAGGGGAAACCCGGACTCATCTTAGCTGCATGCTGTTAACAAGGCTTACCCACCTTGTGGATTTCCCTAACTAGTCTCAGGGCTGTTAAGTTTACACTAATTTCTTAACACTTTCCAGCTCTGTCCACTTCTAACTTCCAAGCTCCCATCCTTGCATACACACTTGCTCGAGTATGCATACACACACACACACACACACACACACACACACACACACACACACATCCAAAGTCCAGACGACATTGTCTTTCCTTTGTTACTGTCCACCTTGTCCAGACAGGGCCTCACTGACTATGGAGCGGTCTCAGCTAGGCTGGCTTGCCCGTGAACCCTGTCTCTGCCCCTCAGTGCTTGGGTGACAGGCATTGTTAGACCAGGATTGATAGTGACATGGAAATAAAAGGAGACTGACCTCTTTAGAAGCAGATTGTCCCATAGGAGGAACAACAATATGAACTAACCAGTACCCCCAGAGCTCCCAGGGACTAAACCACCAACCAAAGAGCACACATGGTAGGATTCATGGCTCCAGCTGCATAGGTAGCAGAGGATGGCCTAGTTGGTCATCAATGGGAGGAGAGGCCCTTGGTCCTGTGAAGGCTTTATGCCTCAGTGTAGGGGAATGCCAGGGCCAGGAAGTGGGAGTGGGTGGGTTGGGGAGGAGGGGGAGGGGGGAGGGAATAGGGGATTTTTGGAGGGGAAAGCAGGAAAGGGGACATTTGAAATGTAAATAAATATCAGAGAGAGAGAGGGAGAGAGAGAGAGAGAGAAGAAAGAGAAAGAGAAAGAGAAAGAAAGAAAGAAAGAAAGAAAGAAAGAAAGAAAGAAAGAAAGAAAGAAAGAAAAAGAAGCAGATTGTCCATTAATCAGAACAATGGAAGGGAGCAGTGGCCTTGCAGGGCAAGAGAAGGGAACAATAGGGACTGTTTCCCTTCAGGCTCCAGGTGCAGAGGCTGGCACATTGATCTTGTCAAAAGCGTCCCGGGTCCCAACAGCATAATGGTGTGGCCAGTCAAATCATGCTGGTCCACCACGTGGCTGACTTTCATGGCATGGTGTTGACATCCCCCCAATTCTCCACTGAAAAAGCTGATTTACAGTTTGCTGCTCTGGGTGTTGTCTTTTAAATGTTAATAAAGGTGTCTGCAAGCTCAAGTTTCCATTGGAGTCCATTCTTAGATCATTTTATTAATGAGATTAAGACCCCTTAGATGGGACTACTTCTATGGTATCTACTAAATATGAAGGGATTCCCCTCAGATTTACAATAACAGGAGTGGTTCAGGGCACTGTATGTCTAAAGGTGAAGTGGCTGGCAAGTCATGGCCCTGGTGAGGAATCAGGCATGGACCGGGGAAAATGGAGTCCTGAAGACAAAGAACAGCTTCAGGAAGTCAGAGTCCAAAGGGAAGTTGGAGGAGGTAGGAAGGGAGCGAATTTCAGAGTTTGAAATATTAGCGTTGAGGATCCTTGTTCCCCACAGTTTGATTTGTGGTGCATCACAGAGATGGTTGTCATCACAGTAGAGAAGGGCAGAGAGCTAATACTGGATTTCCGGGTCATCCACTCTATACAAATTATCCAGGAAGATTATAGACAGTGCCATAGAGTACAAGATTGAAAGTCAGCCTGCTGGAAGATGGCTGAACTAGAAAAAAATGTTTTCTGTATTCGTACAGTCCCCAACTTTCACCCTGATTGGATATGACTCATTCCAGTGACACTCAGAAGGGGGATTTGTTAGGATCATTCTTCACTCTGCTGTTCTGTATTCACTGGAGGGAGGAGATGGATAGGGTGACAGGAGAAACTCACAAAGGGGTCATGAGGAACGGATGTGGTCCGGGCTCCTCCGAATCACTTTGCAGGGAGAATTCAGTTTGACATTCCTTCTTGTTTGTTTTCCCATCTGAATTTATGACAAAACCAATGAAATACACTCTTAGGAAGATGCACTAAAGCTGATGGGATGGCTCAGTGCCTAAAGATACTTGCTGCCCTATAGTGCAAACCTGGTGTCTTAGTTAGGGTTTCCATTGCTGTGAGAGACACCATGACCAAGGCAACTCTTATGAGAGACAACATTTAATTGGGGCTGGCTTACAGTTTCAGAGGTTCAGCCCGTTATCATGACAGGAAGCATGGCAGCCTCCAGGCAGACATGGTGCAGGCAGAGCTGAGAGTTGTACATCTTGATCCAAAGCCATCCAGGAGGGAACTCTTCTTCCACACTGGGTGGGGCTTGAGCCTAGGACCTCAAAGCCCACCCCTACAGTGCCACACTTCCTCCAACAAGGCCACTCCTCCTAAGAGTGCCATGTCTCATGGGCCAAGCATATTCAAACCACCACACCTGGTGACCTGAGCTTGATTCCTGGAACCCACTTAAAAGATGGGAGGGGAGAACCAACTCTACCAAGTTGTCCTCTGACCTCCACACGTGAGACATGCACACACACAATTTAAAAGATGATACGTTATTTCACAATGCTGCAATTTTACTACAGATAGGAAAACCGAGGACTCATGACCACTCCCCTCAGTCTCTTTGCTAAGACTTCAGCGTAACTGAGTGCATATGGAGAAGTCACTAGTTTTGGAGGGACAACTTTCGGGTGAGGTTCTCTTGCATCATTGAGTCAGGCAGGGGCTGGGCTCAGTACTCCAGGCTAACTAGCATGCCAGCAGTCTTTGAGCTGCTGTGCAATTCTCCCATCTCCATCTCCCATCAAGAAAGGGTGCTGGGGGGCTGGAGAGATGGCTCAATGGTTAAGATCACTGGCTGTTCTTCCAGAGGACCTGAGTTCAATTTCCAGCAACCATGTAGCAGCTTGCAGCTGTCTGTAACTCCAGACCCAGGGGATAGAGCACCCTCATACAGACATACATGCAGGCTAAACACGTAAGTGCATAAAATAAAATTAAAAAAATCTTTTAAAAAGAAAAAAAAAAAAGAAAGAATGGGTGCTGGAATTACAGATGTAAGCCACCACAAAGGGCTTTTTCTGGGTTCCGGTCCTTGAAATTGCGTCATCAGATTTAGGCAGCAAACATTTTTATCCACTCAGCCCTTATCTGTTCCTCTCCCCCCTTAGGCAAAATTAATTTCTTCTCATCAAAAATAATTCCCAGCAGTTAGAACCTAGGAATCTTTTTTAAAGTACCTTATTATTTTGTGTTATACTTACAGATTTCTTAGCTAGAATTTCTGAATATAGTTTTCCTCTTGGTTCCTGTCCTTAGAGTCTGAAGTCACAAGTCTTTGATTTTATTTAATCCAACTCAGATCTCATTTTGGAAGTAGGCAGCTCAAAAAAAAAAAAAAAAATCTGTGTTTTTAAGGGGAATAGAAGCAAGGTTGGGGAGATGGCTCAGTGTGTAAAGCCTTTGGCATGCAAGCATGTGAAGATCAAAATTCAGGTCTTCAGGTCTCCAGAGCTCATGTAAAAGCTGGGCAGCCACCTATAATTCTAGAACTCGGGGGGCAGAGACAGTGAATCTCCAAGGCAAACTGGCTAGCTCTGGGTTCATCAGGAGACCCCATCTCCATAAATAAAGTGGGGGGCAATCAAAAAAGCATCCCACTTCAGGTTTGGACTCCTGTGTGTGTAAGTGCACACACATGCTAACACACACATGCATATGCAAAACAAGCAAGATACAAAAGGCTATTCATTATATGATCCCATTTTTAAAACAGAAAATATGGGAGGCTGGGTCTGGAGAGATGGTTCCGTGGTTAAGAACATTTGCTATTTTTCCAGAGGATGGAGTTCAATTCCCAGCACCCACATCAGGTCGGCAGTTCACAGCTGTTTATAACTCCAGCCAAAGGAAATCCAGTGCCTCTGACTTCTACAGGTACCTAAAATATGCACACACCCCAAAGCATAAACATATTTTAAAACACCTCTCTCTCTCTCTCTCTCTCTCTCTCTCTCTCTCTCTCTCTCTCTCTCTCCCCCTCTCTCTCCCCCCCCCGTGTGTGTGTGTGTGTGTGTGTGTACAGTACAAACACATAAAATGAAATGAATAGATTCTGGGGTGTCTTAGGGTTTCAATCACTGTGACAAAACACCAGGACCAGAAAGCAAGTTGGGGAGGAAAGGGTTTATTCAGCTTACACTTCCACACTGCTGTTCACCACCAAACAAAGTCAGGACAGGAACTCAAACAGAGTAGGATCCTGGAGGCGGGGAGCTGATGCTAAGGCCATGGAGGGATGCTGCTTACTGGCTAATCCCCCAATGGCTTGCTCAGCCTGCTTTCCTATAGGACCCAGTGCTGAGGTCCTGAGAAAGGCTGGAATGGGAATGTCACTGATTCCATAGTGACTGAGAGACAGTAGTAGATGCAGGCTGCTAGTTCAGGCGCTCTCTCTGTTCCCTGATGATTCTCAGTATTCTTTATTCTTTAGCTTAATCATTAACTCCATGGTTCCCCCAGAGAGAGCCTGAACACAGCCTTTTTATTTACTAAAGCTTCATCATCAAGGCTTTGATCATTGGGAGTAATTATCAAGAATTCTTAGATTTATGTAAACTCTATAAGTCCCGGATCAACAGTCCCAGCTCCGGTTTCCTTAGAGCAGACGCAAGCACAAAGCAAGCGCACATTTCCTTACAGGTTTCCACAGCCTGTTCTTTACAGGTAGCTGGCCACAGCTCCTCTTAGTTTTCTGGTACAGCAGACAGCAGTCTTTAATAACTGCTTCCATGTAAGAATAGAAAAATGACAAACTACTAAAACTAAAATGAAGTTTATGTAAATAAAACAGTAAGACAGTGTTCTCTAATATCTTTCCAGGCATTGCTGTCTTCAATTCTTCAAACAGCTAAGAAAAACAAAACAAAAAACCAGAGCATTAACTTTTCTATGCTTCTACATCACCTTTTAATTCTCTAATCTCCATTTCCTTATCCTAGCAATTCCATAGCCCCATGCACTCTCCTTGCAATACTAATTATTCCTAAACCATACATAAATTCTTATTTTTCTATCCATACCTTTCTTCCTGAAACCATTCTCTCTATCCTTAATATCTCTAAATTCATCCTGGCTAATCAATGCAGCAGTCGTGGGACTCCTGCTTCCTCGTGATCCCAAATTCAAGGCCAAATCTGGCAACAAACCATTTCCAAAAAGGACCCTGTAGGCTTTTATGGCCCTTGTGATTAAATGGCCTAGATCCTTTCCCATGACCCTGAAGGCCAAGTGGAGGGCCTGTTCCTTGTCTTTCACAGCCTCTTTCCTGAAAACCGCATCTGTTTCATTTACTATGGTATGATTAGCTCTGAGTAACGGGGGTGGGGGTGGGGAGCATATTCTCCAGAAGGGAAGATTGAAAGTAGAGTAGTAAAGACAGTGAGTGGATCAACCTTGGGGAAACAGCAACCGTCAGCACACGTCGGGGTCAGGAGGTCATGAGATGAACAGCCTGTCGGTGCTCCAGGGGCAGGAATTATGTCACACCTCCCCTCACGCAACATTTCCCAGAGCAGCAACCCACGACCAAGTCAGGGATGCCACCACCCACAATGGGCCCTCCCCGCATTGATCACTAACTGGGAAAATGCCTTGCAGCTGGATCTCATGGAGGCACTTCCTCAAGGGAGGCTCCTTCCTCTCTGAGGACTCTGGCTTGTGTCAAGTTGACACAGAACCAGCTAGTCCCGTGGTCCTGATGACTTAGCTTCGGAGGTGGCACGTTAGGAAGGCAGTAAAAGAATAGGCTGGAGAGATGGCCGAGTGGCAAGAGGTCACACTGCTTTAGCAGAGTTCGGTTCCCAGCACCCAAGGCAGGCAGCTCCCAACTTCCGGTAGGGTTCTGCAGACTCCTGCCCTCACATGCTGTGCACACGGACGCGGACACATACACATCATCCTTTACAGAGTCATTCTAACCCTCACTTGTGCTCCTTGGTGGCCTGATGTGAAGAACTGTGTGCTCTGAAGAGCCGCAGACAAAAGGGCGAGCGTTTCCTTCAGTCCACCCTCCCCGCCGCTCTCACGCTTTCTCGCGTCTCCTAGATACCCTAAAGTTTCTGTCTCCCTGCTCCTTCCTTTGCCCTTCTCTCAAAACTCTTTGACATCTCTGCTTTTTTTTCTTTGTGTGTGTGTGTGTGTGTTTTTTTTTTCCTCCATAGTTCATACTCCCAGATCTTTTTGGTTACAAACTTTCTCAGTGGTTCTCAGCCTGTGAGCTGAGGGGCTATGTATCGGATATCCTACATATTGGGTGTTTGTGATTCATAGCAGTAGCAAAATTACAGTTATGAGACAGCAACAAAAATAATGTTATGGTTGGGGGGTACCACGACATGAGGGACCGTGTTAAAGGGCCGCGGCAGTAGGAGGGTTTAGAGCCACTGCTCTGTACTGAGGTCTTCAAGCCTTTGCTTCCTTCCCACTCTCCTTTGTCTGATAAGCCGATGGGGAGGATGGGGGCTGTAGATAGAAAGTGATCAGGGTACACATTTCAGAGGAGGAAGGAAACTGTGACTACTCCCACACTGATAATGTTTGTTTCTGTTACATATGAAAAATGATGAAGACTTTAAGAAATAGAACCTCAGAGTTGGCAGGTCACACAGCTGTCATTGCCTGAACAGTTACTTTGTAACCTGTGTATATCAGTTTTTAAAGCTAGATACATTTTAGAAAGTAGATACAATTAATAGGTGTATATTTTTACATATAATGAAAATCACACATATATATATACAAATGGTATGTTTTTTCTTAAATATATTTTATCATTTTATTTTTAATGCATATATGGTGATTGTATACATTTATAGAGTGCAAAGTGAGACATCTCAATATACACATGATAGACCAGGGTAAATTATCTATATTTTATTTCACTCCAGGCTGTTATATATCAAATATTGGCTAATCGGGCTAGTGTCTAAGAAGGTGCAGTATTTTCAGGCAATGAATTATCTCCATTTCAGTTTTTGTTGGAGACTGTAGCTGCTACTAGCCAAGGAGGGAGGCAGGCCCTTAGGGCCCATTTCAGATGGAATAAGGGAAAAGGTAGACTTGATGGAAGCATGCTTTCTGAGTGAATGAAGCCTTGCATTCGTAGGCTGTAGATGTTCATTCAGTTACAGGTAGGAAAAAGTATGCTCCTAAACATTTGGCAAAATTCCTGAATATCAGAGAAAAATCTCATGTTTCTAGATAGGAGAAAAACAGGACATCAGATAGTGGGGTCGTAGCTTTACAACTGAGAACACCAGGGAGTGACTCAAAAAGCCTTGACCAGTGAGGTATCACTCAGCTGCCAGTGTGAGCCACAGAAGGTAAAGATGCCAAAATGAGTCACACACACACACACACACACATGCGCGCACACACACAATGCACACATACCCACATGAAGGAAGGATTCAAAGTCTCTGACCAAATAGCAAATTATGAGAAAAGAGATTTAAAGAAGGGAGAGAAGTACAAAGGTGTGTGTGCACATACTGTGTGTATGCACATACATACAGGTGTGCATACATATAAACACATATGTACATACATACATGGATGGTGATCATGGAATGACTGAAAATATGCAGTCTACATATTATATAAAAACTCGTCAGATAATTGAGACCTAGGGAGAGCCTGGGAGTAATAGTCACAGCATTTCTCAGCAAAACCCAAGATGTAGAGTGAATGGATGAGGTTTAAATAAAAACCGTCCATCCCGGGAGTCGTGGTGCACACCTTTAATCCCAGCTATCAGGAGGCAGATTTCTCATGGTGGGTGGATCTCTGTGAATTCAAGCCAGCCTGGTCTACATAGTGAGTTCCAGAATAGCCAAGGAACACAAACAAACAACTAAAAACAGAAATAAAAAGAAACCAAACCCCATTCTAGGAGGCTGGCTAAAAGAGCTTGCCGAATAACTATCAAGGCCTGGGTTTGGATCCCAGTACCCAGCACTCTTCACTGTTGAGCCATCTCTCTTGCCCCTCAAGTAATGTATCTTCAAGGACATGTATCACAGTAATTAATGTTCACAGTAAGAAGAACTGGAAACAAGGGAGGTCCTTGGCTGGGCTATGTTGTAGTCACACTATGAAATATCGTACAGTCACTTGAAAGCACGAACCAATTCTATTCCAGTTATCTACTGTATTGCCATGTAATAAAGTCCCTATAACTCACTGTCATAAAATAAACTTTTTAATTGTGTTCATGGATTCTGTGTGTCTGGAATTTGGATAATACAGAGCAAGATTGCAATCACTGTGGGAGCAGTTTGTCTGTTTCCATGGTAACGGAGGCCTGTAGGCATAATGTTTATGTGTACTGCGTGAAGACGTGTTTCTGACCTTCCTTGCTGCCTAAGGCACCACTTAATTGGTTAAAATAAAACCTGATGGCCAATGAGCTGAGGCAGGATTAGAAGGTGGGGCATCTGGCAGAGAGAGAGACAGAGACAGAGAGGAACTCTAGGAAATAGGCGTGGGAGATTTGCCACAGAGACTCAAGACATGGAGGAAGTTAGATGTATGGAACTAAGGAGAGGTAACCAGCCATGTAGCAGAACTTAGATTAGTATAAATGGGAAAACTGAGTCCCACAAGCTACTTGGGAACAAGCCTAGCTTAGCCTGGGCATTCATGAATAATTCTCCATGTCCTTACTCAGGAACTAGGCTGAAATAGAAAAGATACAGGTTACAGAGGCCTCATGGGAAGATGAAAACTGAGAACCTGACTCAAGGCAGGTTCTAGAATCATCTGAAGAGTCACATACCAGAACGTCTAGCTGTTGTCCTAAGACCTTAGCCCAAGCCATCTTCCAGGACTCCTGTATCTGTGTACTCAGTGTAGCACCCTGGCTCTCTCACAACATGGCAGCTGGGAGAAGGTGAGAGAGAAGGCAAAAATGTTTCTTCTAACATGGTCACACAGCTTCTGCCACAGTCTCTCTACAGAGATTGGGACCCCCCCCCCCAGATTCCAGGGGAGCAGAGCCAGAGTCCACATGTTTTCCAGAATGAGGCTGCTTCTTTCAGAGTGTAAAACAGGACACTTTGTGATTGTTCGAGACCCAGGCCCCACTGTAGGTCTGGGTCAGTTCACTGGAGGACATTGCCTGCTGCATTAGTGTTAAGGAAACAAGCACACCAAAGTCCAAAACACACAGCCAGTGCTATGTTTGAAACAGAGTCAGCGACAACTCTGATACATGGGTGTATCCATGACTTTAAAGAGAGCCCAAAAGGTCTGTAGAGGTAAATGCTGCCATTTACCTACAGGTAATGTGGGCTAAGGGTAGTGTTTAGGGGAGGGAGCAAGGTGGAGAAGTGGGCAGTGCTGCAGTTCTAGGGGTGCTGAAGGGCCATATCTAGAGTTGTGGGAAGAAAGGGAGGGAGGGGGGAGGAAGAGGGAGGGAAGAGAGAGGAAGAGGAGGAACAAAGGCCCTTAAAAAGTTATAAGATGTCTTTTCAAACTTTGTGATAAATTTCTCTGTGTGTGACTGGGTATACCCGGGTCTGTGTCTACAGTCCGGAGGACAATGTTAGGTATGCAGGTCAGAGGTCAGAGGTCACTGGTCAGGAGTTCTTCCTCTCTTTCTACCATGGGATCCCAGGTTGTTAGACTTTCACTGAGACAACCTCTTGCGCCCTTCTTTTATTTCTTGAGATAGGGTCTCATGTAGCCCAAGGTTGTCTCAAACGCTTTGTGTAGCCAAGGATAGCCTTGGACTTTTAGCCTTTACCTCCTGAGGGCTGGATCCCAGGCATGCACTACCACATCTGCCTTATGAGGTACTAGGGATCCAACCCAGGCCTTCATTCTGCTAGGCAAGCATTCAGTCAGCTGCACCCCCAGTCTTTAGGCCTTATTTAGCTCTTCTTAGGCTGTTCTGGACCCTTGGTAAATCCCTTCAGGCCACAGGGGTAGGACATGTTGTCATAACTCTGAGGGACAGTCTACATGTAAGCTAGCCAGAAACGGGCTTAGCTTCAGATCCTCTCAAATATAGATGGGTATTAGGGGTAGAATTCCGTGTCTCCCCAGATTCCGCTGTGGAAACTGTAGCAGCAATTTAGAATGTTCTCTGAGCTGAGGCCAGCTTCCAGCTTAGCCCAGTGTCCTGTGCGCTCGCTGGGGGGGAAGGGGGGAAGGGGGGACCTTGGGCTGCCAGATACCCTGCGCATCACCCCACACTCAGCAGTAACTGTCTCCCCTCCCATTTCCCTTTGCTCTTGTCTCATTTCTTCTTTCCTTTCCCAGAAGCGAGGACAGGACATACAAAGCACAGATCTGTGGTTTGGATCCATCAGCATTTCTTTCACTTACTAATAAATACACAAGCAGTAAACGATTGTGTGTTGGGGGCGGGGGAGCAAACACTGAAAATTACAAAAATATCAGGAGACTGCACGTGGCGGTGAACACAGAGAAGCTGAGGCAGGAGGATGTGGAGTCCAAGGCAGCCTGAGCTACACAGTGAGACCCTGTCCCCCAGACCAAACCAAATATCACCTCCCTTACTGCTCCAAAAAGACAGGGATGAGGATGTTGGAGGGGATGAGGGAAAAGGAAGTCCTTGTACACCATCAGTGGGACTGTAGATCTGGCCAGCCATTATCGACAACAGTTGTAGGCATCTAGGGAAGATGAAAATATTATTCCCATAGGACCCAGCCATCCCTCTTTCTTCGGGGCATATCCCCAAAGCTGATGAGATCACTTCTCTGCAAGGACATTTGTAGCCCCATGCTCACTGCAGCACTGGCTAACACATGGAAACGATCTAAATGTCCATCAGCAAATGGAAGTGGAAAGGATAAGCTGTAACTATACAACGGAATATTATGCAGGGTTCTAAAATGAGGAGCCCTGTGCCATGACATGGGTGAACCTGGAGGCCATTGTACTAAGTGAAATAGACCAGACACGGGAAGAAAAACGCTGTACCATCTCAATTATGTGTGGAATTAAAATAGAGGAGGCAAAGTGAGATTTACAGAGACAGGGAATAAAACAGTGTTAGCATGGATGGGATGGCGGGAAGGAAAGGAGAAATGTAGGCCAAAGGGTACAAACCACGGCAATGCAGAGGAGCCTTACAAGCTAATGTGGAGCACATTAGCCTTACAAGCTAATGTGGATAATAGTGTGAACAGAATAAAACAGTCTCCTCCCCAATCAGTGATTAATGTTTTGCTTCATCATATTTATGTGCATATAAAGTGTTTGATACTTTAGAGTAAATAATTCAAATTGTTAATACTAACTGATTAAATGTGTGAGTGTCTTTACTTTTGCGGTATTAAATAGTTTATTTAAATAGTGTGTGTGTGTGTGTGTGTGTGTGTGTGTGTGTGTGTGTGTGTGATGTATACGTGGGTGAGTGCACTCAGGAGACAATTTTGTGAGATCAGTTCTCTCTTTCCACCTTGACATGATTTCTGGGTACCAAACTCAGCTCATCAGGCTTATGTGGTGAGGGCTTTACCTGCTGAGCCACCTCACATCTCACTCGTCCAAAATGGTCTTTTCTGATGTAAAAGTGATTATATTGGTTACAAATATCCTCTTTTGGGGGTTGGGGTAGGGGTAGGGTTTCTCTGTGTAGCCCTGGCTGTCCTGGAACTCACTCTGAAGACCAGGCTGACCTGGAACTCAGAAATCCGCCTGCCTCTGCCTCCTGAGTGCTGAGATTAAAGGCATGTACTACCACACCCCAGCACAAACCTTCTCTTTAATATATAGCATCATTTATTTATTAATGGAAAACCATGCTGACTCAAGTTCTCATCATTGAAAATGTGTTGAAAATCAGTCATTATTTCCAGAACTGATTCTTTTTTTTTTTTTTTTTAAAGATTTATTTATTATATGTAAGTACACTGTAGCTGTCTTCAGACACTCCAGAAGAGGGAGTCAGATCTCGTTAAGGATGGTTGTGAGCCACCATGTGGTTGCTGGGATTTGAACTCCGGTGCTCTTACCCGCTGAGCCATCCCACCAGTCCCCTCCAGAACTGATTCTTAGATTCCTTTTTATATCTCTATCTCCCTTTCTCTGGATCATTGTTCAGCATCTAAGCAAGGAGAAAGTGTCGTTCTGAAAAACAGCATTTCCCAGGTGAATCTAAAGAGCACGACTCTCTTCTCCAACTCTGGTTAAAGACAGAAAGATTCATCGGTGAATCAGTGTGCTGGCTGGTAGAAGACACAGAAGGGGGGAACCATCTAAAGGCTTGAGTAATTAAGACTTTTTTTTTTTTTTTTTTTTTTTGCCCATGGAGTGAAGTTTGCTGAGTTCCCTGTACTGGGCTTGCATCTTAAATCCCTAGTCAATGCAGATGCCACACAGTGCTTCCGCGGCGGGCCACACAGGCAGGCTGATCTCTGCCTTCCAGGACTTTTCTTCTGTCTACTGAGGAGGGGGGGATCTGGGTGGTCCTAGCTAGCGCTCAGTGTTGAGAGCCCTACTTCTTAGGCAGGTTGGTTATGGGAGGATACAAACCAGTGGGGGCTTTGGGGAGAAGGCCGAGAAGAGGGAGGCAAGGGGAGGAGGAAGGGGGCAGGAGAGCCCTTGTTGCTTTGTTTTTAAAGACTTCTTATTCAATGCAAGACTTCTTATTCTTATTCATTGTGAGAAGATATACCTTCCCCGCCCCCCTTTTCTGTGCCAGAAAACAACCTCTAATATCATTCCTCAGATGCTGTCCACCTTGGGTTTTGTTGGTTTTATTTTGAGACAGGGTTTCTCACTGGCTTGGAGCTTGCCAAGTAGGCCGGCTGAGCAGTGATCCCCCAGTTTCTGCCTCTCCAGCACTGGGATTACAAGCGAACACAACGCCTGGCTTTTGTTGTTCTTTGTTTAATTTTCGAGACAGGGTCTGACTATGTCATCCTGACTGTACTGACATTCCCTGTATAGCTCAGGATAGCCTCAAGCTCACAGAGATCTTTCCATCCATCTGCCTGGGCCAGAGTCCTGGGATTAAAGGTGTGCGACACGGTGCCAGTCACTGCTTGGCTTTTGTACAGAGGTTCTGAATATCCATTTCAGGTCTTTGGGCTTGCATGGCAGGCAGTTTACTGACGGGACTGTCACCCCAGCTCCATGTGCTGAGCAAATGCTTGCATTTTCAAGCATTGAGTTCTCACTGCAAATGCTGTGACACGGGTCTCTAAGGATGCTCTTAGCTCTGTCTCAAGTTTCCTCCAGCATCTCATACAAGAGGTTTGTGATGAGAGAATAGCTCTACTGCAGAAGCCTTCCATGGCTTTGGTATTTTCTGGGATCAATTTGTCCTTTGAAATTCAAATTAAATTGCCTCAAATAAATGTGTTTACAATGAATTGGGAGGAAAGGAAAAGAAAAAAACTTAAGTATTTAATTTATGAAAATGTTTAACTTATAAATAACTTAGAAAATAATACAAAGCATAGGACAAAGTGACGTGGAGGTGAACTCTTTGTTCAGAAATATGTACAACTGTTGGACCTGATAGCAAGCCTGTTATCTCAGCTACTCAGGAGACTGAGGCAGGAGGATCACCATTCTGAGGCCCGGGCTGTGTAATAAATTTAAGCCCAGCCCAGGTAAACTTTGGAAGACTCTGACAAGAAGATCCAAAAAAACAACCAACCAAACAAACAGAAACTGAAAAAAAAAATCATATTTCTAAACAAGACACAGCAAAGCAAGACAAAACAACCTAACAGGCCAAACCTTCCAGCTTTCTGTTCTAGAAAGGTCCAACGCTCTGGAAAGGCTTGAAGAACTCTAAGAGGCATTTGTGGTTCTGAAGACAGCTCGTGCTTTCCGATAGGTTTCAACGATTGTTGCCACGACACATTTTCCTCCGTGTGGAAACAACGAACCATCTCCCTGTGCTGGTGTGCTCCACAAGAATCAAGCTCTTAGGGCCGGTCACAGCACGAAGTCGTCGTCCAAGACTAACCTGCAGAGGTCAGCCGGGGTGCCCGAGACTGGCTCCAGAGCTGAACCCTCTGCCTTCTCACAGGAACTGCAGATTTGGGTGGGGTGGGGCCAGATGGGTTTGCCCAGTGACGGCTCAGGAGCTGCAACACCGGCAAGGTTCATAATGAAAACCCAGAATCCTTTGCTTGCGATCTTCTGTTTGCTTCGAGTGTGCCGAGTGTCTGCAGCTGGCACTTCAGTTTGATTTCCTGTACGGCTCTTTGCCCTTCTTGTTTACGGCCTTCAGTCTGTCTTCAGCTGGGGAGTTTCATTTCGCTCAAGATGAGCAGGTGATGGAAAGCTTAAGGTCATTTATAAGGACTGTGTACGTGAGTGAGGGACTCACTTATGGGTTATTTTAAATACAAAGGCATCTTGGAAAACTGTTATTAAAAATCACCAAAATTGTGGTCAAAACAGTAACTACCATTTATTGAAATATTGAGTTGCACAGAGGGTGGCTGGTATACACTAATTCACTAATTCTCTCAATAATGTGTCAGGTACCCTATTTACCAGTTTAGGAAACCGAAGGCATAGAAATAAAAACAGCTTCCTTGAGGTTTCTACAAGAATACGACTCATGCTCAATTCTATTCAAATGTTACACTGTTTTATTTTACAAGTGTAATGCTTCATAAAGCTAAAACGTGAATTGTCATCAAGGTAGATCGGTAAACGGACTTCACCTTGCCCACCATGGGATATCATGCAGCTCAAAAGATGTGGCTATTCCGTTTTCCAGGACTAGATAGATACCTGCCCTGTGGCAATTGGTTAAAATAAAATAAACTGCAGAACAATGTGTGTTGTGTGGCTCTCTTCCTGGAAAAAAGAAAACACGGTATGCAAAAACAGACGTGGCACAAGCTGTAGAGAGGTGTTCTCTTAAGTGTGAATGTGGCTTTCACATCAAGGTCCAAGGTCCTCGTTCAAACTTGACCACCAAAGGAGGATGGTAGGAATAGGAGAACAGTTGTCATCATTGGGGACACTCCTGGCAGTCGCTTGGTGGAGGGGATAGATGGGGTGGGGGTGGGGCATATCCCTTACTACTATAATTCCAGATCTGTGTCATGTCACAGCTCCATCCTGAGCTCTGAGCACGCCGTTAAAAATGACTTTCTATGGCTTAGGAAAGGGAGTTAAACATGTGTACAAGAGGTAGATAATTTCTCCTCAAATTGCACATTTGATAAGGCATTGTTTTGCTAATATAGATTTCGCTTTTGCTCCTCTGTCTACAGGGTGTCTAATACTCACAATTAAGAATAGAGAAGCGAGGGCTGAAGAGATGGCTCAGTGGTTAAGAGCACTGACTGCTCTTCCGAAGGTCCTGAGTTCAAATCCCAGCAACCACATGGTGGCTCACAACCACCTGTAACGAGATCTGACGCCCTCTTCTGGTGCATCTGAAGACAGCTACAGTGTGCTTAGATATAATAACAAATAAACCTTAAAAAAAAAAAAAAAAAAAGAATAGAGAAGCATAGATGGTACTGCAGTGCTTCCAGCACCACAGTGCTAGGATTCACCCTGTGCACCTGGCCTCCTTGGCTGTCCCATAAGGCCACTTTGATGCTGGGCTTTTGTTAGAGTGCTCAGGAGTTCTCTCACCAGCATGTTATTGCTCACATGACCCCTCACATGACCCCTCGAATCAACCTTTGGCGTCTAAGTAGTTTGCAGACAGAATAAAGTCAGCAGTGCCCTTTCTTGGCTTCAGGATTCCTGTTCCTGCAGGGGTTGGCCTCTGCTCACTTTGCTCTTGCCATCCTGAGAAGGGCAGACCATCTGTGTGGTGGGGACTTTCCCAAACCATCTCTTCTCTAGATCGCTGCCAATTTAATATTTGGTAGGGAAACTGGGTCATCATCTCTCTCACCTTCATCTCCTTCATCTCCTCTTCATCACTGCATTTCAGGTCTTCCGACATGGTCTGTGTGGTCATGGCGTGTTTGGTTTGTATCATTAACTGTCTCTCCCACAGGACTCCGCAGCTTAATCAAAGGCATGGCTCTTGGTTTCAAGAAGATGGCAGGGTGGAAGCTGATGGGAGCAGAGTAATGTTCATACAAGAAGAGAAAGGCAGAGGACAGGTTGCTGTTAGACTGATTCTGAATTGAGACACAAATGTGGATATTAATGCGCATATTAATCTAGAACCATGCAACACATCAGCACATGCACACAATGGTGCTAAATATGCTCCCTAAGTACGTGTCATTTCTTCATGATGAAAACGTTAAAACTTGTTAATTCTCGATTTTTGAATCTCGCTCAGAAGACGAGGCATTTTTAGCTGTGCCAAGAACCTGCACAGAGGCAAGAAAAAGTGTGTTCGAAGTGGAAGTGACCAGACAGGCTGGGGGAAGACTGAGCTGAGAACACTGGCTGAGAAGTCTAGCGTTGACTTTTAGGTTGGAGGGAACAAAACATCTTATCTGTGATACAAAGTCTTCCAGGGATTTAAAAAGTCGGGGTGACTTTATTACAAACATATGTGTGTGTGTGTGGGGGGGTATTTTTGTTCTACTGTTTTAGACAGGATCTCATTCTGTAGCCCAGACTGGCCAAGAATTCACTAGATAGCCTAGGATGGTCATGAACTTGTGGTGATCCTCCTGGCTCAGCCTTCTAAGTGTTGGAATTATAGACAGGACTCATCATGCCCAGCTATTTGATACTTTTTAATGTAAAAAAAAAATGTAGCCTATGTGGCCCACTATTTAGAAAATGGGGGGAATGGATAAGATAGGTAATCAGCCAGTCAATCCTATCTCCTTAGTTTCCTTAGTGGTTTCTCCAACGTTCTGAACACACTGTAGTTGCAGGAGAACTCAGTCTCAGTCCTGCCTCCTTTACTGCTGCTCTCTTCCATGGCATCCCACTTCCTGAGCAGCTCTTATAAGGCACATGATTTTCTTAACTTCTGTATTAGTTAGGGTTTTACTGCTGTGAACAGACACCATGACCAAGGCAAGTCTTATAAAAACAACATTTAATTGGGGCTAGCTTACAGGTTCAGAGATTCAGTCCATTATCATCAAGGCAGGAGCATGGCAGTATCCAGGCAGGCATGGTGCAGGAGGAGCTGAGAGTTCTACGTCTTCATCC
>NC_034602.1:56843555-56851994 GCF_900095145.1 Mus pahari
TCCCTGGTCCAAGAATATACAAACCATTACAACTACCATGATAGTTATCATTACTTATTGTTATCTGTGGTGCTGAGGACCAAATCCAGGGGCCATGTACATGTTAGGCAAGCTATGTACTACTGAGATGGACCAACTGTACCACTCAGTTTCTGAATATTAATATTTTTTTTGTTTGTTTGTTTTTCTGTGTAGTCCTGGCTGTCCTGGAACTCACTCTGTAGACCAGGCTGTCCTCAAACTCAGACATTCGCCTGCTTCTGCCTCCCAAGTACTGGGATTAAAGGCTTGTACCACCTCGCCCAGCTCTGAATATTACTCTTAAATGCTCTTACATGGGCTGGGGCTGTAGTTGGTAGAGGGTTTGCCTAATACACACCAAGTCCTGGGGTCGATCCTCAGCAATGGATAAAACCAGAAGGATGGCACATGAGTCATCCCAGTACTAAGTTGGTAGAAAAGCAGGAGAATCAGAAATTTAAGGCCATCCTTGGCTATGAGCTCAAGGCCAGTCTGGGTTATGTAAGACCTTGACTCAAAACAAAACACCAGCAACCAAACCCTACCTGTACAGCAACCCAGTATCTATACTGTTGACCTGTACAGAACCCAGTATCTATAGTGTCAGTTATTTAGGCTGGGGTTTGCCTAAGCTCTTTATATATTTTTAGAAAAGATTTATTTATTTACTTACTTACTTAATGTATATGAGCACACTGTCATTGTCTTCAGACACACCAGAAGAGGGCATCGGATCCCATTACCAATGGTTGTGAGCCACCACGTGGTTGCAGGGAATTGAACTCAGGACCTACTGGAAGAGCAGTCAGTGCTCTTAACCTCTGAGCCATCTCTCCAGCCCTGCTTCTTTATATTTTTACAAGATATTGGTAGCACCAACTTCCAATTTTTCTTATTTGATATTGTTTTTCCTATTTTAACTACATCATTAACAGGCCTTCAGTTTCAGTGATGAGAACAAGGAAACATGGCTTATATAATCAAGCCATTTCACCCTCTCACAAACAAAACACATAAGAGGTGGTCAGCAAGGCCAGGCTTCTGCTGGTCTCTGCAGGACTCTTGGCTTTCCAGCCCTTGGTACTCCACATCTAATTTAGCCCTCAAAGCAAGAAAAAAAAATTGGCAGGGCCCCTGCCCACATCTCCTGGTTCTGCTGGTTAGAAAGAAAGCAAGAAGATTTTCCTCCACATTTCATTGACTTGAACTGAGTGACATGGACGCTTTTAGCTGCAAGGAAGGTGGGGAAGCCAAGAAGTAGAAAGTTTTTTTTTTTTTTTTTTTTTTTTTTTTTTTTTTTTTTATCATCTCTGACCGGACAGCATGAGTCACAGCCTGGTATGGGACATTGCGCACTGTTCTTTTCCAAATAGAGTTTGTTTTAGCAAGACTAAGAATAAATGGCTTCTGGGCATAGCAAGGAAAATTAGAAATGACAGGTGTTATTCTGTGGTAAGCATTAAGACAACACAGAGATAATGAGAACTATAAAGTGGGGTTTTTTTTGTGTGTGTGTGAGAGAGAGAGAGAGAGAGAGAGAGTGGTTTTTTTTTTTTTTTTTTTTTTTTTTTTTGGCATCGAGTTCTCAAAATTACTCTCTATGCTACTTGGACCAGAATGGAAAAACACACTTTAAATACTCCACTGTGCTTATTGGACAGTGTGTGTGTGTGTGTGTGTGTGTGTGTGTGTGTATACACACACACACATTGAAACTGCACTTGCCTTAAAAGAAAATTCCCAGGTTGTGGGGCAGGGGACACCTCACAAAGCAAAACCAAAAAAAACTTGAACATTTTTATCTTTCTTGTTATGGAGTTTTTTCTCACTGATTTACTAAAAATGTACAGAGGCCAAAAAACTAGAGAGAGAGAAAGAGAGAGAGAGAGAGAGAGAGAGAGAGAGAGAGAGAGAGAGAGAGAGAAATTATTTCTAATGTCACACATTGGGTTACCTATTACTGTTCTGTATAGTTGTTTTTAGCCTTTAGACATATGGATGTTTGGTTTTGTTTTGTTTTTTTCCCACAAAGAACTGAGATTGGGGCTAGAGAGATGGCTGGACAGTTGAGAACATATACTGTTTTTCCAAAACTGCAGATGATCCCACTTAAGGGGTTCTAACACCTCTTCTGGCCCCTATGGGGCAGACACATGCACCCCCCCCAAATAATTCTTTAAAAATTTGTATTTTACTGAACACATAACTTCATAACTTACCTTTATTCTAGAATATCTATGACCTCTGTTTGAGAGATGTCAAAGGTCAGTTTGCACATCTCTTGTCTATTCAGTATAACCTCTCATATTATAAAGAGCTAATTTGGAAAAGTTGTTTGATTTTTGGGGAGGTGACTTGATAGGAGTCACGTGATCCCAGCATTGCTCTCTTCAGCTGTGTGCTCTTGTGTAATTCGCTCAGCCTCTCTGAGTTTCTGATTTTTCATTTACAAAATAAAATACAGATGATGCTAATAGTTTTTGATATTTTATGGTAATTTCGTGAGGTGGTCAATTTTGGTAATATTTATAGAAGTGAAGCATAAATTGAAAAATAAAGATTTTTAACTAAGCTAAAATAAAACTTAGAAATGTTAATATAATCCTTTCAAAGTACTGTAAAGAAGCTTAAATTTTTATAATTAAAAGATGAAAAGACAGGAATTAGCAAAAAAAGTACTATATTTTGGATAGTGAATGTCATGATGACAGGTTGTTCAAATGGTAACAAACTGTTTTGCTTTTCATATACATTTAAGAACTGACAAGTTTTATTTAATAAAATGATGTAAGCAGTTAAAGAAGTAAAATGGATGGATATTTATGACTAGTCTTGAAATTTTAAATGCAATTTAAACATCAAGTGCCCAGCTATGAGAGTTACAAGAAGACTTCTTTTTCTTCTAAATGATAAAATATGCACAGTCACAATAACTTAGGTAATAATAATACTAATAAGACGTGGGCTTGGCTTGAAGCCCTGTCTCGCCACTGTTGGCTGCACCTGCCACCAACATGTTTTCCTTTAATAAGCATCAAGCATTTCCCACTACCGCTTTCCTTCTGAGCTCAGACACTGAATTAATTTTCCGGAAACCCCACTCTCTTGTTTCTGAATGCCTCTTCGTCTTCCCAGAAGAAGATAAAGTTGGTAGATAGCCCAGATTTGTCCAGCCGTGACTCCCATTTTCAGGGAAAGCTGAGCCAGGTTTTCTAATAGGTTTAATCCCCCACCTCTGGAGTTTCCCACCGGGGGAGGGTCTGACTGCCAGATGCGGTTCACATCTGGCTGGCATCGTGCAACTGTGCAACCGTGACTCTAGAGAGGCTGAGTGACAGGAGGATGGCTTTGCTGTGCTCCGCTGTGGTTCAGTGATTTTCCTCTGAGACTCAATGGCTATAAAAATCACTGGTTGTTACACAAAACATGTTGGGGATAAAGCAATGCTAAGGGTTTATAGAAGAAACTTAGGTAGACTTGCTCAGTGCAGTTACAGAGCTTAACAGCCATCTGTTCACTGAGCAAATTTAAGATTTATTTGTATTGTATGTATGTATGTATGTTCGTGCATGCCTGAAGAGGCCAGAGGAGGGTGTCATGTCCCCTGGAGCTGTAGCTACAGGTGGTTGTGAGCTTCCTGATACCCACCTGGTGTTGGGGATTGAACTTGGGTCCTCTTGAAGACCAGAAAGTGCTCTTATCCACTGGGCCATCTCTGTAGACCTCAACCAGTGGATATTTCTAAGGCCAGAAATTAGCTGGTGCCAGGAGGTTCATATAAAACATATTTCTTCAGTTAAGAGATCTCTACTAGGTAAGATCATGAGCCATCAACCATCGTAGAAAAAGTAGTTCAAAGTAGAAAAAACCCCCACTATGTGTGACATTTATAAGGCAGTGGCATGCCTTATGCCTGAGTGAAGGCACATCTGTAAGCTTCCAGAACCTTTTCAAGAAAGCAACTAAAAGCCATTTTCACACATGGTTCACACTGAAGCAAAACCATTTGGTCGAGGGTGAAACTCCTCTTGCTTAGTTGCACAGTGACAATAACTCATAAAAATAGCACCTAAAAATGAGGGTGTCTGAAAGCTGTACCTGTGTGCTTACAGGAAGTGAGAGGGAGAAGAGAGAGAGAGGGAGCAGAGAGGGAAAAGGGTCGGAGGGGGAAGAGAAAGAGAGAGGGAGGAAGGGAGAAAGGGAGAAAACTAAAGGGGCAAGGAAAGGAGAGAGAAAATGGAAACTCTCTCTTCCAGCGATGAGAATAGTGGCTCTTTATTACTGAGACAGGATCTTGTTGCACAGACCATGTTGGCTTCAAATTCTCCATCTTCCTGACTCGGCATCTCTAGTTTTGGGATCACAGACACGAAGCAGGCATATTAATAGTAGGTTTTAACGTTTAAAATTGATCCTCACAAGCCATTTTGAATTCAGGAGAAGACAAGTTTCAGAGGTTGAGGCACCCTGTCTGGTGTGGGAGAATTAACAGTATTTAAAGGATATGGCTGTATCCTATAGTCAAGTATATCACAGACTTTAGCCAGATTCAGTGACTATCACTGTGAAACAAACAACCAGGTATCTGTGACCCTAAGCTAGATACTTAAATTCTGTTCCTCAGTTCCCTCCTTTGTAAACCCAGATAACGCTGATATGTTTTATCTTCATAACTTTGGGATAGTCAGTGGGAAAACTCATAGAAAGTGCATAGTGTGTACAGGTTAGGTGCTCGGCCAACGGTTTAACGGTGGCCACTGATACTATTCTACAAGATAGACTGGCAAGCTGAAGAAGAAAACAGCCTCGTGACAGAGGCTGGGAGCTGCAGGCGTGCGAGTTCTTGTCTAGAGGAAAGCCAGCAGTCTGTTCATGGAAAAAGAGCTGGGATTTGGAGAAGAGCTCCAAGAGAGGTTCAGTAACGTGAAGGGTATAAGTTGAGAGGAGGGCTAGGGTAGGGTGAAAATAAGATGGGTCCCCTATTGCTGGGGCATGGCTGCCATTCGCAGCTGAGGGGTCAGGAGACCTGGCAGGAGAGGAGGCTGTTTCCTGTTGACACATGGAAGGCCAGGACACAGCGATGGAATTACCATTAAGGGATTGATGCTTACTGTCACGGATCTGTGTAAACAAAAAAGGCACAAGATGGCTCCAAAAAGACTTTGTCTTCTTCCCCACAGGACTCTCCTGCCTCCCCGGCCTCTCCGGTCCCCCCGCCCCCCACCTCCAAGCTTCCTCTTCTTCCTTGTTTTATTTTCCTTCCAGACGCACGCTGTAGCATAAAGCATCATTGAATTACACACACACACACACACACACACACACACACACACACACACACACGTGTATATATATGGCTGACTGTCTCCATAGGCAAACTCAGAAGACCAAGTTGTTGTTGTTTTTTTCTTTGTTGGTGAACGCTGCCTTCCTAGTGCCTAGCATAGTGTCTAGTAAATAATAAAACAGAATGTTCAGTAGATATGTGCCCAATGAGAGAGAACAATATTCTAAGTGTTCACAGTGCGATGACATCAGGAGATATTCTTGAATGTTCCATGATGTTCATATTATGTCTAAGAGATTCTGTTATTGCATTAATAAATTAATAAATTAATACGTCATTAGTAATTACTAAATTAATTTGAAAGTGAATATACGACATTGCAATTTTGTCTGTGATGGGCAGGCTTCTGTGAGTTTATCCTTACCAGGATTTGAGGCTTGACAAAATTTCTTCTGCCCTACAATTCAACAGTTATTATTTAAGGTGGGGTAAAGGTCATCAGGAAAGGAACCAAGGAGGCAAAAGCTCAAACGAGTGGCTGTAACAGCATCCATGGAGTGTGCAGCCGCCACGTCCCAAGCACTGTGGAGTTTTAATTAAGTTACGCGATGGGTCTCACTTCGTAACCAGGAGCCTCAGACTTCTTAACTACCCACACTAACCTTCCTATTGCTGGGATCTGGAGATTGTAGACTGAACCAGACTAGGCTTTTATTTTTTATTTTTAGGATTTTAATACAGTCCGTCCAGGTTAGATAGTAATCTACCCACTTTGCTGATGGGATGGTCAGGACCTTGTTCTTAGTCAGAAGCGGAATTGGGTTTTAAAATATGTCTGGCTCGAACCCGAACTTACCCTTTCTCCACACTTCCAAACTGCCCTGCACATACATCAGGCTGCTCCCTCCAGAACGGCCTTAATGAGTCTGAGATGAAGGCATGTGAGGTTTCTCCCTGCTCTGCCCAGTAACCGAAACATTTGCACTCCGCGCTCTGAGCAGATGTGCTGGGTTACAGTTACCCTGTGATGTCTGCGCCCAAACCGAAGATCCCTATCAAGGCAACGAGTTCTAGCGGAGCGTGAGAAGAGACAGAGGAGGCCGCCGTCCCTCCTCCTCCTCCTCCTCCTCCTCCTGTACAGACTGGCTGTGCTGGAGCCTGTGGCCTGCAGTTTTCAGTCGCTCCTTAGGTGTTCACACACTGGACCCCAAAATTCTGCTCTCACCCCCTCGCCTTTCAGTTTTCCTCTGTGGATTTGTTCTCAGGGCCTGCAGAGCCCCTTTCTGTAAACCAGTGGAGCCCAGTCATTGTCTTTATAGACGGAATTTTATAGACTGCTTTTCTCAGTCCTGTGCTGTTATAGCCACTGAGGTAGGTGAGGTGGGTGAACAGTGTGGGCCTTTCCGTGTAGAGAACGGCTTCGTGTTTTTTTGTTTTTTGTTTTTGTTTTGTTTTGTTTTTTGTTGTTGTTGTTGTTTTTTTTTTTTAAATCATGTTGCCCCCGAAGGATTTTGTAAGGGTTCTAGAAACCTCCTGATTAATATCTGCCCTGTGGGGAGAGCGCATCTGGGGCCACTTTGAGGAGTCATGGTCTTTTGACTACATGGGCTCTATCTGACAGTCGCGCAGAATGAGCTGAACCCTGACTGTCACGTCCTGCGACTAGACTGCATTGCCATGAAGAGAGCTTTGTCATCAGGAGAACCACGGTGCAAATATTTGCCCGATACACGCAGATACATGAGGCAAACGGACTGAAGTGAACACGGCAGCCGAGAATCCCAGGAATGGGAAAGCAATGCTAAGTTAGGCCAGAATCTTGGTGTAAAAACAGCAGATGAGACTGAGGGGGGAGGGGCGGCCAGGCCTTGGGCAAGCACAGGATGGTAGGGGGTGGTAGGGGGTGGTAGGGGGTGGTAGGGGGTGGTAGGGGTGGTGGGGGAATGATGGTTTTACAGTAATGTCTATAAGAGGAAATCGAGGCAGTGTTTGAAGTGATACTCTTATCAGGTCAGGGAGCCCGTGGCTTGTCACGCATTAGAAACTACAAAGAGGAAATCATTCATGAGATTTCTAAGAGATTTTTAATGTTTGGAATTTTAAAGAACATTTTATGTGAGTGTAATTTTACATGGAAAATGACATGTCATAATTAAAATCTTTTCTCTTAAGTAGAGCCAACGCTTTATAATCCCTATCATAAAAATCTCCCAACCAGAAGGAATTTTGTCTTAATACGATCACTTATAACAATGTGGAGAGTCCCCTTAGAACAGCTCCAGTCTGACTAACGCCCTGACTAGAAACCCCAAGTATTAAAACAGGATTAGGCGCACAGTCCCCACCTTCAGAGATCTGTTTTCTCAGGCAGCACCTCTCAACAAACGCTCCCCACTGAACCAAAATAATTTTGGGTAATGCAGCAATGCTTTAAAAAAGAAAGAAAGAAAGAAAGAAAGAAAGAAAGAAAGAAAGAAAGAAAAAAAGAAAGAAAGAGAAAGAAAGAAAGAAAGAAAGAAAAAAAGAAAGAAAGAGAGAAAGAAAGAAAGAAAGAAAGAAAGAAAGAAAGAAAGAAAGAAAGAAAGAAAGAGGTATTATACAAACTCAGAGTAGAAACAGCTCAGTAAACACCACCTGTCTGAAGGTTTCCAGAATTTACTGTTCATCACAAACTGTGGCTGTTACACTAGAGGCCTCTTGACAACAGCTGGCAGAGAACTGATGTAAGACCAGACTATGCCTGAGTGCAGAATACAGAGTCAGATGCCATACTATTTTAAAAAAACAAAAACAAAAAAAACCAAAAAACAAAAAACAAAATCTCTGGATGGAAAACCACCAAGAGCTCCTTTGATCCTATTAGAGAGCATTTAAAATCAACTGAATGTGTTTTTGAGAAAGTCTTTGGCTTTATTTATTTATTTATTCATTTATTTATTTATTTTGATGGCAGTGGGGGGGGGGAACTCATGTATCTCAGGCTGGTTGTGAACTCATTGTACAGTGACTCTGCAATGTTTTTTTTTTTTTTTTAATTAACCACTTCATTTTTACAGCCAGTTTGTTCCTTTGTTTGGCACATGTTTGCGTGCGTGTGTGTGTGTGTGTGTGTGTGTGTGTGTGTGTGTGTG
>NC_034602.1:56852684-56875338 GCF_900095145.1 Mus pahari
GGGAGGGAGAGGGGGAGGGGGAGGGAAAGGGGGAGGGGGAGGGAGAGGGGGAGAGAGAGATTCCTCCAGGCGAGAGCAGGCCTCTCATATAGGAAGCATGGTCGGAAAGGAAAGAGGAACCTTGCAGCCAGATGTGGGTGCCACCTTCTCCGTTCCTTCCAGGCTGGGCGGGAGTGCTGGAGCTTGGGAAACACTCAACCCAGCCTGACCTGGGAGTGTGTGTGGCCACACTAGTGCAGACCATACGCAAAGGACGAAGCCTGGAGTGGCTAGATCCTGCTGTGGCGCGTCTTGCTTCGGCTTCAGAGAAGCAGCACCTAGAGGAGGAGGTTTGGTCCACTCCTTGTCTTTGTTCTACTCCTCTTTCCTCCCAAGAGCAGGCCCAGCTCACTGGTACCCTGAGGACACCCCCCCCCACACACACACACACACAGGTAGATCATTTTGAACTCTTAAGCTTTGGAGTACCAAAGCTTTCAGAAACTGGGTGAGAAAAACCGTTGGAGATGCTTTTCTCAAAGCGCAGTTGACGCCAGTCTTCATCTGGATTGAACTGGAACAGCCTGGTGAAACACAGAGGGTATGTCATTGCCCTGTCACACCTGTCCCTAGGGTGTCGAGATGAAATCAGCCTGGCCAAGGAGAGACTGAGGAGGAGGACTCATTGCGCAGGCTGCTTAAGGATGGCGGTTTCCTTCCTCTCTGTGGTAATCCAGAGGCAACGTGTCTATGCCGTCTTAGCACCCAGGAGCCAGAGGACCACCATCCCCAGCTAGGTAACTAGTGTTGCTTATTTGCTTTTGTGTTTGGGGAACAGCCTCCCTCTGGAGCCCAGGCTGGCTTTGAATTCTTGGTGAGCGCTGGGATTATAGCATTGAGCACGGTTCTATGTACACATGTTTACCCAGTGAGTGCTGAGTTTTCTATGTCTGTTTCTCTGCTTTGTATTGTCTGCCAGAACACTTAGAGCCACGGGCCAGACGCTTTCCTTTTGAACCCAACCCTTGTTTAAGCTTGATTTTTTTTTTAATTCACTTTTTCTTGACCTCATTTCAACACACATACATTTCTTTATTTAAATTTAAAACACAAGTCTCATAAACCAGACTGGCCTGAAAATGCTCTATGTATACCCCAACATGCCCTTGAGTTCCCGGTCCTTCGACTCCACCCTCCTGAGAGATTTCTTGTTTTTAACTCATTTCATCTGGCAAAGGTAGCAGCTGCCCTCACCCTCAGAAACACAAACTCAGAGGCAATGAAAGAAGTTATCCAACAAATTATTTGTGCTTTGCCTACCTAATAGTGTTCCAGTGGTAATCAACCTTCCCACAGGGAATTTTCTGGAGAGAGACTGTGTGTCCATTAGAGATTAAGTTCCTACTTTACCAGTAAGTTGCTACTGGTGGTGGTGGGGGAGACCTCAAAGAGGCTTCTGTGTGTCTATTTGTAAGCCTGATCGTTGTCTCCTTTCTTCTGTCCATACCACGCCTCAAGTACATTGACCTTCCACCCTCCCTTCTCTTTCTTTCTTCCTGACAGGTTTCTCTGTGTAGCCCTGGCTGTCCTGGAGCTCACTCTGTAGACCAGGCTGGCCAGGAACTCAGAGATTTGCCTGCCTCTGCCTCTAGAGTGCTGGAATTAGAGACATGTGCCATTTAGTCCCATTTAAAGTACCTACTGCCTGGCTAATCCAATCTCATGTCTGCCTTAAAGTCTTTCTGCTGTTTGCCTATTTGACACTCTGATATTTTGAGCAAGTTACCATCCTGGGCAGTAGCATTTACAGTGATTCAGGACTTGGAGGGGGGGAGGGGAGAGGGCATGCGAGGGGAGGGAGAGGCTGTTAATACTTCAGGAGAGTCAAATGGCTGGTTTAGGCAGTTTGACCATGGGGCTACATTGTTGCAGATGGTCTCTACACCTGGCTGGCACAGCCAGGAGGGACAAGTACAGTTGTGTTTTTAGTCAAATAATGAAACTCAGAGGGGTCGGAAAACAGCACAGGGTCTAGTACCTCCCCGCCCAGGTGCTGCTCTGCAGCGGTTACTTGACTTTCGCTATGCTCATCGGCCTGTTCATTTTTAAATTGTTACTAATACTGGCAACGCCACTCATTATTAATAGGGCAGAGTGATCCTGAGAACCCACTGGCTGTCTCCTGCTGGGCTGGTGGTGAACTCCTAGTGCGTCTGAGTTTGATGACCTTCAATAACATGGTTTTTTGTTTGTTTGTTTGTTTGTTTGTTTTTGAGACAGAGACTCTCTGTGCAGCTCTGGATGTTCTAGAATTCTCTATGTAGACCAGGCTGGCCTTGAACTCACAGAACTCCACCTGCTTTAGCCTCTTGAGTGCTGGAATTAAAGGCAGGTGCCATCATACCTGGGAAACCTCGAACTTCTGATCCTTCTGACCGTTGGGATAACAGGTGTGTGCCAGGAACTATGGTTTTTATTCAATACGGGGCACACACACACAGGGCCAGGCAAGCATGTAGAGTACCCACGGGCTCCATCCTCAGCCCGGAAGTTAAAGTTCTCAGTTAAGTGCTTTTACTTAAGCTTAAGTTAACCGAGACCAGGCAGGACAGTGAAACTGATTTTCCTCTCTTGTTTCAGTTCCTGAAAGAGTCATCCCAGTTTCCCCCCCTTTCCTTCCCTCATTTGTATGTAGGTGACTTTGGGGGAGGAAACGGGAGGGAATGGAGAGAGAGAAACGATCCAGAAAGAATAAAACGGTAATCAAACAGAAAACCAGCCGTGCTGCAAAAGCCCTATTCGGCCTCTTGCTTGGGTAGGTTTCACAGGCTCACGGAGCGAAACAAACGCACATGCGCACACGCCCCTAAACCCACACAGGCGAAACCCCACTGTGGAGAAGCCAGCCACAGGAAACTCACTTCTGCACAGGAACTTGCTAATCGCTTTTGTCGCTTTCCGAGTGTTCGTCTGCCTCGGTCACCTCCGACACCGAGGTGGCCCACCACCTCGGGCTGGACTCTACCAGTCCAGTGTTGCAGCTTTTGCAATAGTGACTCATTGGGAGCCTTGGGGAGGAGAAAGAGAGGTAGACCCCAGGAGGAACTCTCAGCATCGATAGATTTGAGCTACATTAGCTTTTACATGGCGTGGAGAGCTACTTAGACTTCCGGAGTCAGTCATTTTGGTGTTGAGACTTGGCATTCTACCACAGGTAAGACCTTTGCCTCTTTAAAAATGTTTCTTTTTTTTTTTTTTTTCCTCCGGTGTTCCAGGAATCTCTTGTGGTTTTGTTAAGTTTTTTTTTTTTTTTTTTTTTTTTAAGGCTGAACATTGTAATGACCTTGTTTAATTTGTTGCGAAG
Organism: Mus pahari; assembly: GCF_900095145.1. Lineage (NCBI taxonomy): Eukaryota > Metazoa > Chordata > Mammalia > Rodentia > Muridae > Mus > Mus pahari. Next base: position 56,856,028 of record NC_034602.1, read on the forward strand.
CGTAGACCAAACTCAGAGATGAGAGCCGCGTACCCTTTCTCCGGAGTCCTAACAAGACACACTTTGGTTTTCTTCCCATTTTGCTTTGTTTTAGTTTTGAGATGAGGTCTTGGATAGGTCGGGCTGGCTGATAGGAAGTCAAGGGTGGCCTTGAATTCCTGACCCTTCTGCTTCCACCTCCCAGGTGCAGGGGTTACAGGTCTGTGCCACTGAGTCTTGGTTTCTGAGGTATTCCCATATGTTCTTGGGGCTGGCCGTGTCAGAGCTTGCTTGTGTAGGGACTTTAGACTTCATGCAGCAGTGTTTGATGAAGGAAATCTAAGGGCCCTCCAGCATCCACAGAGAGCAGCTTTAAAGTTAGCTAGCTAGGTAAAGAAAATCGAAATAAGAACCACATTCCAGAATTCCTATCTAGCTATTCTCAATCCCAATGGCCCCCTTCTGTACATTTCTAGATTAAATTTAGTTTCTCAGAAGGTTTCATGCTGTGCACTGCCAATAGATTGGCTGGGCTGTAACATTCACAGTAACAAAAGCTTGGGAAAAAAAAAATCACTGGTTTTAGGTACTTTACTAAATTAAAGTTGTGACGGATGGGTTCAAGCGACCGGATCTAAGATGGAGCTGTGCATGAGAGAAGAGAGATAAAAGGAAATCCGTTCTAGGTTAGGAAACAGTTGGAGAAGAGGCTGGGTTACAGAAGCTTTAAGGGCTGTAGGGTTTTGAGAAGGGTTCTGGGAGTGAGCTGGAATGTTCAGGAGGGGGGATGCTTAAAAAGGATGGAGGCTTAGGAAGGATGGGGGCTTAGCTGATGGAGAAGGGGAAGGTAGTTGTAGATTTGGAGGGCCATGTGGATGTTCCATAAAGAGGAGACTGACTGGCCCAGTTAGAGACTGGCCCAGTGGTTTACCCAGTGCCGGAACAGGGTGAGAAAGACAGGGTGTGGGCCAGCTGGAGGGGTGAATGAGAAGAGACTACATTCTGTAGTTTTCGAAGCTTCCTTTTAACCATTTGCAGGGAGACTCGACCAGCTTTGCATCCTTGGGCCACTTTCTGCGTGCCTAGGACTGTTTTGTGATACCCCTCGGGCCTCTAGCCGTGTTCCTTAGTCCATTGTGGATGCAGAGAAAGGCCTGGGGTGGGGTTGGGGGGCCTCTCTGTCTGTTTTCCTATTTAAAGACTTTCAATCATCCGTCTTTCCTCTGGGGAGGTTGACTAGGCAGATAAGCAAGTCTCTGACCTTGAAGAGCTTCCCTTTCGAAGAGAGTGAGCCCTTTGGGCCATGTAACAGTTGTTTCCACAGACATTCCCTTAGAGAGATAGCATGTTATAGTGATTCCTGGACCACAAAGACTGGAATCTATAACCACGGTAAATGAGCAGGAAACTGGAGTCCAGGGGCCCATGTTGAAGCCTGGCTCTGTTATTTCTGGGCCATGGGGACAAGTCACTGAAATTCTACAATGTTCCTTTTTGTGTTGTTATTAAATTATATGAGACCTCTAAATAACAGTAGCAATAACTGGAAATTACTACCCCAAAAGGTTGCAGTTGAGATAAAATTATACAAAGTGCTTAATGTAGTGTCTAGCTTACAATAAACTCTCAAAGGTCAGCCCTTAGAACTTGTAAGGATTTGGCTATGGACAATGAACAAACAAACAAACAACAACAACAAAACAGAGCTGAGCTGGCCTGGGGGCAAGCTTTCTACAAACTTACCTTTTTAAATACATTGTTCCTTTTAAGGGAAATGGGGGGGGGGTGTGTGACAGGTAAAGGGCCGGGAATGAACTATAGATGAAACAGAGTTTCTAGATATTTTATAGTGTTCACATGTGAAGAAAAGAGAACAGATTTGAAAGTGATGTTTTAAGCCTTTCCATGCCAGCTCTTCCAGCTGTGAGTGTCTGGAAGGGTGTCTGAAGGTGGTGGGCAGAATTACAGAGGTTCTTGGAATCCAGGACAGAGAGATGCTTACTTCTTGACTACATAAGTCAAACAACATTACCTCAATATTTTAGTTGAAGTGCTAGCATGATACAGCTGAGAACTCATCTCTGTTCTTCAGTTGGATTACTTTTGACTGTGAGTTCTTGAAGTAGCGGTTTGGGGCTGGATGCTTAGGGCCATTGAAAACCTGGGTTCAAAGCTTCCTGCTTTCCCTTCCCCCAGATTCCAGGTTCATGTGGATCAGAAAGCCTTCTTTTTAGGAGTGCATGTGCAGCTGATGTGCTAATTATGAAGCCAGGTTCTCAATTCTGTGTCAAGGTTGGTTGAAGAGCAATAATGCTTTCCTTCTAGAGACCTTCTGAGAATGTGAAGGAGGTGGTTCCAGAGGCTCTGGCGAGAGAAGGGCAGCAGTCAGAAAGGGGACCCTGAATGGGAATTGAGAGGCAGCGTGGCAATATTAGACTGAGGTGATCAGTGAGAGAAGGAAGCCTTTGATGGAGGGGTGGGGATGGGGTACCAGAAGCACCTGGCCCCGGTCCTCACCTGCCCTGTCACCCCAGCTTGAATGCTCTGAGCAATCTCTGGACAATCTGCAGTAGGAGCTTTCATGATGTTCTGAGAGACAGATGACTGTTGTAAGGTTGATGAGTCTAGTTCTGGCTGGACACCAGAACCACACAGAGAACTTTACGTGTCTCACCATAGCCCTGGAAAGGGCATCCAGGAATCCGTGTGATTAAAAATACAGGCCCCAAAATGACATGGAACCAGTTGTTTTGCATAAGGTGATCTGAGAGCCATTAAACGAAGCTCTCTCTTACCAGTCCCCAAACACCAGGGTGGCAGACCGTGGGGTCTACCTGGGGTGGTAGACCGTGGGGTCTACCTGGGGTGGCAGACCGTGGGGTCTACCTGGGGTGGCAGACCGTGGGGTCTACCTGGGGTGGNAGACCGTGGGGTCTACCTGGGGTGGCAGACCGTGGGGTCTACCTGGGGTGGCAGACCGTGGGGTCTACCTGGGGTGGTAGACCGTGGTAGACCTGGGGTGATCCTGACTGGTCTCTCTGTGTTGTGAGATGAGTTTCTGGGAGTGACGTGACTGGATTAAGGGCGTGAGCATTTTTAGCTCAATCCTGTTTTCATAAAGTGCTGTCTGTAATACCTCTAGAGCAGCGGTTCTCAACCTTCCTAATGCTGTGGCTCTTTCATACACTTCCTCACGTTGTGGTGACCCCCCCCCCCAACCACAAAACTTTTTCGTTGCTACTCCATAACCCCAATTTTGCTACTGTTATGAATCGTAATGTGAATATCTGATATGGGACCCCCAAAGGGGTCATGACTCACAGGTTGAGAACCACTGCTAAAGTGTTGTATGCATGTAGAGCGATACAGTATTATTCTGGGAGAGCTCAAGGAAGAGATTTACTATCAAGGAGAGAGTGCCTGATCATTTCCCCCTCTTTCTTTTCCTATAGAATGGGGTGCTAGTGAGTTACTTGGGAAGAGATTTCCAGAGCATTACTGATGTGTGATGGCTTCTTCTAGTGTAAGCTGGGACCTTCTTATCTTGCCATTTGGTTTCTGGTAAAACTGAAGTCAGCAGCGGCTTCTTCCCCATTTCCTAGAAAAGAAAACCAAGGTCGAGTCTGGTGAGGTAACAGGCGCCAGGCTTCTCACTGTACCCCTGGTGAGGTAACAGGATGCGGGGTTCTCACTGCACCCCTGAGAGCTACAAGTTGTCATTCATTCAGTTTATTGTTGTAGCAACTGCGTACTGTGCATATATGACCTTATTCATGGAAGTAGATGTGAAATGCATTCAGTAAGTTGGTGGTTAATCAAGTTCAAAGGGACGTAGTATTGCCCTATCGTTTTTAAATGTTTTGTTGGTCATTTGCATATAAGGCTGACAGAAATCCTCATTTGTTGAACAGACAAGAATAAGGTGAATTTTTCAGAACCTTTCATGAGAAGAAAAATTGCTTTTGGGAAGTGCCAACTGAGACCCTTGCTGATGTGTGCTAGCTTGCAAGAGCAGACTGTAGTATATGCAGAAGTTTCAGAAGCTGCTCAAGTTGCTGGCACTGTTGATCTGTGTGATGGATACTGTGTGACTCTATGCTACGTGTCCTTGTGGTTCAGTGATCTTGTCTCCTTAGCTAGAAATCAGTCATGGGATGTTTATTTTTACCAAAGCAGCAAACACAGTAAGCTGCTTAGAAAAAGATGATTAAAAGTTTGACTTCTATGCTGATTTTATGATGAATGAGAAATTTGAAATGAAGGCATTGAGGTTGGAGAGCTGGCTCAGTGGTTAAGGGTACTAGCTGTTCTTCCAGCGGACACAGGTTCAATTCCTAGCAGCTGCATGACAGTGTGTAACTCAAGTTCCAGGAGATCTGACACCCTTACACAGACATACATGCAGACAAATCGCCAGTGCACACAAAATAAAAGTAAAATAAAAAATAAATTATACCTGGACAAAAGAAAGGAAGGAAGGAAGGAAGGAAGGAAGGAAGGCATTTTGCATGTTGTAATGCTAAAATAGAATTTATTTTTACTTCACTTATAGTAACTGTGCATGCATGTTTTTACAAACTAGAGAAAGTAAGAAGGGGTGTGGAGATTTCTGGTCTGGCTTTGCCTTGCCTCTGACCTGCATGGCTGGAGATAAGCCCTTCGGGCAGGACATAGTAAAGCGGGTTTGGATCTGGGCCACGCAGTGTTGTGGAAGCTGAAGGTTTCCTTTGGGCATCTGAGAATGGAGGAAGTACTGGGTTCTGAGGACGAGTCAAGCGTCAAATATCCTGTAGGCTAGAAGACCAATGCCACCATAAACTAAACACCCTAAACACTTTCTGGACACAGTGCTTCTTTGGGTAGACTGAGAAGTAACCCACAGAGAGGCTTCAATCTAAGACCAGGGGAGCCAGGTATGCTGGTGCATGCCTGTAATCCTGGCATTTGGGAAGCTGAGGCAGGAGGTTTGAGAGTTGGAGCCTAGCTTAGCTTCACTGCAAGACTGTCTCAAAGCAAAGCAAAATAAACAAACAAACAGCAACAATAGCACAACAAAACAAAACAAACAAACAAACAAACAAAAAACTCACCCAAGAGAGCCAACGAGCCCAGGGTCCACAGTATTGAGGGGAACACTGTAATAAGTGCTTAGAACATCTTTGAGCCCACTCCTCACTCTCAGAAGAATAAAGTTCTGATGGGAGGGAGAGAAGCAATGGGACTGGTGAAGACACAATGAGAGCAGCCGAGAGCACTTCCCCAGGAGAGGGACGGGTGATGGTTTCAGAGGCCACAGCTGTATCTAGGAATAGTTCAGTTTTGATTAAAAAAAAATGAGGATGGATACTGGAAAAGATAAATTCTTCTGAATTGGGGGCTGGAGAGATGGCTCAGTGGTTAAGAGTGCTGGCTGCTCTTTCAGAGGATCCGGGTTCAATCCCCACCACCTACATGGCAGCTCACAACTGTCTGTAACTTCCTGTTCCAGGGGCACTGACACCCTCATACAGACAGACATGCAATCAAATCACCAATGTGCCTTTCCCCTGTACAGCCTTTTGACCACAGATGCCCCTTTGGCCATTGCGGGTTTGAGAGCCTGTAGTCCGGGGAACTGTGTGTGTTGGTTGAAAACTCAAGCCTCTTCTAGTCTTTTCTCAGCAGAGAGACACTTACCCCAAATCCACATGCTTTAACTAGCCAGCTCTGCTGAAAGCCATAAGATGATGTCATAGGGTGGATTGCAGGCTGGGGGTGGGGTGGGGAGGGGAGGGAACCCTTTCTCAACCCTCCAGAGACCAAGTATGTGAAACTACCTATGGATTTATGAAATATGAGTCAAGATTCTCGTTTTCTGGGGTAGTATGAGAACTGTATACCTATCTTTGAGGTAGAAGATGAAAATCTCTAACAGATGTGTTCATGTAAGGCGTGTAGCCTGCCTTCTCTTACTGCTTTAATCATTGTAGCCCCATGGTTAGGTTTTGTGCCAAGTTCTGTATGTATCAGAGTAATGGTGTTGTGTCCCATAACCCCCCTTCCCCCGCTTACAGCCCACCTCAGCATGCACTACCCCAGAGCAGACTTCCGATGGTTAGACTTTATAACAGTTCTGATTTTCCAGTGGTGCTCGTAGACCTGTTCCGCCTTTCCTCTTCAGAATCATAGTCCCTAAGTCACATAAGATGCTCAACACTTTACTATGAAATAGTCTTCAAGTTAGGAGCCTGTGCCCAGGCACAGGCAGATGCTAGCGTTCTGAGCATGTCGGCATGTGTTGGATAAGCAAGGATGCTAGCATGCTACCTAATGCATTCTCAGTAAACAGTACTTTCAATTGAGGAAGGCTCATCAGACCAATGTTGGCCAAGGAACATTCTCCTTACACCACCGGCTCAGCTTCACCCTTAGCTCCCTGGTAGAGCCCTTTGTTACTGCAAAGCTGGCTCCTCTCCCTCCCTCCTTTGTCTCCCCCCTCCCCTTCCAGGCCCATCCTCCTGCTTGAGATTCCTCTAAGGATATATACCTCCCCGTGGTGGATCCTTTTCTGCCTCCTTCTCTTGTATTCTGTTCTTAGTTGCCACAAGACTTCCTATTAGCTTTATTCCAACCATGTGCTGCAGGCAATGCCTGCCATGGTGGGGAAGTCTAAGAACATGTGGGATCAGCCCTCCTCAGCAAGGAAAGGGAAAGCAGATATTTAGAATCAAATTTAAATGACTAAAGCTATTTCTGTCAGCAACAAACCCCCTCAGAGGGTTTTGTATAATTTGCTTTATAATACTTTTCTTCAGATAAAACCTGACTTTCCAGTATCTTTGGACAGTAACTGGCTCACTTAATGTTGATGGCATCTCTTCCTCTGGTCATGCTGAGGGGATAGACGGCACTAGATGTCTGTACAGAAAATAGGAGTTCAGCCAGAAAACCCGTACACATTGGCAGTGCCACAGTTTCCTCTATCTGCTAAGACAATGTTGTTATTTCGCTCCTGTATCTCGATTCTCTGGCTGTATCAGAGAAATATCTACAGTACTGTTGGCTTTAAGACCTAATAGTAAATGTAGATTCGTAATAGTAGTGCCCATCTACAGTCACAAATGCGACATATGCTTTTTAATACAAGGACACAAGAATATGCTTTTGCAACCTGTAAGATTTGGTTTACTGAAATCCCTATTACTCCAGGGTCTTCACTCCAAGGTGTACAGAGCCCATAAGGGAGAATCCCAATGTTGCTTCCCAGTGTAAGAGAACACCCCTGCCCCCATGCCCTGCTAACTCTCAGAGAGAGCATTTGAATTAAAGGGAGAATTTGGCTGTCTATCCAATGCCTCTCTTCTTCTCTTTATCTGTGTCTCCAGGAAAGTAATTAAAAGGGAAGATGTGGCAATATTAATATTAAATTCTAGAGCTGTGAACATAATGTGGATAGCACAGAGGCCTGCATAAAATTTAGATAGAAAGTTCCAAACCAGATTGATGGCTTTGGATTTCCCCAAGTTCTGCCATCTGACCTGGGAAAGACCTATTACCCGCGTATCTGGGAGAAAGGTTAATTTCTCTTCCAACAGGGGTGAGATGTCCGTGGTTTCAATTTAAGATTAGATGGTTAGTTTTCAATATTGTAATCAAGAAAGAAAGAAAAAAAAAAAAACACCAGAATTTTTCAACTCAAGTTCATGTTTTTGTTTGTTTGACCTGTGACAAACTAACCTCACATTTTAAGCTTTTTGGACGTAGTTGTTCTTTCTTTGGATGACTGAAATTCTTGCACTTCAAATTTATTTTCTACATGTATTGATTCTGTTTTACTGTTGAATTTGATCATGGCTGCCTGGTTTTCTTTTTCAACAGGTGGATAGCTCCACCACTATGTGATTCACCAGTTACAGTTTCTTTCTTTTTTTTTTTTTTTTTTCTTTTCTTTGTCAATTTTGAGAATGATTGTTGTCTCTGAAGTACTCACCGCATTATTAAAACAGCCAATTATCATAGCAAGACGCAGTTATCATGTAAAAACTACTGTGACACTTTGAAGAAAATTAATGCTTTAAAATCTATATGTCTATATCTTATCTTTTAAAATTCTGAGGATCTTAGGTTAGAGGAATCTAAGGTTCTTGGGTCTTATACCTTGATATGTACAGAAACCACTTCTAATGAAGGGTATTGGAGTTAATAGGTTGGTGAGTCTATATTTTTAAAGTTAGAGAATTTATTGCTAGCTGTATATCTCTGTAGCTAGTTTTGGAATTTAAGCAAAACAAAATTTTCAAATGATGAATACAGCTGAATATTTCTAATTTCATCACATGTCAGAAATTTCTCAAAGGAACCATACATATTTAATTCTGTGCACGTGTGTGTATAGACATATGGATGTGTGTGTGTGTGTGTGTGTGTGTGCTGTGCATGTGTATATAGGCATGTGGGTTTGTGTGTGTATGTATGTACATATATGTATATGTTTAAGCATGTGTATATGTGTGCTGTGCATGTGTGTATAGGCATGGTAGGTTTGTGTGTGTATGCATGTACACACATGTGTGATTAGGTGTGTGTGTGTATGCATGCACACACATGTGTATGTTTAGGTGTGTATGTGTATGCACATTCATGTGTGTGTTTAGGCCAGAAGTTGACACTGGATGCCTTCCCCCGTCACTCTTCGCCTTGTCTATTGAGGCAGAATCTCTTGCTTGAATCCAGCGCTCACTGATTTAGCTGGGTTAGATGGCTGTAGGGATCACCTGTCTCTACATCCCCAGGCCGAGATTACAGGCAGGTCACTACGCTTCTTGTCACCTGTATGGGTGCTGGGATTCTCGTGCTAGCACCTGTGTGCTGTGTGCTTTACCACTGAGCCACCCGGCCATCCCAGCAGGCAGATCTTCTCCTCCTCGTTTCCTGTTACTTCTTCAGCTCTAGTCTGGGGTACAGTAGAGTGATCTGCATGGTCCCCAGACACATACTTGCTACTTCTCCAGGCCTTTGCACTTTCCCCTCTTTCTGCTTTGTGAGACTCCTTTCCAGATTTTATTCAGTGCCACTTCCTGTGTGCCACTTGAGTGGTTTCAGCCGTTAGCAGTCTTCATTGCTTCCTCTCCAATCTTTAATATCCTTCTCTGGAGTCCAGCTTCCTCCATAAGTCCTCGCCTAAGCATCTTGACCCCATCCATCCCATTCCATTTCCAGTCTGGTTTCTTCTTTGATGCACCTATTTAATGGGTGCATCTCCTGTCTCCATTTTTTTCTTCCCCAGCAGCAGAATTTGTATCTCATCTCCACAGTCAGTGGAATCCCAGGCAAGCTGGGGCTACCATGACCAGCGAGTGCTGTGTGTAAAGCAAGTAACTAAGAAAAGTTGTTTAAACAAGATAAAATGTACAGACATCAGTAGACAAAATGGAAGCCATAGGTGGTTGGAGCACTGTTTTACACCCTACTTTATTTGTGTCTTACTATAGTTACGTCTACCATCATAGGTATAGCTCACGGCTACATAAAACTCTAAAGCTCTAAGCTGAGTGTTTACACATTTATAATCTCAGCATTTGAGAAGCTGAGACCGGAGGATTGTTGTGAGTTCAAGGCTATAGGGAACACACACACACACACACACACACACACACACACACGAGTGCTAGATAGCCTGGCTAGAGTAAAAACCTATTCACCTGCCCTGCCCTGCCTCCCGGTTCTTGCCCCTCTATGTAGGAGGAGTTGGTGGGAAGGTGGGATGATGTTATGCTCAGGACTGTAGCTCTGGTCCAATTAACAGTGAATGTAATTAGAGGCTATACATTTCCCTTTGTGTCTTGGCCAGTAGGTCTATAAATTTGGGGTATTTTCTACCATATGAGATTATTGTGACGAGAAAATGAGCTAACATGAAAGTGCCTGCATCATGGTCTAGAACTTTCTAGACACTGAATAAATAGTGTAGTGTGTAGCAGCTGGGCTTATGTACTTGGATGTTTAAATGGGCTAAAATTCCTTGTTTTACTGTGTTTGCTTTTAGAAGAATGGCTGTTTGAAAGAAATGCCACATGTCATTTAATGCCATAGGCAGGTTCTAGAAAATGTTTCCTTAATTTAGTCACTGTGTAAACTTTATAAAGTGTACTGACATAAATCAAGTCAGCTACTAAACTGGACATGGTGACATAGCTTATAATTGCAGGAGACTGTGATGGGAGAATTTTAACTCAAGACCTGTCTGGGCCAGAGTGAGTTCAAAGCCTGCCTGGACAGCTTAGTTTAAATCCCTGGCTCAAAAATAAAATAAAAATAAAAATAAAATGAAATGAAAACAAAGAGAGCTGAGGGCAAAGTTCAGTGGTAGAATGCCTGCCTAGCTTGTTCAAATCTCTAGGTTCCATCTTTAGTACTGGATAGGAGTGGGGGCAGCGATGACATCACAGATGCTATAATGCAATGGAGCCATCCTTGGGTATGCAGCCCATTACAGACAGACCTGCAGGGCATAGCTGTATTTCTAGGAACTGAAATAAATAACACACACCCCCTCCTAGGTCCTCCTGGCATTTTGACCTGGGATGAAATCCTCTTGTTTCACACCATGATAAAACTAAGTCCAGAGATGGTAACTTGCTCCTGGTGTCAAAGCAAAATTTAATCCATGTATTCTCTGTATGCAGGCAGGCCTTGAAATTGCAAAAGCACCCAGCTTCAGGTTGTCTTCGATCTTGACTAGGTTCTCCCTTTCTAACTTAACTAGAGGTGTTACAGCTTGCAAATAAAACACCAGAGGCCAGCTAAATATCTGAATTTCAGATAAAGAACTAGTGATATTTTTACTATACAAATATCCCATGACCACTAATTAAAAAAAATAAATTGTTTTGGAGGAAAAAAATAGAAAAATGAATAGGTAAGGGAGTATCAGATGTTAATTATGCTGTTGGCATGCCGTTTCTGTTGGCCTTGTGAATGTGCCTTTAAAGGGTGGAAAAGGACACTGGAACAGTGAGAATATTGTTGTCATCATTGTTTTTTTTTTAAAGTTGCATTATTCCAAAATGTTAATACAGCTGAGGACAAGCAGCTGGTGAAGTGAGGCTGGAGTGGAAGAGAGTGACGGATAAGGGCACATAGATATTTGAAGATGCCATGAGGAAGCTCTTTCCTGTGTGTGCTAAACTGAAATATCAATACGAAGTATGGGGCTGGCAAGATGGCTCAGTGGGTAAGAAGGCACCTGCCACCAAGTCTGATGATCTGAGTTCAATTCCCAGGACCCACGTGGTGGGAGGGGGAAATTAGCCACAAGATAAACAAACAAATAAATAAATGTAATTAAAAATTCATTACTATGCTGGGCGTGGTGGCGCACACCTTTAATCCCAGCACTCGGGAGGCAGAGGCAAGCAGATTTCTGAGTTCGAGGCCATCCTGGTCTACAGAGTGAGTTCCAGGACAGCCAGGGCTATACAGAAAAACCCTGTCTCGAAAAAACCAAAAAAAAAAAAAAAAAATTCATTACTATATTACTATGAAAAACTGTCCTTGACTTTTCATTTTTAAAACTTCTAGGCTAAGTCAGGCAGTGGTGGCGCACGCCTTTAAGCCCAGCACTTAGAAGGCAGAGGCAGGCAGATATCTGAGTTTGAGGCTAGCCTGGTCTACAGAATGAGGTCCAGGACACTTAGAGAAACTCTGTCTCAAAAAAACAACAACAGCAACCAAACTAAACCAAACCAAAGGATACTAAACCAAAGAAACAAAAAATCCTTCTAGGCTAATAAAGTTTTAACAGGCCCTTGAAACATTTAAATATAAAAATGTGTCTGGATGTAAGAATTATACTTACAAATAGATTAAAATATCAGAATGCTGGGGAAAAGTCATATATACCCACCCAATTCCACTAACTGTCAAGATATGTCAAGTCCCCCCCCCCCCAGCCCTTGACTTTTTGGAGACAGTTTAAAGGTCAGTTGTGACTGGTTTGCTATAGGGGTACTCAAATGGGGAGTGTTCAGAAATGGAATCAGGAAGCAGTCTCCTGGTGTCCCATTCTGGTGTATAAATGAATTTGTTTGCATGGTTCACGTGGGTAATTTTTTCTTCCAGTGAGATTGGCTTTGAGGAGAGCCTGGGACCAGAAGTACAGTGGACTGTGAAAAACTTGACCTTCTACCTCATTAATGGAGGTCCATGTTTGCTGTGGAGGATGTTCTTTCAGTACCCCATGTCACCCTAGGCAGGCAGGTACCTTCTTATAAGGTGGTCCCCTCCTGCATACTTGATGTGACTTCTTTTTCTCCTCTTCTCTGGGGTAACTGGTTAGATTCTGGTCTGTAATACTTAAAAACCAGGGGCCCAGAATATTCTGGTCCGTGCACAAAATAGCAGTGATAAGCCGGCCAAGGAGACCCTGGAATTCATCCAGGAAGAAGACACATAAAGGAGGAAGAATGAGAACAGGTTTCCATGTGATGGAGAGAAGAAGCCTCTAAATCATGTGCACCATGAGATACAGAGGAGGGAATGGACTCTGCCCCGCTCAAGCTAGACCCCAGATAACAGGGATGCTTTGGACCTCGTTTCTGAAAAACGCCATGTGCGGTTCTCACTGTTCTAGTACCTGAACACAAATAAACACACACACACATACACACACACACTCACCTAACTTGGGCCAGGTTGGAAATAAAACAGAAGATCCCATCGAAAGGATTTTCAGGTTTACTCTTACTGGGTAAGACTTAATCATACAAAACGTAACAACAGTAACAAAGTCTCTGAAAGAAATAAGCCCGTGGTGGGATATGCTTCGGAAGGCCTGGAGCAATATGTTCTAGGCCATAGTTTACTGTGGCACCCTGATCAGAAGTGATAGAGGCAAGAATTCCATGTGGTTCCTAAGAGCAGCGACTGGTCTTAGCAGGGCAGCCCTGTGTTTCTCTGTTGGGATTTTTCTCTCCGCTAGTTCCTCTGAGTTAGAAGCTCGAGAGAACAAAACACAGAATACTGGGGCGAATTCTTGGTTCCTCATGGTAGCAATATTGCAATAATGCAAACTATTGAATATCCTCAGTGGATATGGGTTGAATGGGCATGGTGGCGTCTTTTGTATAGTCCGTAGTCTGTCTGGTACTATAATAAAATACCTGAGGCTTTCTCTCAGATTGAAGCATGTATAGTCAGGAAGGTTCTCCTTACATAGCAGGAGTGTCAGAAATGGGAGAACAGGACACCACCTCTTCTTCAACTTTTGTCACTCCTGCTTTCAGTGGCAGTACATACACTGATATGATTTTTAAATGATTTTGTGTACTCTGTATTGCCTTCGAAAAGTTATTTGCCTGGATTTTCCAGCAGACGAGGCAGTGCTGAAGAGGATGGGAGATGGTCATGTCCCTGTGGTCATGTCCCTGGGCTTGTCCGAAGCCATTTTTCTAGCCCATCCCACCCTGGCTCAAGTCTCCTGGGCCATACTTCCTTGAAAGTGACTGTCCAGCTGGGCGAGGTGGCGAGTGTCTTTAATGCCAGAAGAAGGAGGAAGGGAGGGCAGCATAGTCAAGGATACCAAGGTGGGAAAGGGTAGGAGGGTTTGGGGGTCTCCAGTCAATGCTGTAGAGACAGACCAGAAGAGACGCAGAGAGAAGGTACCTGCAATGCTAAAACCAGGCCACAAATCTGCTCAGGTGTCACCCCCAGCCTGAGCTTCAGACACCGTCTCCACCTGCCTATGCAGGCTTTCCCACACGCTCACCTGGCTCCAACTGCCTATGCAGGCTTTCCCACTTGCTCACCTGGCTTAGGGCCACTTCCTCTGTTTGGTCATGGTCCACATTCCTCTCGTCCTCTCTACTCCAGGATCTAGTTCCAGTGGTACCCTCAGGATCTCACTCATTGACATTTTCTTCATTACCTTCTGATCCCATTAGGCCAATTTTCGGTGAAAGCCACTTAAAGGTAGATGGTCCTAATTTTTTGAGACTTCTGTGAATGTTTAAGTTAATGTTAATAGAGCATTATATATGTATAAGCAATAAATTAAGCCATTAAAAGAAGAAAAGAAGAGCCCTACACAGAGGTGCCCCAGTGGCTTCACAGATTCAACAACTTCACGTCTCAGTTTCTTGGCCTTTCAGCTGAGCATCGAGGGAGACATTTAATTGCATAGCTGTGGACTATGTCTATGATGCAATCCATATAAAAAGGACTTGTGTCTGTATTCCAAAGGAAGGTTTAAAACTCCTAAGACAGCTCCAGGATCTCGTGTTCTCTCCTGACTCTTCTCTCACTTAGAGAGGATTTAAGGATCAGGCAATTTAAAGCTTGGCAGCCATGCACCTACCAGGTGTGCTCTCCAGAGGGGCAAGGGTAAGGTGAGGTAAGAACCTCCAGCAGGCTAGAGTGGCCTCTTATTGATGAGAGCAAGGGCTTTTACCCACATATACCTTTTGCTCTGCCTGGCTCAGTGTTCTTTTGGACAAGGGAAGCTGGCTCTCACTAGAACCACTGGGTTGTATCTGCACATTTAATTCTATATGAATGGGAAGGAAGAACCCTTTACCAAGCCAAGAACTTGATTCTGCGTGCATAGTGTACACTGCTGAGCAGTGCACAGAGAGCGATTTGACTCTGTGTGTGTGTGTGTGTGTGTGTGTGTGTGTGCCTGCCTGCCTGCCCTGTGACAGTCCATTCTGTGGGTATGGCATTGTTCGTCTAATCACTCCCTCTTCATGGACCATTCACTTTAGTGTACTTATTTATTGTGTTGCTGTTGCAAGTGCTGCAGCAATGGACATTCTCACCTGCCTCTACTACGTGCGTGAATATTCCAGCACAGTGTGTTCAGAGAATAGAGCTGCTGGTTAGAAGGTGTCTGCGTTTAAACTTTTGGTAGATATAGAAAGAGTGGGGTGAACAAGGTAATAAGGTAAAGAGTCCTCTTGACTGATCACTGTGCTCTGGCAGTGATGAAGTCAGACTGAGTTCTTTTCTTTCCTGCTCCTCTCTTCTCTTTTCTCCCCCCTCCCCCACATGCTCCCTTCCTCCTTCTCTCCTTACCCCTCTCCCCCTCCCACCCCTCTTCCCTTTCATTTCTTTTCCTTCCTCTTTACTGAGGTAAGGTCTTGCTGTGTAGCCTCGCTCACAAGTACTAGACCAGGCAGGTCCCAAAGTCATGTCAATCCTCCTGCCTCAGACTCTCAAGTGTTGGCGTTATGAATGGGTGCCACCATGCCTGTCTGAGTAAGTTCTTTATAGTGTGTGCAGATTCAGAATTCCCTGATGAGAACAGGGCAGCTGTAGTGACAAGGAAGCTGATCTAGAGTTACCTGAATCCTGGTCTTCCAGAGTACCTCTTGAAATTTTGTATTTTAATTGATAAGTGTGCCGCCCCTTTCTCCTCGGATGCTATTGGCCACCAGCCTGAGAGGACAAAGGGAACAGGGTTTGGAAGGCTGAGTGTGGCAGAGTGACCTCCAGAGACATTGCAACGAAGTGAGTCTACTTTATTGCTTCAGAAATAGGGTGTATAAAGGGTCAGTTAGGGGTGCGGGTGGAAAGGGCCAGCCACCTGTGTTCAGGGATGGCCTGTGTTCAGCCACCTGTGTTCAGGGATGGCCTGTGTTCAGCCACCTGTGTTCTCCAGATGAAGACAGGTGGCTGGCCTCGGCTGGGCTTTAGCTGAGAAGTGACCTTGTACAAAGCTCTCTACAATGCTGTATAGCTCGGCATATACATCCTGCTTCCCACGTGCATGATAATTAGCTGCTCTATCATAACCAATTATCTCTTCCAGCTTGCTTGACGCTATGACCAGTCGGCCAATGTGTTTGGAATAAGGAAGAAATCTCTCACACATGCAGAATGTCATTCTGATACTCCCTCTCCACACTGCCGTTATTTTGTATCTTAGTTTTATTAAGGTTACAGGGGTAGGCAGGCCTGACTCAAGGGGGCACAGGAACTGGAGGGGACAGAGAGACTGATGTTGGTCTCCTCAGCTCACTGCCGTGTGTCCAGATCCCAGCAGTCTACCTCACACTAGCTTGTCATCTTGGGCAAGGCTCATTACATCTCTGTGTCTTATTTACTGTCCCCTCTGTAAACTGAGGGGAGAGTGGAGCTGACAGCAGGATACAGTTGCCATCAAAGGAGGCAATTTTTTGTAAAGCACTTAAAACAACGTCTGGCAAGTGCTGGTGTTTTATAATTCCTTGCCAAAGGTCGAGCATTCAGCTTGGTGTGGGATAATAGCGTCTTCTCAGATGACTCAGGAGTCATGCAGGCTCCCAGTTATCCTCCACGCTTTGTGGCTCCAGTTCTGTGACTCACCTCAGGTTATGTTATTAATCAGCAGGGGGGGATGAGGATCTAACCAGGCCCTCAGCCTCTGCACCTGGGTCCTCCACAGATTCGTGATGTTAGATGTTCTCACTAACCAAAATCACCGCTCTCTTCTCAGGGCGAAGAGGCCCACCAAGAGTTAATTAAGGGTTTGTCCGAGTTCTAAAGGACTTATGGTAACCATTACCTGAAAGAGAAATGATCTGTCTGTAAAGAGAGGGAATAGCTGGAGAAATAACTTCATATTAGAATTGGGAGCACCTTTTTGAGTGAAAAGGGTCACTTTTGTGAGGTAGACTCTTTTCCTTGGAGAGATGTGTGTGTGGGGGGGGAATTGGTTAATTTAGAATGAATGATTTGGAGGCATTAGTAGCTAGCTTTATGAGCTCTGTGCTTAAATAGGAAAGAAAAGTCAGGGAGCATTTGAAACACGCCCAGCCGATGGAAAATGTGCTGACTCAGCAAGTTCCATTCTGGGCGTGGAAGTCGGTGGCAGCTGAACTGCTTTCTGTAACTCTTGGCTTCCTTGTGGGGGAAGTGAGTGGGTTGACGCTGATGACCTTTTGGTCCTTTCGACACACTGAATTTCTTTCCACAGTGGGGGACTTGTTACCTACAGACTAGAGGTTGTTCAGTATGAGGGAGTGTCAGTAATCAGGGGAATTTCCTAAAACATATGCGCACATATTAAACAAATATTGACAATGCATTTAATCAAGAAAGGAGTTAATATCCTCCCAAGAAGAATTCATAAGAGTCTTTAAGAAACGATGACCATCTCGTTTGGCTGGGAAAAGCTGGAGACTTAGGAAATTTAAAAAAGAGCCTGAGTACCATTGGCTCACAATTCACTGAGACACAAAGCAGGTTGGACTTGAATCACAAGGTTTTTACTTTAGGATCCTTAACCAGGGTGATGGCTTCCACCTGGAGGGCACATGTTCTGAGCTCGTGCATGTTTGTCTCAGTCACTTGTCACCTAATGTCCTAACAGCATTCCTCCAAACACTTTACGGAAGTCATTAGAGCAACCAGGCAGTGTTAACACAGGCCTGTAATCACAGTACTTGGGAGGCCGAGACAGGAGGACTGTGGACTTAAGGCAAGGATACTTTTATTATTATTGGTGATACTTATAATAAAAGACCCTACTGTTGAAAACCTTACAACTTATTATTTTTTTAAATCTATTTGTTGGGGACGGGAAGTCACTGCACATGCTATGTTAGGGAATGTGTGTGTAGAGGCCTGAGGACATCTTATGGGAGTGGGTTCTCCCCTCTGGACATGTGGATCCTGGGATCAAACTCAGGTTGTCAGACTTGATGGCAGATGTCTTCACCCACTAGGCCACCTCACCAATCTGTTTAAAAAATAATGTTTAATTTAAATTTTTTGAACCAAACACAAAACCAGAAAGGAAACTTAACATCCTTCCACATATCCAACACTCAACTTCAATATGTCTTCAGTTGTTTAAAAATCTTTCTTTATTCCATGTGTACTGATGTTTGTGGCCTATACGTATGTGTGAATGTCTGTGCTGAGGGTGTCGAATCCTCCGGAAAGGGAGACATTCAGTGAGCTGCCACGTGGGTGCTGAGAATTGAACCTGGGTCCTCTGGAAGAGTAGGCAGAGGTCCTAACCACTGAGCCATCCCTCCAGCACACTTTCCAATCTTATGTCATCCATCACCCTCTTTCCTCACTTGCTGTCGCTGATTACTAGAGAGATAGAAGCATTTGTATTTATTTCACTTACAAATGGGTCACCATGTCTGTTAGATAAGGATACACACATGTGCCTGCACATGCAAGAACACGTGTGTGCCTGTGCACTGAACATCCCTTGTCTAAATTGCTTGGAACAAAAATATTTTAAATAGCGAATATTTTAGTCTGGAATATTTGCATAGGTATGATGATAAATGTTGGTAATAGGACCCAAGTTTAAATATGAAAGTCATTAACATTTCACATATAATTCATATACACATACACATAACAGAAGGTAATAATAAACAACATTTTAAATAATTTTGTGCATGGAACGAATTTCCCTGGTGTGAAATCTTCAATGTAAGATTATGTTGATACAAAGTTTCAGATTCTGGGCCACCTGGATGTCGAAGCTGGGATAAGGCACTGCAGCTCAGCCGGATGACCTGAGTTCAGTTCCTGGAACCCACAAGATGGGAGCAGAGACTCAGCTTGGGCCAATCTTCCTCTGACCTCCATAAACGGCGCACGGCATGCGCCCTGCCTCTCCACAAGTAAATACATGTGAGGAGCTGAGTACGGTGTTTGATTTTGTGTTTTCACCTTTGCGATGAAAACAACAACAAGATTGTCACCCAACAAAGCCAGCAATGGCTCCTTTATGCCACTTAATACACAGGCGCCATTCCAATTTCTTTGACTATCTAAAAACAGCCAGCCAGCAAACCAACAAAACCAAAGCCTGTGTAAGCAGGAAGGGCGAGGGGGGCTTGGTGGAAGGCACCTGTGATGATCTGTAACTGGAGGCAGTGGCTCACTTTCCTATGTCTTCTTCCAAAAGGAGAAAGTAAGACTGATATTTTAAAAAGGAACCAAAAATTAAGAGTGAGTGCTTCCAGGAGACTTAAGCAAATCTAGTTGCCCAGAGCTAGATTATTTTAAAATCAAAGACACTGTTATACCTCTCATAAATTTATTTTTTGGGTGGGGTGGGGGGATTAAATCTAGAGACATGCATGCTACGTGAGTGATGCACCACCAGGCTATATTCTCAACCCGGAAACTTTGTTTCTTTCAAGGGTCCAGTTCAGCCTTTCCTTTCCTTTCAAAGCCCAAACTAAAGAAATAGTGACCCATACAAAATACTTCTTCAGAACTGCACAGGTTGGTGGTTAGGGGATGCAGCTCAGCAGGTAATGTTTGCCTCAGACCCTGGGGTTTGATCCCCAGCAACACAAACACACACACACACACAAACACACACACACACACACACACACA
>NC_034602.1:56875371-56897496 GCF_900095145.1 Mus pahari
ACACACACACACACACACACACACACACACACGTACGTAAACAAATCGCACAAGTCAAGCCTGCCTATTTTAGTAGTTCTATCATTAAATACACATAAACGAAATGAAGGATAGGAGATTCACCTATAATCGCAGGTCCCAGGAACAACCCACCTTGGCACATTCAAGCAACATGTGGGAAGCTACATAGTGCAGCATAGATAACGTAGATTAACAGAGCCTGCTCTCCGCTGTAGAGAACTCTGCAGAGGGTCCTCCCCATTTGAGGCTGGCCCTACAAAAGATTCTCAAGGGAGAAAGCACAGCTAATTGCTAGTGTTCCAGTGATTTCTCCAGCTTCAATGCAAATTCCCAAATAAACCAAGGATGAAGGAAATTACATACAATATTCATTGCTTATTAATTTCTTTCCCTTCCACACCTTTGAGATCATTACTATCTAAAGTGTACTTTTGCTGTTTCAATTTAACACCTTCTGTTATTTTTTATTTTTATTTATTTCTTTATTTCTTTAATTTTATTTTATTTGAGACAGGGTTTCTCTGTGTGTAGCCCTGTCTGTCCTGGAACTCACTCTGTAGACCAGGCTGACCTCGAACTCAGAGATCCGTCTGCCACTGTTTCCTAAGTGCAGGGACTAAAGGTGTTTGCCACCACTGCCCAGCTCTCCACTGTTATTTTAAAGGATAACAATTACAGGAAGAAACTAGTTTATCCAATAGCTCACTATTCTTAGATAAAGTCTGTTATTTTAAACAGCATTAAAAAAAGAGAGAGAAAAAAAAAAGAGTGCAATCCTAGTTAGATATTGAATGTCACAGAGTTCCTGCGGAAGGTCCTCGCTGCCATGCATCTTCCCCCATGTTGGGTAAAGGATAACTTCACACCTGCAATTTCTCCAGCTCATTGGTGGGGACCAGACTGAAGTGGCCACCTTTTCCTGGGCCTGGCTTGGTCTGGGGGTAGTCTAAGGACTCATAACTCAGAGCTTGGAGACTTTGGATGCAGACATGTGGGAAGCCCTGGGTCTGGAAGGTGATGCTCTGGTTTAGGGTCGCTGTGATGAGGTTAAACGCACCTTGGGTTTAGGAATGCAAAGCTTGCTTAGACCCTTGGCCCTGGAGAACACATTAACAGTTGCACCAGGTATCTTGCCAAGGTAAGTCCTGCACAGGATCTGTTTGGAACAGAGGCAATCTGTGTATAGAAAATAAACTGACAAATGAATGTATGGGCTTCTTTTTATTTTGAAAGGGAATTTCATGACTGTTTGTAGTGTTTAGCAGCATAGTAGGGTTGAACCATTCAAGTAGGATTGAGAATTAGTGAAATTGAATAGGATAAAATAGAATTTAAGGTAAAGACTTTGCTGGGCAGGGGTGGCCCAGGCCTTTGGGAGGCAGAGTCAGGTGCATCTCTGAGTTCAAGGCCAGCCTGGTCTACAGAGTGAGTTCCAGGACAGCCAGGGCTACAAGTTGGGGGTGGTGGTGGTGGTGAACCAAACACCAACCAAACAACAACAAAAGAAAATAAAAGAGAAGAGAAAAGGCAAGATAAAGACAATATTTACTTACATTTTTCATCATTTTTTCATGCACACGGTGCCTCCTGCCCACTCGAGGTCCCTCCCACTTCTGTCTACCCCACCCCCCACAAACGTCTCTTTCCTGTTCATGTCTACTTATTTTGTTTTGTGACCCTCTGAGTTTCACCAGGACTATCTGTGTGACCATGAATCGGGAGTTGTCTCCTGAAGCTCAGCGGGCCTAGCAGTGGGTACACAACTGAAGAAAGCGTCTCTCTCTTGTCCCAGAGGCAACCGAGAGCCAACAGCTCAGCAGGAATGGGTAGAGTCCTGGGGACCCCTTCTACTTCTATGGCTGATTGTTAGGAGAGAGGTGTGAACTGCTGGACTGTTGTGGTAGCATCTTTTTGGGAGGTCGGATGGGGAGCACTTGCTCCCATGCCTCTATAGCCCACGCTAGCCTGGAACTCACAGCAACCCTCTTGCCTCAGCCTCATCATGTAAGCTCAGGATTACAAGCACAAACTGCTGTACACGGAGGGGCAGTGCTTGTGAAAAGTTACCTCCATCAAAGCCATCGACTCAAAACCCTCCACACAGTTACAGTTCAATGTTTGTTTTTAATTATGATGTACTCTGAAGGGGCTTTGCTTGACAAGGCAAATGAGAACTGTTCTCTATGTCAACGTGTGGTAAGTGCAGCAGGAACTAGCTACCTTTGCATCTAAAGCTGGTCCTCACGCGCAACCCGTGAGGAAGCAGTGTGGTTCCATTTTACAAATTCCGGCATCAAGTAAACACAGAGGGAACGATGGGGACAATGCAGAGCAACTGAGAGAGCATGGAGAAGTGGCAATGGGAGATGCAGGGTTGGGGGTCAAGGAAGACGTTTGAAAAGGGGCAGAACTTTGGCGTGAGTGAGGGGTGGGTTTCTGGCCACTAGAAAATCACTGAATTTGTCTATGGAAGGATTGTAGTGAGAAACTGTCTGTCTGTACCAGGTGAGAGTTGTGTGGTAAATGTTAGCCCTCGGAGGAAGAGGACTAAGATACCTCAAGCCCCAAGTCCTCTCTCTGCCTCCTTTTGTTCCTTCGTCAGAGTAGATCGAAGGTCCAACTTGTCCCTTGGAGCTCTCTCCCATGTGACACTGTGTCTGAACTGTGGAGGCCTGCAGAAGGTGCCCCCTTTCACAGAAACAGTAGGAAAAGAGCAAGGGGAAATCAAGCTACGAGATGAGACTCAGATGTGCTGGGACTGGAGGCTCATTCATTCCAGACCGAAGACCCAGAGAGGCAGCTTAACTGCCCAACACTAAGGATGTTCCTTAAAACAGCTCCAGAGGATGATTGAAGTAATTCTTCCCAATGAAGAGCCCCACAGAGGACACCTGGCTGGCTAGACACACGGCTCAAAACTCACTTTTATTTCCCTCCCACGAACCTTAGAAGGGATAACGTCCTTCTTTAGGAGAAATTTCACTAAAAGTCCATCAGCCTACATGCTGCCTGTGTGGGCCACCGTGGCTCTCCCGAGGATGCATGTGACATGTGCTGGGCACTGAAGATCATGTCTATATAGGGTGTTGCTCTAGCCTGGACTGGTGTGTTCTCTACCACTCCCCCAGCTCCATATATGGCCATCTGCGGAGGCCTGGCCCATCACTTCACCTTTAAGAACCGTGCAGGGGGTTGGTTCTTGTGCTACCGCCAGGTTAGGCAATAAAGGCTTTCCTTTGCCTTCCACCTCAGAAAGCTTGCCACGCCTCACTGTTTACAGCATGGGTAACTGAAGCCCTGGGTGTGCCAGTCAGTGACAATGGGCTGCTGTGGGAAGGCCACCACACCCAGATCAGAGCCTTTTTCTCCTCCATCTGGCATTTCTTTTGATCTCTATGGGGGACACGTCTCAGCATTTCTTTATTCCTGTACTATCTTACTTTACGCTATAAGAAGAAATTTCTGTCTTTTTTTTTTTTTAAATCTCATTTCTATGAGATCTCTTTAGCGAGGCTTCAAGTTTCTCGTGTGAATGAGCAACTGCTTGTCATTATATTTAGTAATGACTGCTCGCCAGTGATCATGCGTGCTTTGTGTTTATGTGCATATATAGGCACAGTTTGTTCATGGGATGTGTTAAGCCAAGGGTTTAAGCCCACAGGGGACTCTCAACAACCGTGTGAGACGGGTATTAGGATGTTGGCTTTTACTAGGAAGAAACTGAGATATTGTGAGGCTAAGGAACTGTTTGACTATGCCCATACAGGCTGCTAATTAGACACCTCGGATTCCATTCCAACGCTACCTGCCTTTTCCCCCCAGTCCTTTCTTTTTTCTTTTTTCTTCTTTTTTCTTTTTTTTCTCTTCTCTTCTCTTCTCTTCTCTTCTCTTCTCTTCTCTTCTCTTCTCTTCTCTTTTCTCTCTCTCTCTCTCTCTCTCTCTCTCTCTCTCTCTCTCTCTCTCTCTCCTTTTCTTTTTGAGACAGGGTTTCTCTGTGTAGCCCTGGCTGTCCTGGAACTCACTCTGTAGACCAGACTGGCCTTGAACTCAGAGATCGGCTGCCTGTGCCTCCTGAGTGCTGGGATTAAAGGTGTGCGACTCCACCGCTGCCGGGCTTCTTTTTCTCCCATTCTTAGCATGCCATCTCAGGGATGTTCTTTTACAGACACTCACTCAGGAATTGTGGCCGTAAACCCGTTAGAAATAAGGCACAACTGTGACATGTGCACCACTTTACTAATTACGTCCTACTACACTGGCAGGAAAAATCAAAGAGTGCTGTGTCATCTGTAAACGAGGTCACACATTCATATTTAGGCTGTCTATAGGCCTAAGGACCTTAACTCTAACTGAAATATTATGGAGCCCTTATGTCAAAGATCTGGTGACAAATGGGTGTCTAGGCCATCCTGCATGAGCATGTCCCACATATGTGCTATTGCAGCCACTATGCCAGGGACTTTGAAGGTTGGACATTTTAGTGTAAAAATGGAGAACATGATGGGTCCCCGTACAACTCATTTTTAGAGGAAACCAAGATTTGGACATGTTAAATAATTTGGCTGTGATCATATAGCTTATGTATTAAGAAGACAGAATTCATAAAAACCTTGTGTTATTTAACTCATTTGCAAAGGCTATCGCGTCTAATTAAATAGAAACTGCAAGTTGGCAAGGATATAAAAGGTCTTTGGAGGAATCCTTAGGATTAAGAAGGGTGATTTGAACCCTTGTCCTTCACAGGAATCTGCCTTGGGTGTGCTTTACATGGGATAAGCTTGACAGTTGCTGTCGGGAGGTGAAGAAAGCCAATTACACCAACAATCTTTACTCTAAAATTTGGTCTCAGACACCTTTCATTTGACTGACGTGGGGCTGGCCTTGAGAGAATGTGCTCATTGGAGAGCATACTGTGTGCTACTCATCAGATAGCATACTGTGTGCAAGTCTGAGCGCTTTGCTTGGCTCTCTCAAACCCACAAACAACTGAGAATCTGTTTTCCCCTTTATAAAATTCAGGTCCTGCCATCTTTGGGTTGTCCGGTTTAAAAGTTGGTGTTGAACATAATTGCTTTCAAGCAAGTTGTTTTGTTTACTTGGGGACCCACTGTGCAGATGGCTGTCCCATGTTGTTGAAGAGAGAAATAACTTAGTCTCCACATCTTTAAACGCATTACAGGCTTACACACTTGTAAACCGGGTATTCGAGTTTAAGCATCATGTCACTGTCTACACACAGCAGCATAGGCCACAGACCTGCTTTCAGCTGTGGAGAACAAGAACTCCAGAGATCGTCTTCCCCATCTGCAGCCAACCTTACCAAAGAATCTCAAGAGAGAAACCACTACAGTTGTTGATGTCGGTCCAGTGATTTCTCCTGCTTTGGCGCCAATTCCTTCGGAAGCCAAGGACTGGATGGTTACTCAACGAGCGAAGGAAATTATATACGGCATTTGTCGCTCATTGATTTTTCTTCCTTGCAGTTCCCAAAGTGGCTGAGATTTATGAGAACCGGAGGCCACACACACATCGCAAACCCAGCTAGCTGCCTTTGCCCGGCTGCCTTCCCGCTTCTTGGCCAGTCAAGAGCTGTTCACGAGAGTCATCTGCACACCAGGTAGGCATCTGAGGCCTTTTCCATATGCCAATCAGAGCCGTTCCTTATGTTATTATCAGACTGATCTTTTTTCCTTCCCTCCTCCCCTCCCCTCCCTCTCCCTCTCCCTCTCCCTCTCCCTCTCCTCCCCTCCCCTCCCCCTCTCCTCCACTCTCTGTGATCTCTTTCTACTTAGCCTGAGCTGGTCTCTAACTCAGGCTCCTCCCACCTCAGCCTCCTGGGTCCTGGGACTAGAGATGGGTACTGCCATACTCTCCATTCATGGGAGGATTTTTAAGAATAAACTGTCCTCCTGCCTTTTGGCCGGGAGATGTGTCTGAGTGCTAAGTGTTGGGTGACAGGTTCTAACTTTATTTTGCTAAGGGGAGGGTTGGGACTAGACAAATAGGGTTGAATGGCTACCCTGAGATGGGACCCCCATTCTTAGTCTGTCAACAAGGATGCTTTTTGCCTTCGGGAAGGAGAACCTCAGTTTCCCCCGTCTCTTTCTGTTCCAGTTGGCACCCAAGCTTCAGAGGTTTCCCAAGCGGTCACTGTTTCTCACCCGCGCAGACTGGAGAAGTACGATCTGTAACTGGTGTCTGAGCTTCTGAGAACATACGTCCTGGTTTCTGTCTCCTTACTCTATGGAACTGCTACAATAGCCCATTGAGCCCTTGAGGGTTCTTTCCCTTGGGAGCCTGGACTCTTCAGTAGGACTTCAGACAAGGAAGATGCTGAGCTCTATCAAGTGCGTGCTGGTAGGGGACAGTGCTGTGGGGAAAACCTCACTGTTGGTGCGCTTCACCTCTGAGACCTTCCCGGAGGCCTACAAACCCACGGTGTACGAGAATACAGGTGTAGACGTCTTCATGGATGGCATCCAGATCAGCCTGGGTCTCTGGGACACTGCCGGCAACGACGCCTTCAGAAGCATCCGGCCCCTGTCCTACCAGCAGGCAGACGTGGTACTGATGTGCTACTCTGTGGCCAACCATAACTCATTCCTGAACTTGAAGAACAAATGGATTAGTGAGATCAGGAGCAACCTACCCTGTACCCCGGTGCTGGTTGTGGCCACACAGACGGACCAGAGAGAAATGGGACCTCACAGGGCTTCCTGCATCAATGCCATCGAAGGGAAAAGACTTGCCCAGGATGTGAGAGCCAAGGGCTATCTGGAGTGCTCAGCTCTTAGCAACCGGGGAGTACAGCAAGTATTTGAATGTGCTGTCCGAACAGCTGTCAACCAGGCCAGGAGACGAAACAGAAGAAAGCTGTTCTCCATCAATGAATGCAAGATCTTCTAAACCCTGAGGTCCTGTGCCTAGCATTCATGAATGTACCTCAAAGACTCATGGGAGAGGGGAAGGGGCAAGCCAAGAGGACTGATGCTCTTTCTTGGCACATCTGAACAATCTTTCTGCATGGGGTTATGGGGGAGTCTGCCACTGATGCTTCCACTAACTCTACTCTGCAGAAGAACTCTGTGCCCAGCACAACCAGAGAGATTCCTTGGGAAGCCATATGAATAGTCCATCTTCAATGAGAGACTAAAACCACCATCCTAATTTAGACAATGAAGTACATTTCCCAACTATGCCATATTTAAACCCACATCTTATTTAAATAATAACCAAATATCGAGCTCTTGTTTTCATGCTTTGGGAATCTTTTCTTTGAAAAGGCAAACTGCTGTATGAGGAAAAAAAATAACCTTGTGGGGTTCACCCATATGTCTGTGGCGTTATTGTTTACTCCTGAATTTAATTTGGTTGGAACTACTTTGCGTGCTGTGTTTTTCTAGATCATCAGACTTTCCAATGACCATAACCGATCTCTGTAATTCATCTTCCATTTCCCTATTATTCAGAGTTGTGTATAAAATACAACTTCAGACCAGAAGGTATTTTAACACTGCCAAATGACTTTCTCTGTAATTACAAAAGAACATTTCTTATTTACGATATTACCTGTCACTCAGAGAACTCCAGTTACACACTAAGTGTTCCTGTCTCACTCATTAAGACTGAGATGGAAAGAAAAAAAAAAATCTTTCATCTAGAGAGTCGCACTATGCAAAGTGACAGTAGCAGAACTTGGGGTGGGTGCTGTTGGGGGACCCCTTCTCCTTGCCTGCGTCTTCTGACATGTACTTCCTGATTGGTTACAGGTCTCGGGAAAAGAGGGCAGGCAGGTGTTATAAATAATAGTTAATTGACTGGCACAACCCTATCATTTATTAATTTTAAGACTGAAAGCAATTAGAAAGGCACCTATATAGCATGCCTGTGTATATGTGTAAGGGAAAAGGCAGTGTTTATGGCTTTTACTGTTTCAGGAATAGATACTCACTTTTGAAAAACATTACAGATCTCAGGTTCGGAGACTGAGAAAGTTTCCTTAATCAGATAATAAAGAGTCCTTGGGAAATACTAACTGCATAGGGAGATGTGCACATATGCAATCCTCCTTCCTGATTGTGGGAAAGCGACGGCGTCGATCACCTTTTCTATACCCTGATGTATCATTTATAGTTCCAATCTGATAACTGGGAACACTTGACGCACCTTTCTTGGAGCTCGGCACTGTAGAGGGGTCGTGTGGCTGTCACCATGAAGGGCGAGAAGCCTGCAGGAGCAACCCTACTGAGGATTATGCTGACATAAGCAAATCAGCTTGTCACATGGATTCTCTGGCTGACTCTGTGGTTACAGTCTGTTAAACATATCCTAGAACGCCTCCCCCACCCCCACACTGCTTTCTCTCCTCTCTCCCTCTCTCTCTCTCTCTCTCTCTCTCTCTCTCTCTCTCTCTCTCTCTCTCTCTCTCCCTCTCTCCCCCAAGCTCAGTCACAAGCCTTGGGTAGAAGAATTACTTGCCATTTCCCAGGGCTAATTGTTTTCAGCTAATCTCTCAGCCTTCTGGTTCTGTGGCTTGTCCTTGTGGCTGGACCACCTACGTCCCTTGACTTGAGAGCTCACGTCTTCATCTTCCATTCATGGCACTGGGCATCCGGAAGGTTGGAATGTTGGAGGACTGAGCAGACAAAGGAGGAGACAGGGACTGTGTCCTCCAGGTCCCTCGTGTCCCTCTGATTTGCTCCTCATTCTCCAACACACAAAGGATCTTGTATTTATTTTTCTTTTGGAGTGTGTGTGTTGCTGTAAATTGCTGTAAATTGAAACTTCTTTTTCTCACACTGTTGCCCAGGATGACCTCCAACTTGCAGTGGTGCTCCTGTCTCCACCTCTCCAGGGCTGTGGCAATAGGCATGAGCTACTAGGCCTACCAAAGGTCTTTCACAACAAACCCAGCATCAAGTTTAATCTGTGGAATATTTTAAAACACACGGAAGAAACAAATTTCTACACACTCAGTTCTACACACTCAGTTGGCTGTCCCTTAATGCTTTTCTTTCTTTCTATTGAAGGGAGGTAGGGTTGGGGAGCGTCTAAAAGTGGGAAGGCCCCAGGGGAGGAAGAGGAAGTTTCATGGTGGAAACAGAGGAGGGGAGGCCATGGAGGCTGCTGATAGACCTGAGTGAAGTTCGCCTGTTGACAGGAGCCGCCTGTAAAGCTCCTTTAAGGAAGGAAACCTCACACTGGAGGGCAGGAATTCACGTGTGAATCCTCCTCCACGTGCACCTGGTGGAAACTGAACCGGCCAGGTCTTTCTTCTCTGTGTCCCCCAGGCTGTGCTGCCTTATAATTAGCTCCGTGTCCCCAGGGCCCAGCACAGGGAAGAAACCATAGCTAGATGAAGTTGTGTGTGAGAAAGGAAGAGATTGGACCTTAACGCAGTTCTGAGAAGGAAGCAGACCTGGGCAGGCCTGCAGGAGGAGGAGGCAAGTATTGAAGACAGGACTCTGTGGAGGGAAGCATACGTCACGGGACTGTAGGCTTAGCTTTGCACACATCCACAAAGGTGTAGGAGTCTCCCCTTCAATAGGTGTTTTTTGTATGCTTTGCCTTCAGTGTCCCAAGTAGCAAGATTAAATATGCTCATGTTTCCATAAAAAAAAAAAAAAAAAGTGGATTTAAGTGGTTAAGTCCATTTGTTCTGGCCTAAGCAGAATCCTGGAGGCTGGGAAGGCTGGGATCAAGTGCCAGTGCAGTCAAGCTCAGTGGAAGGACCTCTTCATCTGATTGGTGGCTTCTTGCTATGTCCTCATGTGTGTGGTGGGAGTGGGGGGTTGATCTATTCTCCTGAGAGCCTTCGTGCCATCTGTGAAGGCCCCACCTTTCTGACCACGTTATCTCTTAATCCTATCACAGTTGATCAGGCCTCAGAGGAGCAGTTTGAGGGGGAAGGGACCCACATTTCCTCATGCCAGTGCTCTTCTCTCTTACTTTATGCAGCCTAGCTAAATAAGGCAACAGAATAGCCTGGCCCCAGATGATGGGTTAGATGACAAGATGACAAAAGAAGCACCCCAATGGTTGAAGTATGTTGAGCACTTCAGATAGCTGGGCACTGTGTTAAGCTCTTGTGTGTCGTTATCACAACACGTGGTATGTAAGTGGCTCCCACGAGCAACTTGGGCCTCAGCATGTTAATGGGACAAGCCTGAGCCACACCGTGGGTGAGGATCAGAACTCCTAAGTCTGGAGCAGGTTGCATGGCTCCAAAGCTCTACTCAGAACCACCATGGCCCACTTCCTCCCTGAGCAGTTAGCTGTGTGGCTTTGCCACATCTGATCTCCCATAGCTGCAGGCCTCTCCCGCTACTAGTCAAAGAGCTTGTATTTAAAAGATGGTGGTGATGGTGGTGGTGGTGGTGGTGATGGTGGTGATGGTGATTTTGGCCTGTTCATTTGATATTGTTGTTGCTGTTTTAAGGAAGGATCTTGCTATGACCTCAAACTCCCAGTGCTCTTTCTGTCTTATATTATCCAGTGCTGGCATTACAGGCACACATCACCACACCCAACTTAAAAGGTTATTTTTATTTATTGTTTTGCATTTTACTGGTTATCAAAACCAAGGCCTCTTGAATACCAGGCAAGTGCCCCACCCTGAGCTATGCCCCCAGCCCCCAAAGATTGTTTTTAAATAAAATATTCCAAGTCTAATCTCCATCGTCCCCTTTTGATGTTATTTCTGGTAATGAGGCTATGTTTCAGTAACTCACTCAGTTTCATCTATTGCAAAGATCCCTATTTCTACCCTGGGATTTTCAGTGTAATTTCCTAGACTGCCTGTGAGTGAAGTGGCAGACATGAAATCCGACTTGACTTCATGCTCTCAACAGCTTGGACAAAATTCTGATTTCTTAACTTGCTATCTCACTCTTAAGGTCTCATCTATTCCCCGGATGAGCAACAGGGGAGAGGAGAGCCTGGCTCTGCCCTTTTGAGGATTTGATATCAAGTAAGGGCACTTTATGCAGCCTGAGATATGGTAGAAGCATTCCAGTTTGGCAGATCTGTGGTGTTATAAAGAGATGGGGGGGGGGGGAGTGGCAGAATGGAGGTGTGGTGAGTTGGGAAGGGGGGGAGGAATGCCTAAGCATGGGATCAGCCACAGGACGATAACAAAACAAAATAAATAAAATAAAATAAAAAAAAAAAAAAAAAAATCTGTGGAAATATAAAGAGGTGGGGGGGGGGGGAGTGGCAGACCTCTGTGAGTGTCGGTCCCCAGGGTTAGAAGGCAGTCCTTTGGGGTTGAGTAACTTCAACATAACTCTGTGGCAGGACTTACCAATCCTCAGATGTTGTCTTCTTCGATGAGGCAAAGAAATACAATCTCCAGCCAAGATCTCCAACAGCTTTTCACAGGATAAAAACAAGGCATCGTAGCTACATGTGCGGGGAGCTCATGAAGGCCCATGACTAGACCTACTGTCTGAATTATATATTGATATAAAACTCAATGCTATGTAAAAAGTCATAAATAATGAAAGAGTAAGAAGTCAGACTGTGAAACACTTTGGAGTCAGGAAATTTGAGTTGAATGTCTTACATCCCGAATTCCCTTTTCTTAAAACATAGGTCCTATGCTTCTAGAACATTCTATAGAGGGATTCAGTAATCATTGTGGGAGAACTTTATGCCTGTAAACTTTTGTTCGGTCATGTTATCGTGTGTCTGCAGGATCCCTGTGCTGAAATCTCTAATCAGATCAGAATGTTCTAGAGGTTTCATCATGCGGGCAACATGACGGGAAACCCACACAGAAGCAGATTCTGCTTATAATATTGTCAACTAATGCAAGATGGATAATGACACATAGAATAATAAAAATAGCAACAAACTCCATCTGAATGCCTACTGTCTCCAGGCCTGTGTCAGCACTTTACAGATACCTCAGCACACATGCGTACACACACACACACACACACACACACACACACACACACACACACGGATGTGGTGGGTTAGTTTTATTTTGCCGAGGTCCAGACAGCTACATAAGGATGTTTCTTTTTACAGACACTTTTCAAATGACCCAGTTGACCATCTAATTTCCATACCCATAAACTTGGCCTGCTAAGTTATATGACCAGTGATGTTCAGTGGCCATTATGGTTGCTAGTTTAGATGACATGACCGTTCCCTGTCACACACTGCAGGGCACACTGCCAGTTAGTGCTGGGCAGTCTTCCCGAGTGACCTGCCTTCTGTCATTCTTTCTATAACGTTCTCAGGTGAGCATACCCTGTCCTGCCAGGCTCTGTTTGCTGTCTCTGCTTCTCACTAAGGCTAGTCCATGCACCCAGCATCCCAGGCCTCTTCCTAGCTGTTTCTACTCTCACAGGAAGTCAGAGGAAGAAGGGGAGAGGATCGGACTCTCTCCTTTTACCCATCATCCTTTGGTGCTGTCTATCTACAATGGTTAAGTCCCCTACCCCATGGTTTCGACTCCAGCTGTAGCTTCCTCTGGTCTCTGAGATGGCATTTCCTCTCCTGGTCTTCAGCTCTAAAGAAGGATGAGGTCAAGACTCCAATGGGGGTCTGTTTATAGAGATCTCTCAAGCATTGTTTTCATTCACATCTCTTCGTTGAACCACACAGAACGAATTTGACTTCTTGCTGAACTCTGGATGACATACTCATTGAATAGTAACTTATCTTTATGTTCTGGTGTTTGTTGTTCAAGTCCCCACTGGTAGGTGGAGGGTGGGCGGTATGGGTAACTCACTGCCCTTCCCTGAGCCACAAAATAAAAAAAAAAAAAAAAAACAACAAAAAAAAAACCACGCACCTCATCCATCTGCCTGGACTAGAAAGGAGAACTTGATTAACTAGTACGATGGCTCTGGGGGAGAAAGGTTACACAAGGTGAGGTTTCCATGACACAGTCATGCTGAGGAAACGGTCAGTCTGCAGGGTGCATCAAGAGGGACTAGCAGCCAACCAGAGAAGCATTTCAACTTAAAGAGAGATATTTGACCTCAACACCACGGCGCTCACCTAGGATCCTGTGCTGAGGCAGAAGGATCACAAGTCTGAGCTGAGACTGGGTAATATATCCAGACCCTGTCTAAAGAAATAAAAGGCTATTTCTTAGTTGAGAAACTACATATAACCAATGAACAAGAGAAAATATGCTAATCATATACCTACTCATCATAAACCTGTTGCAAAACCCATCCATGACACACCTTTTTCAAGCCGCCATATCAGCAAAAGAATTTAAAGGTATGATAATGCCAAGCATCGGTGGGGGGGCGTGAAGCAGTGGGAGAGCCTGTGTGCTGCCAATGGACTGTGATTGGTATAGCCTCTGTCTTTGCTTAGTACATTAGGGTATCTTATACTGGTGAACCCCTGCCCCCAAATCCAGGCCCAGAGATACATTTACATAGAATTCCAGGAGGACATGACTAAGAGCGTTTGGAAGCACGGCAGGCAACGGTGAAGCTAGAGACGAGACGATGTCACGATCAGATGAAGGCCAATTAAATTTTGGGGAATTCACACATGGACCACAGGGAAGCACAGGAAAGGAATGATCTATAGCTACATATTGCAGCGTGGATGAGTGTAGACAAGTGTGAGGGAGAAAAATGCGAATAAAAAGTAATGTAGACTTATTCCATCTCTGTGATATTCAAATGTGAGCAAAACAACATTTAGGGTTAAAGGCATTTTTAAGAATAGAATAGAACTCAAGTAAGTGGTTACCTCTTTTTTATGAGACCAAGAGTATAAATGGACAAGACCACCAGAGGTGTGACATATATTGGTCACCTTCTTAAGTTTGGAAAGTCAGTAACTGAGTGTTCATTGGGATTTTTCTTTTATTATTTAGCCTTCAAAAATTCTTACACATTTTTATCTGCATACACACACGCACACACTGTTGCTGTCTTCAGACACACCAGAAAGGCATCAGATTACAGGTGGTTGTGAACCGTCATGGTTAATGGGAATTGAACACAGGGCCTCTAGAAGAGCAGTCAATGCTCTTAGCCAGTGAAGCATCTCTCCAGCCTCTTTATCTGCTTTTTAAAGTATGGTATAACTAATAACTTAAATACTATTGAGAAGTTGGAGTATAAGGTCAAATCCCCAAGCCTGAAGCCCGGCTTTGCCACCCCTGAGCTCCCCAGCCTGTGTGAGTGGACTAACTTCTTTGTGTAACTGTTTCCTGGTGGCGTGGAACAGGTAAAATGAAATCATAGACTTGTGAGCTCTATCAGCTAAGATAGCAAGCCCCTAAGCCTAGTGCCCAGTAAATGCCCAAGAAACAGCTTGTGTGGCATCTGATTATCCTGTCCCTCGGGGCTGGGGGACCTTAGGTCTTTTGTGGGTGAGGACACCAAGTCTTTGGCAGATCACAGACTCACGAGCTGGCAAGCCTGGATCCTCTCCATCTCCCAACCAACTTGAGAGCTTGGTTACTGCGCTCTATGCACAGACAGAGACCCTGAGGGGCTTACCATATTCATGCCACAATCATTGTCTATCTCCATTTCATGGTGGCCTTCTTAACCCCAGACTGTGCAAATAGCCAACGTCCCTGATTCTGTGGCATTCACCTCTAGTGAGGAATGGGTGAGCAGACAGTATTTGTATGAAGAAGTAAAAGTAAGATCAAGGGAGGAGAGCGATCTGTGCAAAGAATAAAACAAACTGGGAGGAGGACGAGGTGCCTGGCTTGTACAAACAGGCCTAACTGAAGAGGAGGTGAGCGACCAGGCGTCCCTGGGTCACCATTTTGAAATAAAGAGCCCCTCTGGAAGAGAAAGCCTGCTGGAGAAGGATGCCCACGGTGTTACATTAATTAGTGTTCGATGCTGCAGAGCCTTTCACAGGAGGGAAGGATTTTCCTGGGGTCTGCTGCCGTCTGCCCACCAGTGAGGAAGCCCTGAACGGGGCTCTCTGCAGTGGGGAGTTTAGCAAACAGCCTACCATAGGACAGTAGCACGGTTCGCAGAAGCAGAACGCAGCCCAGAGCTCCTGCCAGCAGGTCGTTTCTAACGGATGCTGAACGAAAGGAAGGAAGTGACTAGAACTCGGGATGGAGGAGATAGGGCTCAGAGCCGAGACCACAGAGTAATGCCAAGAAGCAGCAAGGCCACGCCCTCCAGAGCCCACCCCTTGAAGCAGCTGGACTCGTTCACCCTTGTGGCAGGGCTGTGATGGGCAAGCATGTGGTAAGGTCTGGAACTTTCACACGGACTGAAATAGACCGGAGTTAATTCAAGTGCATCACTGGCATTAACTTCAGGGCAGCTGGGCCTGTCATGTTGGGAATTTCCTGAGGAGAGCCTTGAATTAATCGCTGTACATGTGTCATGTACTTATGTCTCAATTCAATCTTGTCCCACGCCCCTGTTTTTATCTCCTCCTCCTCCTCTCATCATTCTTGTTCGCAGCCAGGTACCCATATTAGCCATCTGAAACAGATGCTGGCCTCCCAGTCCCTCCCCCCATCTGTGGGATGTGTGTGTATATATATATATATATATATATATATATATATATATGTGTGTGTGTGTGTGTGTGTGTGTGTGTGTGTGTGTGAGAGAGAGAGAGAGAGAGAGAGAGAGAGAGAGAGAGAGAGAGACCAAGCCAGCTCAGTCAGTTAGCCGGGTCTCAAGGGAGGAGTGAGGATTGAAAAAAGAAGAAAAACAATTAGACAACCTTATAACATGACTCCAGTCAGTGCTGAGGCAGAAGGTTTATTTTTCTCCAGCCTGCTTTTATATCCTTCTAGGTACCTCCATAAAACATGGCCAGTTCTTAGCTCAAAGACAAAGTAATCAAGGAAGGTAGTAAACAAGGAGATCACACAAGATAGTAATTAAGTAGCCAGGTGTGGTGGTCCACGCCTTTAATCCCAGCACTCAGGAGGCAGAGGCAGGCGGATTTCTGAGTTCGAGGCCAGCCTGGTCTACAGAGTGAGTTCCAGGACAGCCAGGGCTACACAGAGAAACCCTGTCTCAAAAAAATCAAAAAGAAAAAAAGAAAAACAAAAGATAGTAAAGTAGTAAACGAAAGGATCACACAAGGTAATAATTAAGTAAAACAGTAAAGCCCAGTGCTTGTGGTTTCTGATATTCTTATCTGAACCTACTTCCTTGTCCGAGCCCAGTGGCAAATGCCGAATTCCTAGAAGCAGCACCAAATCTCTCAGCATGTGTGCGGTCTGCCGCAGCACCTGCCAGCTTAGTTTCTGCATAAGTGGTACCCGTGGAAAGGTCAGCACACAAGGTTTCGGAGTCCTTTTTTGCTTCCTACCATGCTTGAGGCAGGATCTTTTAGAGTACTACAAGCTAGCAGGCCCTTGGGCTTCCAGAAGATTCTCCTGCCCTGCCTCTGGTCTTGCTGTAGGAGCCCCGGGATTACCAAACACACTCTAGCATCCGTACTGGCTGGTTTTATGTTAACTTGACACAAGCTAGAGTCATCAGAGAGGAAGGAGCCTCCCTTGAAGAAATGCCTCTATTACATCTGAATCCAGTGAGATCACACTGTAAGGCATTTTCTCAGTTTGTGATCAATTTGTGGTTCGGGACATCCCTGGGCTGGTGGTCCCGGGTCCTAAAGAAAGCAGGTTGAGCAAGATGTGGGAAGTAAGCTATTAAGCAGCACCCCTCCATGGCTTCTGCATCAGCTCCTCCCTCCAGGGTCCTGGCCTGCTTGAGTTCCTGTCCTGACTTCCTCTGGTGATGTGGAAGTGTCAGCTTGATGAAAACCGTTTCCTCTCCAGCTTGCTTTTGGTCATGGTGTTTTGTCGCAACAATGGAAACCCTAAGACAGCATCTGACTTTATTATGTGGGTCCAAGAGGTCCAATCTCGGTTGTCAGCCATCTCCTTGGCCAGGAGCCTGTTTCTTAAGAGAATCTCTCCCTGTAATCATTGTCTCTCCACAACAACTCCTGGGATGGTCGTAGATGCCTCTGAAGTGCTTTTCCAGGTCTTATCTGGAAAAGACCTGGAAAAGACTGCAGGATTGGCCAGCACCCAGGACTGGGTGCACGGTCTTCCAGGACCCCAGCGCAGTCCTGCAGCTGGTCTTATTGTGTCACTTTGCAGGTAGAGCAGTTAGGGTTCAGGAAGCTTGAATGACTCATCCATGCACTTGTAACTCATGATCACAGAAGCAGAGTTTGTGCTTAGTTCTCTTGACTCCAATTCCCTTCCTCCATGCTCTACCAGCACACTAAAGATGCTCTAGAAGTGGGGTGAGATGACACGCTTGGCCGAGTGGGACTCTTAATTATTGACCAGAAACAAGGTGTGCTAACTTGAGTAAGCTGGGAGGAGGGACCCTCAGCTGAAACACTGCTTCAGTGTCATTGGCTTGTGGGCATGCCCATCGGTGGGGGCACTTTCTTGATTGTTGATTGCTATGCAAGAGTCCTGTCCAGTGTTGATGGTGGCACCCCTGGGCAGGCAATCCTGGGAGATTTAAGAAGGGTCACTAAATGTGAATCTAACAGTAAGCCAGGAAGCAGCACTCTTCGAGGTCTCCGCTTCAGTTCCTGCCTCTGATTCCCGCCTGTTGCGGTTGCTGTTGCTGACTTCCCTCCATGGTGGGCTCAAATCGGTAAGCTGAAGTAAACCCCTTCTTTCCCCACTTTGTGTTTTACATAGCAATAGGAAGCACACTGGGACATGAGATCTCCTGTACTAACCTTGGCTTTACTCTTATCATGGGAGTTTGCTCTTTAATTGGATCTACAACCCATCCCCTGCGGAAGTAGCTGCTGTGCTTTTACAGTGCCTGCCCCACCTCGTCTTGTGTTTTAGATCATGATGGGGCCATTCTACTAGAAGGGGTTTCTAGGAGGTGAATGGGGTTAGAGTTCCTATCAATAAGAATAATTGTTCACCGTGTGATGATGCAGCAAGAAGGACACCCAGGAGCTAGCGTGGTGCCCTGTGGTAGAGCGTTTACCTAGCACAAACGAGGCTCTGGGTTTGATTATCCACAAGAGGCTAAAGGTGTGAATCAGTGTAAATCTTGGACTTCTCAATCTCTAGTAACACAAGAAATACATTTTTATTGTGTACCGTCACCCACTCTGGTCTGTCTTGCTCTGCCAGCCTGCCTCCATTGACTTGAGAGCACTTACTGGGTAAGTTAGGTATAGATCATATGTGTGTCTGATAAATGTGAAAAATGCAAAGGAAATTATTTAAAATTTAGGACCCAAATTATCTTTATCTTTATCCTCTGGGTACTTTAGGAAAACCGCTCTAATTTCTTAGTCCTTCTGGGAGCATAGATACATCTTCTCGTGAGAGTTTAATGTTCCGAGCAGCCTGGCCTGCACACACTGAACCATCTCACTGACCCTCTAACTCCATAATTGCATAAACCAGAAGAACTTGAGGGGGATATCTGGGCCCAGAAAGAAAGCAATTAGTTTGACAAATACCTTGATCCTCTTGTCAAATGACCTCTAGGTTTCTTGAAGTTTCTTTGCTCCTTTATTTTTCTTGTCCCCACCTATGAGTGGGGACAGGAACCTCACATTGCTTTCACTTTATCCAATCCAATGGGATGAAGCTCCAGCTGCAAAGAAACCCGTCACAGTCCTTTGGTCCTCAGAGGAGACTCAAGCCCGTCCCTTCAAACTCGCCTAAGTTTCATTCGTTTCTCCAGGTCAAACTGTAGCTGCTAGGCTTAGAATATCTGACTCCATCTTACCAGACTTCCTCCCAGGAAGGGTTGGGAGGAGGACTGGGGAGGAAGGAAAGGAGGGGACCTGGGGCAAAGAAAACCCCCATCCTGCCACAACACAGGGCTTCGGATTGTCTCTGCTTTGATGCTACGTCTTTGATTCTCCCTGGTTGTTTTCAAGTTGGGGTGGGGTAAGGAGAGCTTGTGAATGGCCTGTACTGAGACCTGACATGGACCAGTCTACCTAGGGTGAGGAAGCTTGGACCAACATACGAGCATTATTATACAGCGAGCGGGGTATATTTAGGAATGCGTTGTATGTATGCAGTAACAATTAATGAAAAAAAAAAAAAAAAAAGACGCCGTAACATTGAAGGATAGGAGGGGAGGGCACATGGGAGGGGTTGGAAAGAGGAAAGGGAGGAAAGAGAAGTTATTATGTCATAATCTCAAAAGAAAAGAAAAGACTACAGCTACTCACAGGACAGAAGTTTAGGTTTTCAGTGGTTCTGGGATCATCTGGTCAAACTGTGGTGGTGAAGAACCATTCTTCTTTTTAAATTTACAATAGCGGCAGGTGGATGCTGTTGAAAACCACACGGACTTCTGGGAGCCTCCGGGGCCTTGAGAGGGTAGTAGTGGGCACAGAGTAGGACTCTGGTGTGGCTTTAAAGTCTGAGGCTCTCCGGATGTTCTAGCTTTCAGTGTACTGAAATGCTGATGATAACTTCTAAAAAGTCCTAAAAACTTTCTTGCTCTTTCTAAGGGTAAAAGGCTGCTGGCTTAGGTGAATGACACCTGTAGCCTAACTGTGGGGGGGGTGGGGTTAGGGGGTGGGGGTGGAGGTGGGGGTAGAGGGTGGGAATTAAGTAATGTGACCTTTGTTCTAAATTGGCAGTAACTTTGAGGCTCTAATTTTTGGCCCGCTAGTCGGACGTCACAGGAAGAAAAAAGGGCCCTTTGAGAAATGATTCTAGTGTTTATTACTAAGTTGTAAAAAAATATCCTGTGAAAGCTATCTAATGGGAAAAGCAAAAAGATACTAAGTGGGGAATGGGAAAAATTCTACTCTAAGTGGGGAAAGGGATAAAATGTCTTCTCTTTTCTCATCTCTCTGTCCTCAGTACTTATACATCTTTCAGAATACATGATCACATGTTAAAAAGTTCATACAAAAAATTAAATCATGAATTGAAATAGAAGTTTACAACAGAGAATGTTTACATGCATATCCACTAGGAATAATCATGTGGTTAAACATCCATCACCTGTCTCAGCTCCACAGGTTCACTGAAAGTCAAAAAACCATAACTAAGTTATCAGTGAAGTTTCGTATAGATAAACCCAGTCAAGATTTTGTCTTCTGTCCTAGCACCTATAATAAATCATTAGTTCCCCTTTTAATTGTTTTACAACCTCTTAGAATGTGCTCTGAGCGGGAGAAAGTCTGGTTACTATCTAAGCAATTAACTGGTGACATATGAGAGGCTGACAGAGTTCTTATCGCAGTTTTGACTATCAGAACCTAATGGCAGTCCCACTATAAAAGAGCTTAATAATCACTGATATAAGTTTAGGAATTCTTATAGGATCCTCATTAAGACTTAAGTCTTTTATTTGTCTATATAGAATCACTATGAGACAGTACATCTTCATAGATCTGCAGCGATCTGCTCAAAGGGGGTGGGCTAATACCTACTGATCTATAATGTTTAATAAGAAAAAGAAAAGCATATTAATAGCAAGAATCTTCCCTAAAATGAGTTCTCTTGGGCCTTGGTTTTAAGAGCAAATCTGTGATGGATTTATTTTAATCCGAAGCGGGCCATCTCAGAAAGATCACCTACTACTTACTAGCGTGTCCTTTTATGGCTCCTGACAACTGACATGCAAAAGGAAAAGAAAACAAAGAATTAATAGGAAAATTCAAAACTGAAAAAAAAAAAAGGATAGGAAAAATGGACGTCATCTTGTTGCTACTGATCATTTGAAATGCACTAGATTCTCCCTGTCTTGAGCTCCATTCCACACTCTACCATATTCCTCACTTGCACACTGTTGTACAGGACCGTCCTCTGACTGTCAAACCGCTACCATCCTCAGGAGTCTAGCTAGATCTGTAGATCTGCTCACTAGATTGTCGCAACTGGGCTTATTGACTGTTGAGTTTCCTCTTGGACAGAAGCATGGAGTGTGTGTGTGTGTGTGTGTGTGTGTGTGTGTATGTGTGTGTATGTGTCACTGTCTGTCCTGGGACCCTCATATGAGTATCCAGCCATCCCTCCCTACCAGCCACTTGTAAGTAGTTCTGCCCTAACTGCAGTTGATCTTCTGTGGGGAAGAATGGAGGGCTCCATTCACACAGCCATCATCCCTGATGGTATAGAGCTGCCAATATGGCTACTTTAGGGTCATCCATACCCCTCATCAATTGCTTCCTAAGAATGCCCAATAAACCTATTTATTTCCTGGCTGGGGGAGGGGAGGAAAGAACTTTGGTGTAACTGTGTCTTGGTTTGCTGATGGGACAGTAGATAGTATTTATATCTATCTGTTCAAGGGAAGGGATTTTTAGCAAAACAGACTTGCACTGGACTGCAGACTATTTGAGCAGCATTGAGCAAGCTTCTTCACTTCTCTAATAGGAAAGTTCGTTCTTTCACTAGATAAACATTCATTGATTGTCTGTTACAAGCCAAACATTAAGGTGATCCTCTTGCTAGAGTTAAGATTAGAGCTCCTAACAAGCTAGGCTCAGCCACCATTCTTCGTAGGCCAACTAAAAAGACAAGTAATGGTGAAAAGTAGAAAATGAAGACTTCAATGTGACCACATTTGTAAGAGAAAGAAATAACTATGCCCCATGACCCTCTAAAGATCTGACGTGAGGTTTAGGTTTAAATAGACATTGAGAGCTGTTGAGACAAGAAAG
Source organism: Mus pahari (assembly GCF_900095145.1). Classification (NCBI taxonomy): domain Eukaryota; kingdom Metazoa; phylum Chordata; class Mammalia; order Rodentia; family Muridae; genus Mus; species Mus pahari. Next base: position 56,897,008 of record NC_034602.1, read on the forward strand.
CATAGGGAGTTGTTTGTCAACTTGGAACTCCACTTGGTTTGGGCTCTACACATACCCCTCTTCTAAAAGTGTACTTGGCAACCTAGGACTCTCATCTGGGTTTGCTATGCATTGCATACCTCTCTCTGAACAATGTACCTAGCAACCTAGGACCTTCACCTCATTGAGCTGCATGCATGGCTTTCTCTAAACAGTGGAATAACTTTTTCCTTCCCTTAACAACCATCAAACTTGGACAGATTCTATTCACTCTCCTCAGCTTATACCTGGATACTAGTGTGGTGGTGAGAATGACTAAGGCCCGCATAGACTCGTATGATGATGAAACTGTTGGGGTGGGAGTAGGAGGTGTGGTCTTGTTGGAGGAGGTGTGTCAGTGGAGGTGGGCTTTAAAGTTTCAAAAGCCCATCCCATCCCAGTTAGTGTTTGTTCTCTCTCTCTCCTCCCCCCTCCCCCTCCCCTCCCCTCCCCTCCAGTCCCCCTCCCTCT
>NC_034602.1:56897516-56926149 GCF_900095145.1 Mus pahari
CGCCCCAGTTCCTGAATAATGACCTGGAGGCTTATGTTTATTGATGAATGTTAGACCTTAAGCTAGGCTTGCTTCCCCACTTGCTCTTAACTTATCATTGTCACCCTACTTATATATCTCCTCTCCTCTCTTCTCTCTCTCTCTCTCTCTCTCTCTCTCTCTCTCTCTCTCTCTTTCTCTCTCCCCCCCTCCCCTCTGCCTCATTGCTGACAATGTCTCAACATGTAAGCTCTCGGCTACTGTTCCAGAACCATGCCTTACCTGCCCACTGCCATATTCTGCACCATGATGGTCATGAACTCTACTCCCCTCTGGAAGTGAGCCCTAGCTAAATGGTTTCTTCTATAAGTTGTCTTGGTCAAGGTGTCTCTTCACAGCAAAAGTCACTAAGACAAGTAGAAAGGTTGATCTAGCCTGAACTGATTTGGGGTCCATGCACAATAAAACGAACTGTGCCCTCAAAGGGGACTTCTAGGAAGAATTCCCAATTTACCGTCTTATGTCTATAAATAACTGGGCATGCATATAATTAAAATTGGATATGTATGGGAAAGGGCATTCGTGGTGGAGAAATGATTATATAACTTAGCCTATCGGTCAGCGCAGAGAACCACCTAAACCTCCAGGGACCAAACTCCCCCTTCCTTCCCAACTGCTCAAACGATGCCCAGGCAATAACCTGGAGCCCTAAGTATTCCCACTTACTACCAATCTTGACAGTGTATTCTTTTTTTCTAATCTCCACTATAACTTTGATTTGAATAAGCTTTCTCTGCCGCTTTGCAATCTTGGGGTGCCTTTGCATGTTTCGGGTTTTTGTTTAGTTTGTTTTGTTTGTTTTCCAAGGCAAGGTCTCTCTGTGTAGCATTTCCAAGGCAAGGTTTCTCTGTGTAGCCTTGACTGTCTTAGAATTCCATCTATAGACCAAACAGGCCTTGGACTCACAGAGATCCACCTGCCCCTGACTCCCAAGTGCTGGGATTAAAGGCGTGCGTCATCACTGTCTGGCCTCTGTGCCTTTAGTTCGTACTTGAATAAAAGGCTAAGAACCTGGAAACACCGGCCCAGACCCAGACCATCAGGGACAGAATGAATGCTGAAGCCTTGAATGACCAGGGTGCCATCTTGCCTATAGTTGATCCATCATTGCCTCTGTGTGAACACCCTTTCCAAGAGACAAGGTCTCCTTCTGACTAGCATCCCGGTCTAGACTAGAGTCCCGGTCTTTTCCATCCCCAACATAGGACTCAGTGTGTGGTGAATTCCCATTCCTCAGTGGTCCATTGCTACCATAGTCTGAGAGCCAAAAGGCTTTGGATGGAGGACACATGTATCTTTTTAGAAGATTGTTGTTCCTGCCACAGGCAGGTTACAATCCCTACTTTCTTTGCCTTGAGTGATTATGATGTGTTATGATTACATAATGAAATACCAATAGCTGAATAACTCATTAATCAAATGTGATAGTTATTGCAATAGCGTTGAAAAGAAAAATTGTCCTAGAGTGAGACTGGGAGATCCCGTTTTGTGAGGAATGTAATTGATAACTTTCTTCCGGGAAGGAAACCCTTGTTCCCAATGAAATGCCTGGCTATTTTCTGGCAGAGAGCAATGGCATGAAGCCTTGTTCTGGGAAGCCAATTGTACCAGGCAGACTGCCAGGCCTGGCCTTCCCTTCTCCTACAATGCACTCCTGCAAAGTGTACATCTTTGAACTGGATTCCCAGAGGCCCTGTCCCCTGCAGAATGACTGCAACACAGTGATGGTCACCAGAAAGGAGGGAGAGCTCGTTCTGATGGGGAGTGAGTGAGCCAGGGACCCTGAGAAAGCATTGTGTGATATTCATAACTCAGAGTCTCCATCATAAGACCTTGAGAAACATCAGACATGCTGGCACAATCTGGCCGTGAGAAGTCAGGTCTGGGGCGCGCGGACAGACTTTAAGACTGAGTGGGCTTTGTTTTGTTGCTGTTATTTTCCTTCCCACAGAATCTAGCCGTTCTTTGCAGCTCACTATTTCTGTTGTTTCTTAACCCACTTCAGTGGATACATGACTAACCCCAACTGCTAACACCAACGTCATGTCATGTGCTGCTGGGGACTCTAGGGCCACATAACTCACAAATGCATTTGTATGCTTTGCTCCTGTAACCCTCCTCTAGGCTAGCTTAGCTCCAGCGCTCAGCTGAGACCCTGAGGGGATAGAATAGGAGGCATGCCAACCTGTGTTTCCTTGCCCAGGGGAGTCTGGAAGCTCTAGGCTGGCAGTTGCTCTCCATCAAGTTCTGGGGCCCAGTTTACCCTCTGACCAGCTGATAGAAGCACCCTAGCCGGGCATGGTGGTGCACACCTCTAATCCCAGCACTTGGGAGGCAGAGGCAGGTGGATTTCTGAGTTCGAGGCCAACCTAGTCTACAGAGTGAGTTCCAGGACAGCCAGAGCTATACAGAGAAACCCTGTCTCGAAAAACCCAGGGGAGGGAGCACCCTGTGGCAGGGGGAAGGAGCACCCTGTGGCGGGGGGGGGGAGGAGCACCCTGTGGCGGGGGGGGAAGGAGCACCCTGTGGCGGGATTCAGGGAAGGGCATCTGTGTCTTTAGGTGCTCATTCTTAGGGATAAGGATGGGGTTCCCTCCTCCAGTTCCAGGCTTGATGACATCCACATTTGTTCGCTTTCAAAGTCCTTGCTGTGGACTGTGGAGGGATAGCTAAGTCATAGAGCAGGCTGCAGCGGGGATATATTCTAGAGGCCCACCAAGCCTGCCCGCCACCTGCTGCAGCCGAGAAGGCAGGACCCACTTGTGGCTTTGACTGTGCAGCTGTGGCTCGGATATAGTTCTGGGCTGTCCTTTGAGCTCGAGGCTGGGGCTGAAGGGGGGAGGGAGGCTGCTACACTCCACTTGAGCCTGACTTTTCCCTTTGCCTTGAGTGAGAAGCGTATGAGACACTCACTTCCAGAGCAGAGTGTGTGTGTGTGACAGGCTCTGAGGGAAGGCATGAGGGGAGGAGAGGCAGGAGGTGGCCTGTTTCTCAGCTGTGTCCCCACTTGGTGAAAGGAATAAGAAAACAACAACAACATCCGGCCCATAGTGAGCTTTGCTGGATAGCAGGGCGTCTTTGTGAGAATTAGAAAATGTCACCTTACTCTGGGTACGTTGGCCAGGCATGGCTTCTGTCTGCACTGTCTTTTCTGCCTCTTGTCTTGTTCAGTGAGCAGCCTGCACAGTGGTGACTGGTCATCCTGATGACTGGTCTCAAACACTAAGGAAGAAAAAGGCATAAGTGAAGAAGAACTAAGTCAAGGGGCTGTCTCCTCTTGGTTATGGCTGCAGTGCTTGATGGATTAAGGTAAAGACAACGCTAGAAAGTGTTACTATTAGATGGCTTCTTTTTATTTTAGTTTTATCTTTTTTTGTTTTTTCAGCTTGCTTTCTTTACTCACTCTAGGACCCAAACTCAAGGGGCTGGCGTGTCTTCCCACCTCAACGGGTGCCATCAAGACAAAAACCAAAGCAAACCAAAACCAACATATACAAGCGTTTCAGAATACTGGACCACCAAACTTCCTTCAAACCACAAGGAGGAAGCGTGAGAAAATAGAAATGGGCAGAAAAGGCAGCTAGGAAATGCTCACCAAGTGGCGGGATGGACAGTCTGCCTGAGGCAATCAAGGGTCAGGCCTGCTGTAATTCATCATGTCCTGGGAGGGGACTATGGTCCCCGGGTGGGCATCTTGGGTTGAAGTAACACTGGCTGCAGGTGAGGGCACCCTGTGCCTTTTCCCAGACTTCCTGGTTTGTCAAAGCATATGCTTTACTGGCCAGAGAGGAAAGTTCCACCGCCTGGCTGGCAAGCCTGCGGAACTCCAGGTCTTTCTCAGGGATCAAGCAAACAATTGAGCTGTGCCCTGGCTCCAGGCTCCTGCAGCTCCTGCCTTCTGAGGAAAGGTGAGCCGTGAGTGTTATACATAGACCTTGGAAGGATAAGGACATTTAGCCCAGATACCAATCAATCAGAGAAGGTGCCCAGGGCTTTATAACACTCACACACATCACTAAACAATGGTAAATGTTAAACATTTGTATCATTGGTATGTTGAGGAATAAAAGGGAAAACATTCATGAAAGAAAAAAAAATCCAACATCCCCAGCTGCAGATCACAACATCCAAGGGAAAATAAACAGATTCTGTCCCAGCTCGCCTTTCCGTGGAAGGCGGGAGAATGGGGAAAATGAAATTGGGGAAAGAAGGACTCTTTTTCTTAGGATCTACTTGGTCACTGGGAATGCTCAGTTGTGGATGGCTCTCCTCCTGTTCTTGGATCAGCTTCTGGGTACTGGGGTTAGTGCAATCAAATTACAATCTGAGTGTCTGGAGGAGCCCGAGTGTTGGGGGAGGGATATTGGAATTTTATTGTGTCCCATTTGGCTTTTAACCATGGTCTCCTGCAGATCTCATCCTTCGCAGAATTCCCTTTTTTTTTTTTTTTTTTTTTGGTCACGGCTGGCAAAAGATGTAGGCTTACTTTGTCATTTTCCTGTCTAGCTGGGGAGCCTTCCTGGACGTGCTTTTGTCGTCGATGGTGGAGAGGTGTAGGTCTGGCAGATCCATGCCCTTCCAGCATGGCAGACTGCAGGTTGCCCGTCCCCTATCACTTGGCTCTCTTTGCTCCTAGGCAATGTGCTGGCCTTCCTTCCCTCAGGTGGCTTCCCTCCTTTGGCTACTGCAGAAACCTTTTCTGTTTTCTTGTCATATTGCAGGTACCAGGACAGGCCCACTCTTTCTCCTTGCTCTCTTTTTCCCTTTGTCTTGGAGACAGCACCAGCAAGAATGACAGCAGGCTTCGCTACTCCCTGCTCTGAGGAGCCCACCATTCTCCTGCCTTCCACTTAAAGTCAAGCTGGGCTGCAATCTGTTTGTTTTGGCTTTTGACCAGGAGGAGGGATCCATGTGGATGTGGGAATGGAAGGAAGGGAAAGTGAGCAAGAAGCTTTAAGAGAAGAACGTCTACTGTCGCCTGTCCTTATGTCTCTCACTAAGTGAAGAACTGCATTAAAGGGTCGCAGCCTTAGGGAAGTTGAGAGCCATGGGTGTAGAGGACCCTGTCACTGAGAAATGCAAGAACTGAGCACACTAGTAATCCCCTACTGTGATGTTCTCCAAATTTTTAAAATTAAATGTATTGATAAATGTCAGTAAAATAATATATTACAATACATTTTAACTCTGCCCTGAAAACACTCACACTTCAAGACAATATCTATATTTTTCCAAATTTTAAATCATAAACAGTTTTATTATCTTATAAACTTTTCATGATAGCTATTTATATTATGTTCTTTCTGATATTTAAATATATATTTTATGCATATACATATGCATATATGTATAACATTACCATAACATACTGTATCATATTCATATATATATGAATATTTCCTTAGCATTATTTTTAAAAAATATTTTCACATGTGTCTTAGTCAGGTTTGCTATTCCTGGACAAAACATCATGACCTCAGCTGCTCTGCATGACCACTTCATGCCTTCAAAACCAGTACCACCTGAGTGACTCTTATACATTATCAAGTCCTGACACAGCACAAGGTACAACCTTGGCTATCTCTGGAACACAGCCTCTTTGTGCTCTCAGAAAATACTTCCCAGAAGATGTCACCTCAATGATACTGGTCTCTTCTTAATCACCGCTAAATTCTTAGCCATCAATAGTCCCAGTAATGCGAAGTTTTCACTTTAGTGGTTCTGGTATCTTGTTAATCACAGCTGATTCTTCAGCCCCAGCTAACCAGAACCACAGAATCTTCACAATCAAAATAGCAATGGTCCTGAAAAGAGTCTTTAATCTTCCCTCTGAAATTTCANANNCCAGGCCTCCATCTTCTGCACTGTTCTCAACATTATCTTCCAACCTCCTACACAACATCCCACAGAGCTCTTAACACCGAATGGATCTTCTAGCCCAAAATTCCAAAGTCCTTCTACAGTCTTCCCCAAAACATGGTCAGGTTGTTACAGGAATACTCCACTATGCTGGTACCAATTTGTCTTAGGATTTCTATTCCTGGACAAACATCATGACCAAGAAGCAAGTTGGGGAGGAAAAGGTTTATTCAGCTTACATTTCCACATTGCTGTTCATCACTGAAAGAAGTCAGAACTGGAACTCAAGCAGGTCAGAAAGCAGGAGCTGATGCAGAGGCCATGGAGGGAGGATGTTCTTTACTAGCTTGCTTACCCTGGCTTGCTCAGCCAGCTCTCTTATAGAACTCAAGACTACCAGCCCAGAGATGGCACCATCCACAAGGGGCTTTTCCCCTTGATCACTAATTGAGAAAATGCCTTGCAGCTGGATCTCATGGAGGCATTTCCTCAACTGAAGCTCTTTTCTCTGTGATAACTCCAGCTTGTATCAAGTTGACACAAAACTAGCCAGTACAACATGTTTCCCCATGGTGATATTTACTTTGCTGTTGAATATTTTATTGCATTGAATGGACACTATAAGCTATGTTTTGTTTCTGTATTTTAGAGGCCTTGTCACAAGATGTATATGCTTTAATCAGAAGGTATATGTGTTTATAATTTTCATAAAAGTTATTTCATATTTAAAAACAAAAACAAAAAAACTGACTTTGTTTTTGTTCCATGAGTTCTTATTTCTAAAAAAAAAAAAAAAAAAAATTCTTGATTTTTGTTTGCTTGTTTTGTTCTTTGAGACAGGGTCTCACTATGTAGCATTGGCTGAGAACTTCATATGTAGATCAGGCTGGCCTCAAACTCAGTCTGTCTCTGCTTCCTGAGTGCTGGGATTAAAAGTGTGTGCCACCACGCCCAGCTCCAATAAGATTCCTGTTAAAGTTAGAGTTTGACAATCACTCCCTGGAGAGACACAAGGAGAGAGAATTCTGACAGAGGGAAGGAAGGGCTAGGGAGCAATTCTGGTAAACATCTGTGTGGCAGGGTATGTGTGACATGGAAGGCTTAGCTGGCAAATGACAGAGTTAGGATTTAAAGACTGGTGCTCAGGCTTCTGAACTTATGCGCTAAACCACTATGCCATTTTTGCCAAATCTAACTTGGTTCTTAAAGGCATCTTCAACACATGTGTATTTAACCTCAATTTACAGAGAAAATCAAGGCCAACAAGGATTAAAAATGGAGCTAAATCTAAATTACCTAAAGGGGAATTGGGGGCAGAGGGTCACTCTTAGAAGGTTGCTTCCTCTTCACTTTCCCATTTTCTTAGATTATACAGTTCTCTCCATCACGGTTGACATTCAAGACTTGATAACATGCTTACTAGGCCATTTACGTTTACTCTTAACCCAATAATGACAAACAAAATTCAATGATATTTAGTGGCAACAGTCACTCAGCTACTGTGTCTGAGAGACAATATAGGATGCAAGGATAGTGGGGAGTTGCAAAATTCGTGCCTCAAGTCATGATCTAGCTAAGTGTTGCTTAACATGGCCAGGTATACCAGTTGGCTATGGTTGTGGAACACATGACTCTGAAACTCTGTAGCTTAAAATAAGTATTGTTGTTTAGAACCTAGGGACATGGTGGGTAGTTCTTCCAGTCTTAGCTAGCTGGATGTTCTTACACACACTTGGACACTTGGTATGTTAGCTTCAGGTTGACTTTGCTGAGCTGGATTGGATTCTTCTGTCTCTTTAGCCTTGACTATGACAACTAAAAGCACTTTCCTTGATTTAGCTAAATTTGCATGCCAAACCTAAACCTGCCCCAGAGTTGTTTAACATCTTCTGGATGTTACCATCCATCATCCAGCAGGCTAGCCTGAGCTTGTTTGCATAGGATCTTGGTAGGATTCCCAGAAAGAGAGTTCAGAACTCACACACCACCACCCAGAAGGCAAGTCACAAGGCAAGTCCAGAGACATAAGGTGGAGTCAGACTCTGGTCCTTATGGGTAGAACTGTAGAGAGATAAATGTAAAATATGTGGACATGCAGAGCTACCTTCCATGTCTTCCATGACAAGTCTTCCAAGTTTTCAGGAGACAGAAATACAACTCTTATGTGTGAAACCTTTTGAGTGATAAATGTCTATTTAGAGACTTTCAACAACAAAAATTTAAACATTTTATTTATTTGTATATTAGTGCATGTGTGTGTGTGTGTGTGTGTGTGTGTGTGTCCTGCCCTGGGTCCCTGCTGATTATCCCTGCAGATCGGGGCACTTGGGGGAGTCAGTTCTCAATACCATGTGGGGTTCAGGGATCAGACTCAGGTTACCAGGATTGGCAGCAAGTACTTTTGCCCACTGGCCTATCTTGCCAACTCTAGCTTTCCAAGTTTTTAAGGTGCTATATGATTAATCCAGATCATGTCTGAGTGAGGTGTGGTTTGGTGGCCGTCAATTTCCCACTGTAAATGGGTGGGAAGGAACTTTGGACCTCTCTGAACTGCAGGTCCATCATTCAGGAAAATGAATATGTTGTGTACAAGACCTTGACAAAGACCAGTAAAGTGCAGGCTTTCCCTCCAGATGCTCATGGCTGTAAGGAGACCATGTGCAGATCTACATCGTCTTCATAGCACGTCTTCAATGTGACTTGTACTAGAGGGTGTGTCTTCCCACTCTTGGTGCTTCCTTCCTGTAAAGGGAACCTAATTAACATCCCCTCCTCTCCCACCCCACCCCACCCCACCCTGTACAAACTTTCTAACCCTGGAGGAGGAGTGATGTACTTCATTAGTAAATGTGGAGAAGCAGCTGTGAACGGTTCTGTTTCACATCTGGGACTAGGGCCAGCCAAGGCTAGCACAGGCTCACCATTGCTCCAAGGTGCTATAGCGTCTTATAGCAGGAGATTAAGTGTTGAGCTCTCTCTACCCCACTTCTGCTGAGCACTACTAAGCATGGTGGGAAACCTCCTGGTTCTAGGGTTCAGGCAGCAAGTTCATTTAGCCCTTACCAAGTGTTGTTAGCAAGAGAGGGTGCTTGTAGAGACCTGATGTATGCTCTTTCTCTGTTCTCTTTGTCTGTCTGTCTGTCTGTCTGTCTGTCTGTCTGTCTGTCTGTCTCTCTCTCTCTCTCTCTCTCTCTCTGTGTGTGTGTGTGTGTGTNTCTCTCTCTCTCTCTCTCTCTCTCTGTGTGTGTGTGTGTGTGTGTGTGTGTGTGTGAGAGAGAGAGAGAGAGAGAGAGAGAGAGAGATCGAATGTTTTGTGTCTATTAGAAATTGAAGCCAGGGCCTTGCACATGCTAGATAAGTACTTCACTATCAAGCTAAATATCTAGTCCTGTCCTTCTAACTTTTCAAAATGGTTTTTAAAATTTAATCTCATTGTTGGGAGTTTAGGGAACTGAACACGAGGCTTCACTAAAGCTGGGGAAGGGTTCTACCCCTGAGACAACCCCAGTCTAATTTCTTAATCTCTGCAGAATATGGGTGAAGAACAAAAATGTAGCTTAGTGGGAGAGTGGCTCTGAGACTTCTGTGTTGGAATCGTTGGGTTTTATGTACACATACACACAAGTGCACACAGACAGCGATATTCACACCCAGCCGATGAGAGCCCTATCTGCTGTACCCTGTAGCATGCCTCCTCCCAGAACTCCTCCTTGAACCTATGGGCACCTGGGTGGGGCTACACGCATACTATTCAAGTGAAGAAAATAGAGGTACTCTCACCCAGGTGAAAGCTATGGCAAGGCTCCTCCTACAGTGCTGCAAAGCATCCTGCTGAGATCACCTGTCCTTTTAGAAGTATCTGGAAACCATCTCCTTGGGGTCCACCCTACCACCTGTTTCCACCCCGAAGCATCTTACTTTCTCGAACCAAGGATGTGTATCCCGGGAAGATGGGCTTGGTTTCATATGACTCCTCTGGCTACCTTCTAGGTGGCAGGGTTTCCTGGTTCATTCACATGAGGCTCCCCAGGGCCATCTTCGGGTTGGCACTGCGCTGCATGCTAAGGCAACAGAATGTGGAGACACATTCGGGCTCTCATGCTACCAGCTCCTGAGAGAGAGGGAAGCTGGGAGCTTGAGAAAGGTTCCCTGATGGTGCGAGGGCCAAGGAAGAACAAGGCCAGGATTCTCAGCGAACAGCGAGGAAAACAAAACAGAACAAAACAAAAACAAACACAAAACAAAACCCCAAGCCAAAACACACCAATAAGTGGCCTTTCATTTTTCTAAATGAGTTTCTCCTTTCCTGGTGTTTTGTTTTGTTTTGTTTTTTTCTTTTTCTATTTACACAATGACATTTTACTCAGTGGTTAAGATCGAAACTACATTATTGGCAGGAAAATGGATGGAACTGGAGATGATGTTAAGTAGAATAAGTTTGACTTGAAAAGACATATATCTATCGTATGCTCTTTCTTATATGCAGAGCCCAGATTTACATATGCATGTACATACATAACAAGATAAAGCAGAAGTGGGGGCTGCTTGGATGAGAAAAGGACCAGCAAGAAGGAATGAGCACGAGAGGGGACAGGGGGACAAGGGACAGTGGTGCGCGTGCCTGAGAGCCTTGTGGTGAGCCTATAATTCTGTGTTTCCTTCCTGGCAATGCTCTGTGCCTGTTGGTCAGTCTGACAGAGACCACCCATCTCTTCAATAATGTCCATCTTCAAGTAGCAGACGGTGGGGTCTCAGCCATCCTAACAGAGCCAAGCGAGCAAGCTCACCCATCCTCCTCCGGAGTACTTTGGCAATTCCTCCACCTTCCATGGTGTTACAGTCAAGGTGAGTAGGGACTGAGTCAAATGGAAGGAACTTTATTTCTCTTTTGACAGTTTGACAAGATAAGCCTGAGAGGGAAGCCACATCAAAAAGGGTACCTGCTGTCACCAATAGGTGACTTCTGTGCAAATGAGTCAGTCCAAGTCAAGGCCTCCTTTCCATGGGGAGGAGTTTTCCATTCACACAGGTACCCGTAGCCATTTTGCTGAGCACATGCAAGATGCACCACGGTGTGGTGCGGTACTGTAACATGACTTTATATTGACAAATCAATTGTGGGCCCAAAGAAAACTTACCTAGTTGTCACTCAAAAGATGTAGACCCATTTGGTGACCAGCATGTAGAATCCAGGCAAATAAAAGCCATAGATTGAAACACCTGAAACTTAAAACCATGGTGACATTTAACACAGTGTCCAGCTTCTGTTTTGTTTTGTTTTGGGACAGGGTCTTGTAGCCTAGGCTGGTCTTGAACTTGAAATGAGCCACTTGCTTTAGTCTCCCAGAATTTCAGGCACGTGTCATCTTGCCTTGTTTTAAACTTTCTGTGTTTTTATTTTATTATGCTGAGGTTTGAACCCAAGTCTTCAGTCAAACTGGACTAACTCTGTGCTTCTGACCTATAACTCCAACTCTGGTTGTAAAACATCAGTTCCCTGTTCTGTTAAAAAAAAAAAAAATCACAATTTTTATCAGGTAGGATAATGAAAGAAGAGCCCTCATAAGGCCGTGAGGTTTAAGGGAGGTAATCCTTGTAAGAAATAAGCCAGCAGGGGCTGGTGAGATGGCTCAGCGGGTAAGAGCACCGACTGCTCTTCCAAAGGTCCCGAGTTCAAATCCCAGCAACCACATGGTGGCTCACAACCATCCGTAACAAAATCTGATACCCTCTTCTGGGGTGTCTGAAGTCAGCTACAGTGTACTTACATATAATAAATAAATTAATTAATTTAAAAAAAAAAGAAAGAAGTCAGCAAAGGAAAATGAAAGCATAGACTCATTTCTGTTGGCACCAGGACATTCCAAACCTGTGAGTTAACAGTGTGACTTGCTACTTGCAGACTGGTTGCCAAGCCAGCGACCACCATATCCCAGAACCTACTTTGTTCACCTCCCACCCTTATTTGTGTTACATCATTTTCTATATAAATAAGGAGAACACTCCTTTCTTTCTTTCTTTTTCTTTCTTTCTCTATTTCTTCCTCCCCATTCTCTCTCCCCTCCCTCCCTCCCTCCCTCTTTCTCTTTCTTTCTTTCTTTCTTTCTTTCTTTCTTTCTTTCTTTCTTTCTTTCTTTCTTTCTTTATTTTCTTTCTTTCTTTTCTTTTCTTTCTTTCTTTCTTTCTTTCTTTCTTTCTTTCTTTCTTTCTTTCTTTCTTTCTTTCTTTCTTTCTTCTCTCCCCTTCCCCTGCCACTCCCTTGTCTCTCTCTTTCAATAAACCTCTTTCACGTGGAACCACTTTAGCCTAGTGTGCTGTTTTGACACAACCCTCTATCCAAATACATCAATTTCTACCTCAAAAGGGTGAGAGCAAACTTTTGGGGTCTGTGAGATTAGAGCTTCCAGACTTTGTGGCTCAGCACCTGACAGTCTGAGAATCATTTTACAGTGGAGAGCAGGGAACGGGGAGGGCCTGGTGCCAGGTTCAGGAATTGCTTTTCTGGATAAACTGTTTTATTTTTAATTAAACTTAAGTGTAGGAAGTCTTTGTGACCTCCTTGGGACTGTTTTATAGTGGAAGATTTTCTTTTATTAAGATTTAGTTATTATTATACATAAGTACACTGTAGCTGTCTTCATTATCCGCTGAGCCATCTCACCAGCCTCTATTATTTTCTTTATTACCTGTGATATACTTGGCTGGGCTAAAGGAGACCCTACCAAGTTCATCTGTCATTCCAGATGTCTTCAGTATTAGGGGACAATGTAATAAAGATGAATCACTCTGTCTCAAATGGAACTTCCTCACAAAGACAAAATACTTAGTCCTCTAGGTATTAAGTGTTTTTTTACTCGATGCCGTGTCTGGTGTCTGTGAGGGCAAAAGGCCTTCACGGGCCCAAGTCAGAGACAATGATGTCTTCTCTCATCCCAGAGGCAGTAGCTGAACCCAAGGGACTAGAGCTGTCCTAACACACCTGGATAAAGCTGGGAGAACCTATGTTGAGGATAGCCTGAGGTAAAGCATCCTCCAGGAGGAGACAATGATGCTAGGGGTATGTCTCCGAGTTTCTAGTGCTGTGAAGAGACACCATGACCATGACAACTCTTATAAAGGAAAACAGTTCGTTGGGGCTGCCTTACAGTTCAGACATTTAGTCCATTATCATCATGGCAGGAAGCGTGGTGACACACAGGCAGAAGGAGCTGAGAGGCCTTCGTCTTGATCTGCAGGCAGCAGGAAGAGGCAGTGAACAGTGAGGCCTGGCTTGAGCTTCTGAGACCTCAAAACCTGCCCTCTAATGATGCACTTCCTCCAACAAAGCCACAGCTACTCCAACAAGGCCACACCTCCTCATGATGCCACTCCCTAGGGACCCATGAGGGACATTTTTATTCACACCACCACAGGAAAGGAAGGCCTTGATTTTTGTCAACACACACACACACACACAGAGGTCAAGAAGTTTATTTAGCAAAGCAAATCGAAACAAGAAACTTGTCCAAAAAATAAATAAATCAATCAAAATGGGCACCCCCAAGCAGGCTAGCCACACAGTGGGCTCAGGGTTACAGAGTTTAGAGATCGTTTCTCATGAATACTTATGAGGTAGGTTACATATTCATGAATATAGTGATTCTTTGCCCCTTCCAAATCACAGATTTGGACCAAATTTCTTTCATTTTTAAGGCATTTCTCATGATCTTCCAGAAAATCCCACAAAGGGATATTTGTGTCAAAAACCATAATCTAAAGGATATTATAATGAAGCCAAGATGTACACACACACACAACATACATACACATACATACACACTCACACACACAGACACACACACACAACATACACACACAGACAGACATACACACAACATACACACAGACATACACACAAACATACACAACATACACACACACACATACACACACAATATATATATATACACACATACATACATACACATACAACATATACACACAGACAGACACACACACAACATACACACAAACACACACACAACATATACACACATACACACACAATATATATACACATACACACATACATACACACACAGAGACACACACACAACATACACACTCACACACACAGACACAGACACAACAAACACACTCACACACACAAACACACACAACATACACACACACAACATATATACACATACACACACAGACACAGACACACACACACACACACACACGGAAAAATGCTCTGCAGTTTTTGAAATTGATCTACCTTCAGCTGAGAGGCCATCTATCCACAGAGGGGCCTCTGACTGTACAAATACAGCTACGAAGAAACAGCTCCAGCTCTTTGGTCAAGTCTCTCCTTTTTGAGATTGCTCCAAGTCCCATGATCTCATGACTGTTAAGATATTTTGTTATTTTAAAAACTGAAGCAGGTGTGGCAGAGGCAAAGGAAGGGGCAGAGAGGCAGAGGGACAGAGGAGCAAAGTGGAAAGGGGCAGAGAGGAAAAGAGGCCGAAAAAAAGAAAAACCAAGCAAAACCAAGCAAACCCATGAAGCTTCACCATGAAATCTGGGGCTGAGTGTTTGACAAAGCTTGCCAGGTGGCCCAGGACTGGGACAGGACTCAGGGGTGTGTGGGGCTCCTGTCTCCCACCTCCACTGCTCATGCCTATTAACAAGGAATGAATTGGTGAGGGGAAGTGACCAAGGTCAGGTTGCTGGGGACTAACAACAATAGAGAGAGGACTGAAGGAACAGGAAACTAGAAGCGGCCTGCACTAGCCCTCACTCTCTCTTCAGCCTTCTTTGGGGGGCCTGGTTTAGGCTGCTGAGGGAGGAAGCTTGATCCCTGAGGAATCGGCCCTCATCTGCCTTGAGAGGACAGGTCCCAGATGATCCGGGATGAAATACCTACTCCAACAGGACCGAGTCCCAGCGGGGTGGCAGAAAGCCTGAGGGAGCACGGCTGCTTTTAGCACCTCGGGGTGCAGGAGAAAGCTGTCACAGCCTCTCAGAGAGAAAAGAGCATCTCTCTCTCTCTCTCTCTCTCTCTCTCTCTCTCTCTCTCTCTCTGATTTAGACTCATTTTCAGAATTGGTCTCTTTAGTAGGAGCCCTGGGACTGGGTTGCCATGGTTACACTGGTTTTAACAGAGAGGGTAAGTGGCCTCCCTTAGACCATGAAGCTCTTAGCTACTGATCTCAAATTTTAATTTCTCCTCCATGGAGATTGCCCTGTAGAGGAGAGAGACACATGGATGGGTGAGTCCCAGGAGGAAGGCAAATTTAATTTGAAATAGTTTATACTTTATCCACAG
This sequence comes from Mus pahari, assembly GCF_900095145.1. Lineage (NCBI taxonomy): Eukaryota > Metazoa > Chordata > Mammalia > Rodentia > Muridae > Mus > Mus pahari. The sequence goes on from NC_034602.1 coordinate 56,912,725, forward strand.
AAGAGGGAGGTGGCTCAGAGGGGCCCCGCACATGAGGACATTTACCTACACTCCCAGCACCCAGGGGATGGAGGCAGGGGGAATCACAAGTTTGAGGCCAGCTAAGTCTATATTAAAAAAGGGAGGTTAGGCTTAGAGTCACACAGCTTAGTCTGAATCTTGGCTTTATTATGTATGACTGGTATGACCTCAAGTAGATAGTCTTCTCCCAGAAATGGGGACCTTCACAGTGAACTCCAGAGGATACTGAGCTGGAATGTGTCCCCCCCCCCCATCACGGAGAACTCTAGGTAGCCTAGGCTAATTAGATTCTTTCTATCCTGCTGTTAGCCAAGAGGCCCAAAACGGAGAAGGCCCCTTTGCTCTCAAAGTTACAGAGATGTAACGGTGGAAGGGGAGGCATGCATCACTCAGACTGTGGTTTCCCCAGTTTCCTGCCTGCTTTGGCTCAGGTGGCTACTTCAGTTGTCCTGCCCCCTCTGACCCAGACCAACGTGAATGGCCCCTCCATTCTGTTTCCTGTCCAAAGGCCAGAGCCTCACCCAGGTTTCCGTGAGCTGACATCGTGGTAGGATCTCTGTCATGGCGCTCCGGCCTCTGTGGGACTGTCTGCCCCGTGGCTTCTCCAGCCCATGTCCCCCTGGTGTGTGCAGTGCAGTCCCTCTATGCAAACCAGTTTCTTCTCCTGATTTTCACAGCGGTTTCCTGTATACAGGCTTATTTACATTTTAGACAGAGCTCACCACAAGTTAGAAGATGGAGGGTTTACAGTGCAATAAAGCAAAAATAACAATCCAGTAGGAATTACCTTTATTTTCCGAGATGTCTGTAGAAGTTCTGCCATGGTGTCATTGAAGAGTCCCGCTAAGCTGCTGAACCCTCAGCCCCAGCGCAGACTCCCAACAGATGCCACGTCTCTGTACCTCTTTCAGACCAGAAGTGAGCAGGCCTGACTATGTGGCAGCTCTCTGCCATAGCCAATCAAACATGGTCTTTCCTCTCTGCTTTGCCATCTGGTGGCCATGGCTTTGTCATGGTCAAACTACAAACACAAGGAGCCCATCAGAAAGAGGAGGCAGGGGAGGGCCAGCTTTCCTCCTCTGGAGACAGATGACTTCCCGTACTACTCTGCCCATGCAATCACACGGGCTGAAATGGAACCTGGCAAGTGGAGTCTCTAACAAGACAGCCGTGTGTCCAAGCTGGATGCTGGATGTAAGAAATCTTTTTCTTTTTTTTTTTTTTTAAAGATTTACTTATTTATTATACATATATGAGTACACTGTAGCTGTACAGAGGGTTGTGAGCCTTCATGTGGTTGTTGGGAATTGAATTTAGGACCTCTGCTCGCTCTGGTCGGCCCCACTTGCTCCGGTCAACCCCCGCTTGTTCAGGCCCAAAGATTTATTTATTATACATAAGTACACTGTCTTCAGACACACCAGAAGAAGGCATCAGATCTCATTACAGATGGTTGTGAGCCACCATGGGGTTTGAACTCAAGACCTCCAGAAGAGCAGTCAGTGCTCTTACCCGCTGAGCCATCTCACCAGCCCCATTAGTTAGGGTTTTACTGCTGTGAACAGACACTGTGACTGATGCAACTCTTACAAGGACAACATTTAATTGGGGCTGTCTTACGTGTTAGAGGTTCAGTCCATAATCATCAAGGTGGGAATGTGGCAGCATGCAGGCGGGCACGGTGCAGGAGGAGCTGAGAGTTCTGTATCTTCATCTGAAGGCTGCTAGCAGAATACTGGCTTCCAGCCAGCTAGGATGAGGGTCTTAAAGCCCACGCCCACAATGACACACTTACTCCAACAAGGCCACACCTTCTAATAGTGCCATTACCTGGGCTGAGCATATATGAACCATCACACACCCGGAGGCCAGCTTTTGCTTGATCTTTAATCTGGTTTCACTTATCTCCACTCTATACCTTGCCCCCCCCCCCCCCCCCCCCCCCCCCCCCCCCCCCCCCCCCCCCCCACCCCACCCCCATCATTATTCACAATCCACATTCGCCCATGCACTGGGGGGGGAGGGGAGTCTCACTTTCTATCTCCAAAGGCCTATAAAGCTATTGCCCTAACCAAAAAAATCAAAAATCTTCATCCTTGAATTGGAAGGCTGGTGTCAGCTGCTGAGATTTCTTTCTTTCCTTTTTTGTCTGGCTATGTGATTAAAAACAAGGCGCGGTGTCATCTTAAGATACTTTCCCACCAAAACACTGAGTGGAGAGTCAAAGAAATCCGTTGCTCTGTAACGTAAACACCCCAGCTCGCAAGCAATCCAGCAAATGTTCAAGCGGCACAGGCTGCTCACTGCTGAACACGAACGGATTTCACACTACAGCAGAGTGCAAAATCTGGATTTCCAAGAAAAATGTTCTCAAGGGGGAGCTGTTACTCTCAGGACTTGAATAGCAGAAAGATCTCCGTGGGAGAGTTCTCCATGAGAGCATTTCTCCGTGGGACGGTTCTCTCTGAGAGAGTTCTCGGTGCTCACCAGGGGCACCTGCTTTTGACTCAGAACTGCAGGAGCATTTAAAGTCTCTGCCAAGAGAGATGGATGCCTGCCTGGTTACATGTTATTGGGCCAAACAAGTTATGTGGACCGGCCCCAAAATCAACAGAGCAGAAATCAATAATACTCCCTTCTTGGGGTGGGGAGATGCCATGCAAGTCACAGGCAGGATGTGCGGGTATGATCTTATCCTGGGGAGAGAGGAAAGGTGTCGGGACAGTGGTCTATTTATTAGAGGCCGGTAGCAGGGGCTGAACGGAGGCCACACAGATCTCTGAATGCCAGGCTATGCAGTTGGGACCTTATTGGAAAGACATGGGGGTCTGCTGGAGCAGAAGGGTGATGGCCTCAGAGCTGAGCCTCAGAGACTCCCACAGTGATCACCACCTGCTCCACTCCCTGATCCCTCCCACAGTGGAGGAAGTAAAGTGGAAAGGGGAAGCCATTAGCACCCACCCTTTCCTTATTCTTCCTCCTCCTCTTTCCCCAGCTAGGTGGGTGGTGGAGCAAGCCACCACATTAGCGATCTCTAGAGAAGCACAGCGTACATACAGATATACGTGCACAGCATATATACAGATATACATGCACCGCGTATATACAGGCATACGTCCATATGTAGCTACCTACTCATCTACCTACCTCTCTATTTAGAGGTATTTATTTTGCAGACTTGGTCACATGACTGAGGAAGTCACTATCTGCACGTAGGCCATCAGTCTGGAGATCCTAGGAAGGACTGCTGTTGAAGTGTGAGGCAGCGGCTTCGGTAGGCAGACTTCCCTCTTCCTCAGGAGAGGTTTGTCTTCTTCTCCAGCAGACTGAGTGAGGCCCAACACACACTGTGCAGGGCCTTCGCTGTGCTCAAAGCCCACCGATTTAAAGCTTGTTCCATTTATTGGTTTAAAAATGCCTTTCACGGGCTGGAGAGCTGGCTCAGTGCTTAAGAGCACTGACTACTCTTCCAAAGGTCCTAAGTTCAAATCCCAGCAACCACATGGTGGCTCACAACCATCCGTAATGAGATCTGATGCCCTCTTCTGGGGGTGTCTGAACACAGTCACAGGGTACTTACATATAATAAATGAATACATTTTTTAAAAAATGCTTTTCACCACTGAGCAGGAAATAGGTGAGCTTGAGGCAGGAGGATTGCCTACATGCCCCTGTCATCTCAGACCCTTGTTTTCTGCCTCTAGGAACGCCTCCCTTTCTGTCCTGGGATTCACTCATGCCTTACTGTAGACCGAATGTATATTCCCCAAATCCAATATCAAATCTCTAATCCCCAGTGCTAGGGGCCAGATACTAGGAGCCAGACCTTTGAGAGGCAATTAGGTCATGAGAGTGAAGCCCCATGATGGTTCTTAGTGTCCTCAGAAGAAGAGGAAGGTACACTAGAATTCTCTCCCCACCATCCCCACCTCCACACCCATCATCGGAATACAAGACTGCAGACAGTAAAAAAACCTGGCTGCTTGATTATTTGAGCAGAGCCCTAAAGCTTCCATAACTGTGAGGAAACAGATGCCTGTCGTTGCCTGGTCTGTGGCAATTTATTGTAGGAGCAGGAGAGAAGTCATTTTTAAAGAATCCTCACTTCCCACAACCTAACATACTGTGCTCTTTAGAGGGTACTGTTGTAAATGAAAGTCTACGTGTTTAGATATAGACTTTTTCCATTAGATAGTCTCAGGGATGGCTTCTTTATTCTCTCCATAGTGGTGTGGTTGGAGCTAAAGGCTCTCATTGCTCTGCTTCTATCTCTGTGTCTCTGTTTCTCCACCCACCTCCTGTGTGTGTGTGTGTGTGTGTGTGTGTGTGTGTGTGCACATGTCTGAGTGAATGGAACCAGGGTTTGGAAAAAGAGTGCATCTTCCCACGTCTCCCTTGAGCACCCACAGGAAGCCCACCATGATGGCTTTGTCCTCACAGATCTCCAGCTCCACTGCTCATAGGCCTCCAGGCAGCCAGCATGTCACATGGCTGAACGCTAGTCCAGCTTCCACCTTAACTCCTTTAGAACTTAAACTACTGTCACATTTAAAGTATTTAAAAAGCTATTTGCTATGCGCTGGAGAGATGGCTCAGTGGTTAAAAGCACTGACTGCTCTTCCAAAGGTCCTGAGTTCAATTCCCAGCAACCACATGGTGGCTCACAACCATCTGTAATGGGATCCAACACCCTCTTCGGTATGTCTAAAGACAGATACAGTGAACTCATATAAATAAAATAAATCTTTAAGAAAAAGTTATTCATAATCTTGTTTATGCAGTAACCACTTCATCTGTTAAGTAGTTACAGAGCCTATTTTTCTTCTTTTTTAAAAAGCATACTCCTTTTTATTTGCTTACTTTATTTTATGTGCATTGGTGTTTTGCATGTATGTCTGTGTGAGAGTGTCAGATCTTGGACTTAGAGACAGTTGGAGTTGCCATGTGGGTGCTGGGATTTGAACCCCTGCCCTCTGGAAGAGCAGCCAGTGCCCTTAATTTCTGAGCCATCTCTCGAGCCCAGAGCCTATGTTCTTTAGTGAAAGAAATTCAGGCTCGTTATAGGGCTATTTGAAAATTCTCAGTGTAAGTGAGAGAAAGATTAAAACTCCGTAACCTCATGACCCAGAGATACCACAGTAACTCTTTGGCAACGTCTTCTTTTTTCTGCTGGTTTATGCATGGGTATGAATTGTTGGGCTCACTAGCAATCACTGAGTGTAATGTGTCTAATTGCCTGAGCATCCTAATCTTATTTTCAATCCCATAGTGCTTTGAGGGAAGCATGGTTATCATCTCTATTTTGGAGATGAGAAAATTGAGACACACTTTTAACATTAAAGTATTGTATTCAACACAAATACAGGATAGTAGAGCCATGCTGCGCACGTTGTTTGCGTGTTTGTATGTATACTGATATTTCTACCACTTATCTGTGAAGCTGCCAAGGATGGCAGCTTTACATCTGCAAATTTGAGGATGAGGTCAGCTCCTACAGGCAGCACTCGGCAGCTGGAAGAAGCTTTGCAGATCTAAGTTTGTGCTTTGTTAGTTTACAGCCTGTGCGCGGGAATAGGCAGGGGTCAAGGTTCTGCCCCACTCTTAGCTCAGTCCTGCTTCCAGAGAACTTTGAGGGTAAATAATGAAGCATCTGAATTGTTGATGGCTTAGAGGTCAAAAATTACACTTCTCAGGCTTCAGGAGACTACATGAAGAGACTCATATTTCTAGTTCTATTATGGGGTTATTTTTAAATAAATGAATAAAAATGATTGTTGTGAATCCTAAAAGTATTTGATAAGCTTTTGACGAAAAATTTACACTTCCTGAAAATAAGGGCCAGACTGCTAGTTCTTAAGAATCAAAAGCCAGCCAGAGATGGAGGCACACAACTTTCATTTCAGCTGTTGGGAGGCAGAGGCAGCCACGTCTCTGTGAGTTTGAAGCCAGCCTGGTCCACAGAGAGTTCCAGGATAGCCAGGGCTCCACAGCGAATCCCTGTCTCAGCAAACAAGGAAACAAACCCATTCGTCATATAAAGCTCATCGTGACCAACGACCACCCATCGGCAGCGTAGCTGTGCAAAGTGCCATAGCATTCTGTTCTATCGAGTGTTAAATGCCATAGTGATGTAGTTAGGGTGCAGCTCCTCCCTGGAGGCAAAAACACAACCATCATTGCTTGTTGGCTGGGCTCAGGGAGCGATGATCTTGTGGTGTCTCTCATGATGTTAGTGACTGAAACCGGGGTCGTTCTCAAAGTGTGTGTTCACTAAGACTTTGGGCTTCTTCTGTTCTTGTTAGTGAGAACCTAGAAGCAAGAATCCTACCTTTGTAATGTGGCTTTTATATATTTGTTTTACACATACGAACACACACAAATATATATATATATATATATATATATATATATATATATATATATATATATATATATATATATATATATATATATATCCTCTTTCCTAATATATATATTAGCCTCGTTCTTTCCTCTAAACCTCTTCTTCACAATAGTAAAGAAGGCTCTACCCCCTAAAGGTTTTACCACCTTCTAAAATAGCGCCCCCAGCTGACCAACAAGTGCTGCAACACACCAGCCTTTGGTGGACATTTCACAGTGAAACCATTCCACCTTCAAAAGAACTTTGGAAAACTTACTGTTTCTCACCAAAGAATAGAGATTCCTTCATTCACTCCTCACCGAGGACCTACCTTTGTGTGTGTGTGTGTGTGTGTGTGTGTGTGTGTGTGTGAAGGCACGCACAGATAGATCTGCGCACTCTGACTTGCCCTAGGAGGTTTGGGGTCCATATCATTTGATATAAACAGCTCGAGAAGGCCATCTACCTCTTGCATATGTATTATCATTGTCTTCCACACTAGGTTCTGAAAGTGCTCTGGAGTGCCCGCTATGGCTCCCTGCGCAGCTCAGAAGGGTCATAACTATGAAGGAGAATGAAACTATTGCTCCCCAGGGAAGTCACAGAGGGAAGGCTGGGGTGAAATGCAAAACGTTTGCACAGCTCAGCAGCAGGTTGTAGCTGAACAGAAAAGAGATGAGGAGGAAAGGGGGTCCCTCTTTGATGCCATAATTAGGCTGACATCACATTTGTTTGGCCCCTGCCACACTTCAGAGCCCATGCCAGATGTGTGCGTTTGTTCCCTCACTTAACAGCTTGCCTCACCAGCCCCGAGTGCTGGATGATATCTTCATCCTCCCTTCCAAGTTTCTTACAAATAAGAAAACGGCTAGGTGTGGTGGCATACATCTTTAATCAGCATTTGGGAGGCAGAGGCAGGTAAATGTGCAGCCAGGTTTACACAGGGAGTTCCAGGCCAGCCAGGGAAACGTGGTAAGATCCTATCTCAAATGAATAAATAAATAAAATTAACTCATTAAAGAAAACAGGGATGAAGAGAGGGTTCAACAGTTAAGAGAGTACACCACTCTTACAGAAGACCTGAATGAAGCCTGTTCCCGGCACCCACGTTAGGTAGCTCCAGTTGCCACGCAACTCACAGTACCTCTGCTCAGGGGCTCCAGCACCTCTGACCTCAGAAAGCACCTGTATTCGTGTGTACATATGATGCTCCTCGTATACCCATAATTAAAAAGGAAGTACATCTTAACAAAAGAAAGAAAACAGGGGCTGGAGCGATGGTTCAACTGTTGAGTCTTCACTGTTCTTCCAGAGGACTGGAGTTCAGATGCCAGAACCTGCATTGAGTAGTTCACATCCACTTGAGTGCACATGTACACACACACACACACACACACACACACACACACACACTAAAATTTATCCAGAGCAGTCAGATGACTTGTCTAAAGCCAAACATCCACCAGCAGCCAGAGGCTGGACGTGAACTCAGATATGTCTGACTCCTAAGATTGCAAAGTGGTGATGAGTTTGACCACAGGGTTAGTTATTTCCTTGGGGTGATGGTGATCTTTGACAATCGCCTTTCTCTTTCCGTCTCATATATGCCAGGCAACTAACCAGCTAATTCTATCGCCTGCCTGCTAAATATTTTTACTTTGAGGCAGGGCCTTGCTAAGTTGTCCACACCGGGGCACACGCACACGCACCTTGTGAACGTTCTGCCTCAGACTCCCAAATAGTAGGATTACAGGGTGGGACCAACCATTGAGATGCTAGCACTCAATAAACGTTGATTGTGTCTCCACTCCTGCTTAAATGTGATGTGGATGGGGATTTACTCCAAAGAATGGTGTGTCAGAAACTCAGAGGTCCAAGGAGGCGTGGGATGAGAAATCTTCTAGCTGTCTGCACTCAGCTACTCAGAGCTGCCATCTGTAGAGAGGGGACAGAACGGGAACTCTGTGCAGAGATGTACAGAGGTCCTGAGACACTTCAATCCTGTCCTTTCTTTCCTGCCAGGACATTAGGCCGACCTTCACCAAACCCAGAACAAATGATACTGCATGGGAACTAAGTGAGGAGCCCCAAGGCAGGAGGATTCCTTCTTTTCTCTTGTTGGGCCCAAAATACTGTGTGGAGAGGGTCTGGTAAAGGGCCCACTGGGTAGCACACTTGCACGAGGCTGACTACCAGAACCATGTAAAGGTGGAAAGAGATGCTTCACAAAGTTGTTCTTTGACCTATGTACACATGCCATGGCATGTACCTACCCTGCCATCTCACACATGTGTGAACACACACACACATACATATACATACACACACATACACACACACATACACACACATACATATACATACACACATACATACACACATACATACATGCATACATATACACATACATGCATACACATACATACATACATACATACATACATACACACACATACACACACACTACTGGTCAATTCAGAAAGGGACCAGCCTTTGACTGATCTTGTCTTCTGAGTTATTTATTCCCTGGAGAGTGGAGGTATGACTTTCATCCTACAGTGTATGTCTCTGGTTTCTAAGCTATGTGGCCCATCACCTGCAGCAGGATTTTAGGTTGCAGCCCAAGGCAGGCCTGACAGGAGGGAGGACATATGCTGGTCTATCCAGGTCACTCAGCCCAGATCACAACTAGCCTCCAAACCAAGCAAGTCTGGCAGGTTTTGAGGAAGGCCCCGCTGCGCTGATGTATGTGGTTGAGCCCCCCTCCCAGAAGGGCTGGTTTGTGAATGTGCCGAACCCTGCTCACCTAACCACAGAGCTGTGTTTTCTTTCTTCACCGGATACACCTGCCCAAAGGCAGGGTTCACTGGGGCTGCAGGCTCTGCTTGGTTTTACTTGTAAAAAAGATTGTACCCTCTAGATAAAGCAGCCCATGCTACGGTGCACCGAAGCCTGCAAGGCTGAAAGCACGAAGCTCATTTCCTTTGATTTCTCTCTTGGGGGTGTGGGATGGCCAAATACATCTCCCCCTATTTGAAAGGTCATCCATCACTCTCATCTAAGTCCCTGTTTACTAATGCATACCACCCATGAGGACCTCATGGACATATGGACGTGGTGCTAAGCATCCCTGTTATCAAAGCATACAGATAAACATTTGCTCAGACCTGTCTACACATATCAATGTGAAAATAAAATGTAAGCCGGGCAGTGGTGGCACGCGCCTTTAATCCTAGCACTTGGGAGGCAGAGGCAGGTGGACTTCTGATTTCGAGGCCAGCCTGGTCTACAGAGTGAGTTCCAGAACAGCCAGGGCTATACAGAGAAACGCTGTCTCGAAAAACAAAAAATGAAAATAAAAAATAAATATAAATAAATAAAAAGAAAATGTAGGTTTCAGATTTAGATTCTTCTGTTAGATATGATGATCTGTCTAAATGTTATGGTACTGGCTTGGGCCCGATGGTTTGTACCGATAATCCCAACCCTTGGAAGGCAGAAGTAGTAAGATTAAGAATTGAAGGCTAGCCTTGGCTATGTGGTATGTTTGAGGCCAGCCTAGGCTACAAAAGACCATGTCTTAAAACAAAACAAAACTGAATGACAAAAGTTATAATATTTTGTAAATAAAGTTTGATTCTATTATTTTTATTACAAGTACTGTTAGGGTTGTCTTTAAATCATGGTGAGGGGATAGAAATTCACCACTTATTTTAAGAATATCATGTTTCCTTTTAAAATAAACTTATTCAAAATTTTAGAATTCAGTCCATTTGTCTCCTTTTTCTCTCTCTGGTCCAATATATTAGGTAAGCTGAAGTCGTATTACCACCTCCCAGCCTTCCCACGAGAATGAAGGATGACAAAAAAGACAAGAAAGTTGGCCAAGAAGGACAAAGGCTCAGCAAACAAGACTTGAGCGGGGGGGGGGGGGCCCAAAGGAAGTGGTCCAAAGGCAAAGTTTGAGACAAGCCCAACAGGCTGGCGAGAATTCGGTAAGATGTTCTGTAAGCATCTTACCCCAGCTGTTCTCTGCGGGAGGCTGGGGACGCAGTTCCCAGGCCAAGGCAGCCATTCGGTGATTCAAAGTCCATCACACTAGTTCAGAGTGTCAAGCTCAGTGGTTTAGTCCAGAAAGACTAAGAGTGACATTGTCCCAGCTGCTTGGAGAAGGCGTATGAACAGACTCGACCAACCGTGCCAGGCCGTGAGTTTATTTTGTTTTTTGGTTTTTTTTTTTTGGTTTTTTTCGAGACAAGGTTTCTCTGTATAGCCCTGGCTGTCCTGGAACTCACTCTGTAGACCAGGCTGGCCTCGAACTCAGAAATCCGTTTTTTTTTTTGTTTGTTTGTTTTTTGTTTTTTGGGCAGTGAGTTTAAAATTGCAAAAACAAAACGAGACAATTAATGTTAAGTTGGGTGTGGTAACTCCTGTCCATAATCCCTGTACTAGAAAAATGGAGGGCTGGGGAGATGGCTCAGCGGTTAAGAGCACTGACTGTTCTTCCAGAGGTCCTGAGTTCAATTCCCAGCCACCACATATCCTATAATGGGATCTGATGCTCTCTTCTGGTGTGTCTGAAGACAACTACAGTGTACTCATATACATGAAAAAAAAAATAAATAAATCCAGCCTGGGCTACAGATTGAGTCCTGTCCAAGAGAACAAAGAAATGAGAACAACAAGGAATCCAGCAAGCAGCAGCTGAAAAGGAGTTCATGATTGTCCCATTGCTGTCCCCAAAGAAAGTCAGGAAGACAGTGCTGGCGGCCCTCCAATATAACGGAACTGGGAAGTGGGTGTACAGAGAGATAGTTAATGGTGTGCCTCTGAGCACTGGCACTGAGCACGCTAGGGTTTGAAGCATTGCCCCCCCCCCCCAACTCTTGGAGGATGACTTTGGACAAGCTTGTTCCATACACACGAACTCTGGGGAACTCTGTTTTGTTACCTCAAAGGCTGTAAGGCTGTGCTCCGTGGCCCTTGATCCTAGTGATCCATCTGTTAGTCCATATCAGAGGGGGGTCAGTTCATACCCCTCGCACAGTGCAGTTCATCCCGTTAGCACTTTTATCATGTCTGTGGAGGGCTGAGGAGAAGTAAATGCCAAGATGGCATTAGATGTGTTGAGAGAAGAGGAGGAAGGGCAGAGAAGGAAGAGGCAAGAGGACGTGGTTTAAGCGTGTGACTTCTGACTGCATGAGATCAGGAAGGAGGCTGTGGGAAGTCTCAGGCCTGCAGGAAATGTTTGGCCTGGCCTGGGAGAGAACGTGTTTTCTGTTTCGTCTCTGGTTGGCCAGGCAGTGAATCCAGAAGAACAGTGTCAGGAGACAAAGGGACACCTTCCCATGGCTGGCACTATACCTTCTCTGTCTGTCTTCTCCAATTCATGTGTCATTAGTGAACTACTCCCGTCATTTTGACCCAGACTGAGATTTGTATTGTCACATCTGCAGGTGACATTTAATACCTGAAAGATGGAATCGTGCCTAACTCAGGATCTTCTTTTGTTCCAGTGCCTGACTCACAAGCCAAGCAAATGACTTGCTGGGGAAGGCCGGTCTCACTCCCAGCTCTTTACTAACCCTGTTTGCCTTGTAGCTCTAATTTTGTAGTTCAGAAACTTTGCATTTCAGGCAGGGATTTAAGTGCAGTTGGTGCCTCTATGCAAATCATATCTTATACAGAGCCCCAAATGGGAACTCTTGGGCTGAATCCAGTCCACAAATATTAGCTTTAATGGTGCTCTAAAAAAAATATATTTTTAAACCAATGTTTTAAAATTAGGAGATCTTATTTGCTAAAAGGCTGATTTCCAACTTATTTTGAACACCAGCAGATGTGGGCACAAAGCCTCAACTTTTGCATCATATTATTACCCAGGATGAAAGAGGTACCCCTTAAAATGTAGTCCCTAGGGACCAGCAAGGTGGCTCAGTGGATAAAGGAACATACTGCCAGGTGGAAGGAAAGAGCCAACTCTCACAAGTTGTCCCCTGACCTACACACATGCTGTGCTATCCAACGCCCCAACACATGCACATACGTAATAAGTACATAGGTAAATAGAAGATACATAAATACATGTAATTTTATGCTTTATGGTTCTCCCGTACTTTATGGTTCATACTTTGCAGGATTCACTGACTTACCTTCCTGTCTGGTCTTTTGGGCAGAGAATGTTACCTGTTCCCCAATAGTACATTCTTTCCTTCTATTAACACAACAATAGTTTTAGATTGATGACTTCCCAGATAGGACTACATTTCCCAGGCCCCCTTGCAGCTAGGTATGGCCATATGACTAATTGTTGGTCAGTGGAATTGATGTGTGGAACCTTTATCAATGTTTTTAAAGAAAGGTATAATGTCACCTCTTGCTCCTTTTCTTCTTCTTGCCAGATGAGCTATAGAAAAAATAGTGGAAGCTAGAGCAGCCATTTGTCATCTTAAGACAAAAGCTATACATTGAGACTTGCAGAGCCAAAAGATGGTAGAAACTGGATCTCCATCACCCTGGGTCATCATCTCCACCACCAGATCTGTAAAAAGTTTGCTTAGATTCTTACATCAGAGAAATTTCAGTTGGTAAAGAGCTTGCCTAACATGTATGAAGCCTTGGGTTTGATGCTCAGTAAACCAAGCCCAGTGGCACATACTGAAGTTCCAGGACAGAGGAGGTAAAGACAGGAATCCACCCCCGGGTACACAGTGGGTTTGAAGTCAGCCCGAGACACTTAAGAAAGAAAAGAAAAAGACTCCATTTATATATAGCCTCAATTGCAACTTTAAAAAAAAAAAAAGATTTATTTATTTATTTATTTTATGTATATGAATACACTATAGCTGTCTTCAGACACACTAAAAGAAGGTGTCAGATCTCATTACAGATGGTTGTGGGCCACCGTGTGGTTGCTAGGAATTGAACTCAGGACCTCTGGTAGAGCAGTCAGTGCTCTTAACCGCTGAGCCATCTCTTCAGCCCAATTGCATCTATTTTTAAAGATTTATTTGTGTGTGTGT
>NC_034602.1:56926590-56938873 GCF_900095145.1 Mus pahari
TGTGTGTGTGTGTGTGTGTGTGTGTGTGTGTGTGTGTGTGTGTGTGAGAGAGAGAGAGAGAGAGAGAGAGAGGTGTGCTGGTATCTGCGTAGGCCAGAAGAGGGCATCAGATGCCTTGGAGCTGAAGTTGCAAGCCAACTGGCAGGAGCTGGAAACCAAATTTGAGTCTCCAGAAGAATAGTAAATGGTCATAAACATGGACCCAGCTCTTCCGTCCTTTCATTTGTCTTTTAACTAATATATTCCTGTACGCTCTACGTGGAGTCATGGTCCATGCACTAGACCAAGAAACTCTGGAATTGATTTGCAAAGGAGACCCTTCATGATTCTTCATTGTTTCTGCTTGTCAGTCAGATATATGTGGGGGCAGCATCAAATCAAATTGCACGGGGAGCTGAGTCGAGTTTAATTTTCAGGGTGGTAAATGTAGAATTGGAACACTCTATCTTGGAAGTACTGCTTGATGCCAGCCCATGACAGCTGGCTGTGAACTGGTTTGTGCAAATGTCACCTCCGGGTTGCTGTTCCTCACAGCCACAAGTCTGAGGTTAACAGGCCACTGGACCACAGTCTCATTTATTTTTTTTCTCCCCACCTTGTCTTGAAAAGCCACACTTGAGCAGGCAGCCCTCCTCCTGCTTGGAAGTGGAAGGGGAGGTAGAAGAATGGCTGGTACTTTTCTGATTCCCAGGGGGTTCAAATGTGAACCCCTGAGGATCCCTGCCAGTTTCAATCTGAGAGGACCCTGCTGTGTTACACAAGCACAGAGGGCCAGTCCTAAAAAAAAAAAAAAAAAAAAAAAAACCAAAAAAAAAGCAAAACACATGGTCCTGTGTATAGACACATCCGAAGGCAGGCACCTGAAACAGTGTACTTACATATAATAAATAAATAAATCTAAAAACAAAAACAAAAACAAAAAAAAAAAAAAAAAAAAAAAAAAAAAGTCACTGTGTCCCCAGAGGCAAGCACCCAAAGTGACATGTTAGTGATTCTTAGACTAATGAGCAGAAGTAGCCAATGAAATCCAGGCTGCCATTGCTAATGTCAGACTATTGAGTGTAGCCAAAGGGTCTCTGGGAGAAAGAAAGACTTACCTAATAAACCCTGAGTGTGCCATCGAGTTTATGTGCAGTCTTATTTAGTCGTGTCAAAGTCTATGTGGTAGGACTTTGTAAATGCCATTTAAATTACATTGATCTGTTTGTTTTTTTGTTTGTTTGTTTATTCATTCTCTCTTTCTCACAAGGGTAGAAGTAATTGGCTGAAGACAGTTTGTAACAGAAGCAGCAGGAAAAAAAAAAAAAGAATAAGCTGGGTGTGGTGGCACACGCCTTTAATCCCAGCACTCGGGAGGCAGAGGCAGGCGGATTTCTGAGTTCAAGGCCAGCCTGGTCTACAAAGTGAGCTCCAGGACAGCCAGGGCTATACAGAGAAACCCTGTCTTGAGACCCCCCCCCCCAAAAAAGAAAAGAATAGAGAAAGAAAAAGAAAGGGAAGAAAGTGAGAAGAGGGACTTTGGGGACCCCAGACACCTGCCTGAGGCCACCCTGAGTCCCACAGTGCACAGAGGGCACGCGAGCTGCAGCTGCAGTCTTCGAGGAGAAGGGAAGGGACGGTGTACACAGCAGATGCAGACGTGCATGGGAGGCCTCGCCAGCCACAAGGTATGTCACACCAGTCAAGTGGCCATATTCTCACCTGAGGCACTTTTCTGACCGACTATAGAAGTGATACGATGTAGAGAAGGGCTGTGCTTTAAGAATTAGGGAGAAAACTCAGCAATTCTGTACCCTCAGGAAAGGGTGTTTAAACACCTGGCAATGCCATACTGACTCACCCGGGCCATTCTTTTACATAAACGGTGCCAACACCCATTCATAACATGCCAAAAGGTCAAAGGAGACACTAACCCCCAAAGCAAGGATTGGAGACACTGAGCGGCATCAAATAGAGAGAAACTGTGTTGACTTCCCTTTTCCTTGGTTCTGCTGTGGGCATCTCTTAACCTTTTACCTCTTTCTTCTCATTTAGTGATAAATTAGCTCCTAAATTTATCAGCACAATCCCATTCCAAACCAATGACCAGATCTTCAGATGAGCTTAACTCCAGCTCTGTTAGACTCCGGGCGACCATTAACATAGCATTTAGCATTCTTTCTTCCTCTCTCGGGGTAAGCATCTCACAGCTCTAGACTCTCCCATCACTACCCTGAGGAGCTCAATGGTATGGTGGAAACAGAGCAGTTGTGTGAGGTGTGGCTACTGCTGCTGCAGCCTGGCTGGGAGTGAGCAGGAGAACCCAGGGCCTTGCATTTGGATGCTGACAGAGCAATGCCCCTTCCCTCCAAAGGATTAAGCGCTTTCTGCAGAGGGAATCTGGGAAGATTGGATAAACTCTCCAAGTGAGGAAGGTATTAGCTGGGAACTGATGCAGCAAATACTCCAGAGGCTCCTGGGACCCTGATGGAGTCTATCCTTGCATTGGAAGAGACAGCCCTAAAGCCAAGGCAGGCGTTAGAGGAGTTACTAGTGGCCATGACAGGAGGTATCTGGTTTTCTTTTCTCTTCCTTTCCTTTTAAAAAACTCCTTTATGTGTATGAGTGTTTTGCCTGCATGTATATCTATGCACATGCCTGTGCCCAGTGCCCACGGATGCCAGAAAAACGTATCAGATGACCTGGGAGGACTGGAGTTACAGATGTTTGTGAGCCTCCATGTGGGTGCTCCGAATTGAATCCTGGAAAAGCAGCCAGTGCCCTTTAACCACACTGAGTCATCTTGCCAGTCCAATACCGGGTACTCAGAAGGCTTCCTCGAGCTGACTCCATTGCACACAAGGTTTTAGCAATGGCCTGGGGCTCAAGATGTTTTGCTTCCCTGATCACGTCCCACTTCTTACTCCATAGCCACCATCTTGTGGTGTCCAACGTTGGCAGTAGAGTGATCGCAACGTTGCTTATGATAACATGGCTGTGTGGTAGATGGGGGCTTAGAAAAATGATGGGGTACTATCACATGGAGGCCAGAAAGAGAATGACAAGACACAGGTCTCCCTGAGTGCCCGGATGGAGTGGATGAAAGCTGGAGTGTAGCCCCTCAGTGCTGTGGCCGACACCTCTCCAGTGCTGGGACCCAGCAATGCTTGGGAGGAAGGGGAACTCATTTGAACCAAGAGCAGCCATTCCTCTGGCTTCTTTTTCCTGTAGTCCCAGGACTCTTGTGCATGTTAGCGAATGAGGAATCGGGGTCTGAAACAGGAGTTTGGGACAGGGATACCTCAGTTCAGCATTTCTTCTTGTCTTTGGAATGAGTCTTTCACCATATATATATATATATATATATATATATATATATATATATATATATATATGTATATTTTAAGCCTTCAGGTGAAATCTGCAAGTAAAAAAGGCAGTATTAACCAACTATTATGATTTATCCGAAGTTGACTGGATTCTTAACATGAACATTCCTTTTGCTTTCACAGTAGTTTAGAACACACTGAGGGGCTGGCTAAGAAGGTTGGCACAGACTACTCTTGCAGGGGGCATGAGTTCTGTTCCTGGTACCTATGCCAGGTGGCTCAGAACCACCTGCAATGTGACTCAAGTTCCAGGTGACCCAATGGCCCTGCCTCTGTGACATCTGCAAGCACGTGCACATGCCTCCATTCCACCCCATATAATTTTAAAAGGACATTTTACACTAACTTATAGATCCTTTATTAATTGTGATGATACATGGGTTGCTGAGACAGGACCGCTGTTCTCCCACAGATGGGGAAGTTAAGAGTGGAGACAGCTCACCCAAGGTCACACAGCCAGCCAGTGGCAGAGTTTAGGGTTTCTCTTCCCGCGGCACCTGTCACCATTATTCTTAGAGATGAGAAGTCACTTGGACACATAGCACACACTCCAGTTGAGATTGCCAGCCTTCCTCTGGGTTGTTTCCGACAGGTGCATTGTGACCCTCTGGGCATTTAAATGATGGTTAACTGCCTCCCCCCAACCCCTCGACTTTTATTTCTGTCCTAGAATTTGCAGCCTTGACTCATAAGGAATGCATTCTGGAGCGTTCTGGTTTAGTGAGACAGTCATTCTTCTTCTGCAACAGAAGAGGAAGAAAAGGAAGAAGCAGAGAGAGAGGGGGGGGGCTCAGCTGAAGGGGAGGAATGTTCTAGCAGGCGTGGGGGTCAGACCTACTTTCCTCTGACCTGAAAGGCTGGGGGCTCCCCTCTGCCTCCTGTCTTGAGTCGAAGTGATTCTGCAGAGCCAACCAGCTGAAATACCAGCGTTTGTGAAAGGTCTCATGAAGTCTACCTAGCGTGTTTGACTATCAGTTTCCTGTCTAGAAAACGGAGATGGTAATGCTGTCTTCTGCACTGAGCCACGGAGGATTTAATAGAGTAATTAACTAGTTGTAGCAATTTGACTTTCTACTGACAGGTTTTATACATGTATAAATGATCACATACCAGTGATATATATATATATATATATATATATATATATATATATATATATATATATATATATATATGTGTGTGTGTGTGTGTGTGTGTGTAAATGACACATACAAATTATTATCAATTTTAAATTATCGATAACATTACCAATGATCAGCATATACCCGTTATATATAAATGATAATAAAATATCAGTCATAATTTCAAAGATCTTAGTGATTAGCACAAGAGAACTTTAAGAAAACATTGAACATGTTATAGCTATGACAAGAAGTAGATTCGAGAGAAGGAATGTCTAAGACCAGCATGTAGAAGCAGTAGGCCCAGCCTCCTTTGCTTAGGAAGTGACTCCATTTTGACAAAGACTTGGCAAAATTACGTTGGACACAGAAACCCAGGAGACCTGAGTCTATACTGAGACCTGAAGTCACGTGCCTATGAGGAACCCTGGACAGTCATCTTCTGCTGCCCTCTGCTGGTCATGGGTGATTCCTGCATCTTGAGAGCAGGTTAGAGAGAACCTATGTGCCACCCTTCCTGGCCCTCTCTCACTTCTTCTTTTCCCATTCCCACGGGTCCCAATGAGGTTTGGCCTAAGGCCTTCAGAGTGTCACTTTGTCTGCAGCATGCCTGAAGGTCCCCCAGTTCTCCCTAAGTTCTTATAAACCGTCAGAGAATGCTGGGATGCTCAGGAGTAAAGAACCAATGAGAGAGCTTTCCTGGAGAGCATTTGCTCTAAAGAGTAAACATTTGTTTTAATGATTTAACAAAGCAAGTAAAGTCTGGCTTGGCAGTGCATGCCTGTAATCCCAGCATTTTGGAGACTGAGGCAGAGGGATTGCTCTAAACTCAAGGCTACTGAGCTACATAATGAGTTCTAGGCCAAGCCTTGTCTAAAGTGAGACCATGAGACCATGTCAGTAAACGAAAGTCAGAGGAAGTAAAATGCAGCCTCATACAGAGATCTACCTGCCTTTGCCTCCTGAGTGCTGGGATTAAAGGTATGTGCCACTATACCCAATGACCCTCCTCTTTAAGTAGGAATCAAGCTCTTAGGGATGAAATCTTTTTATTTCTTTTGTGGTAATTCTGGGAGAAAATTTCAAAAAAAAATGTTTTACTTTTTTTGGTATGAGATTGATTTTATTTTACTTGAAAATGAAAAGCTGAAATTAATGGTTTTATAAAAAGTTTTTAAAATGTAGTTTTTGCACATACAAATATAGATAGCCAAAGGTAGGGCTGGTAACTCCAGGTACATCCCTGGGGTCATTCTACCTTGGTCCCTTTCCATGTGGGGGTAGATAGGGGCAATATCCGTTGTATATGTAAGTAAAATTGTCAATAATGAATAAAATATAAAAAACATATTGAATGAAAAAAATTAGAGATAACTCACAAGTTTCAAATTGACTCTGTTCTTAGTAGCATAATAAAATTTCCTGCTGGCCTGCCACCCAGGAGGGGAATTGCTCCTTTGTCCAGTGTAACTATGCTATATGTTCCCTGCCCACTGGATACATAGTAGCCATCTCGATTGTCAGATCAACCACGCCCATCCCATTGTGCATGATTTAAGTATCTCTCCCACACTAGCCTAAAGCTATGCTAATTTCATCCTTAGTCGCTGCATCCTCTCACATTGCTAGAAAAAGAGTGAATACAAACTACAATTCAGTAATCAGGCCTTGGTGGCTCACTCCTGTAATCTCAATGTAATCTCAATACTCAGGCGGCTGAGGCAGGGGGACCATTCTGAGTTGAAGCTGTAGAGTGAAACCTTGTCACAGAATGACAAGAACTGTTTGTTTTTTCCTAGAAAGAAACTGTATTTTATAATTTTAATTGCAGTGGATTGTCACAACTGTTCTATTTTACTACCATTATTATTGTTAATTTCTTTCTTTTTGTTTTGTTTTGTTTTGTTTTGTTTTATTGAGGCAGGGTTTCTCTGTGTAGTCCTGGCTGTCCTGGAACTCAGAAATTCACCTGCCTCTGCCTCCCTAGTGCTGGGATTAAAGACGTGCACCACCACTGCCTAGCCTGTTAATTTCTTTTGTACTTGATTATAAATTACTCTTTTTAATATATATATATATATATATATATATATTTATATACATGTATATGTTATGTGCATGGGTATTGTGCATGTGAGTGTATGGACTGCAGACTTCAGAAGAGGGTATCACACATCTCCGGGTGCTGGAGTTACAGGCAGTTGTGAAGCACCCAATGTGGGGACTGGGAACCAGGTTCTCTGGAAGAACTCTCTGTGTTCCAGTGTTCCACTGGGGGTCTTGGGAGTGTCACCTACAGGTAGGAGGGACTGCTCTCCTTACCTTCCTGCAGGAGCTGGTTAGACCTGGGGTCCTTGGCCAGGGCATCCTCATTGTTTTTATCATAGACCTTTTGAAACAGTGTGGAGCAACTGATGAAACCCTCGGGACTGCAGACTCTCTGTATATGTCCAGTGGTCGCAGCTGTGATCATCGATCTCAGACCACGGAGCCAGCAAGCATCTGCAATCAGTTGATGAGGAGGGTACCTGCCATGAGCTCCTTAACCTTGAGGAAGTGGGGAATCCCAAGGCGCCTGGATTAACCACACGGGGAGGGAGCCTTTTAGAACTCCTTTCAGCCACTCAGTTCCTCAGAGTAGCTGTGTTTCCAAAACATCTATCTCACCAAGGCAAGAAAAGCTTAACCTGTCAAAGTTGCCCAACTTCCTTCTATTTCACTTCCCTCCCAGCCACCGGACTTCTAAATAATGGCTAGGGTGCAAATAAAAGCCATTCTGCGTGCTTCTTGAGGTCGGCTCATGGACCTATTGGTGGATGGTCGCTATGGCTATGAGATGCTGATAAAACCCTATCTGGTTTCAGGCAGGTGACAGCAGTTTCCTTCCTGGGGGCTGCCCAGTATTTGGCCCCCTTCTGCTTGATAAGTAAGTTGGATTCTCCCTGTCAGCCTGCTTTGACCAGGGCCCAGCCCTGGCCCAGCCCTGGCCCAGCCCTCTGACACACCACTACATTCCATTCTAGAAGGTCACTTTGACTGTTGGTATTTACTGGGGGTTCACTAGGTGTCAGGCACTTTTCAGATATGCTTTTCCTTCTTCCTTCTTATTTTATGTCATTGTGTCTCAGTTTGGGTTACTATTGCTGTGATGAAACACCCTGACCAAAAGCAACTTGGGGAGGAAAGGGTTTATTTCACTCACAGTTCCACAGAACAGTTCGTCATCAAAAGCAGCAAGGGCGGGGACTCAAGCAGGGCAGGAATCGGGGAGGCAGGAGCTGATGCAGAGGCCATGGAGAGGGAGGGCTGCTTACTGGCTTAGCTCCCTTAGCTTGCTCAGTCTGCTTTGTTATAGCACCCAGGACCTCCAGCCCAGGGATGGCACCACCCACAATGGATTGGCTCTTCCCTTATCAATCACTAATTAAGAAAATGCTTTACAGCTGGAGGCGTTTTCTCAATTGAGGATCCCTCCTTTGAGAGAACTCTAACTTGTGTCAAGTTGGCATAAAGCTAGCCAGCACAAATTGTTTGACAGTTGGCCCAGGTTGGCCCAGAGTAGCCCAGGTTGGCCTCAAACTCATGATATTCCTTGTATCCTTCTATGTTATACTCACTGTATTTTTTACAAAATTTAATCTCATGATTACTATTACTGCCACTCTACAGATCAGGTGACTGACTCAGAATCTCAGTGCCTTTCTTCAGGTCACACAGGAAGGTCATGGCCCAGCCTATTAACTGCCTGGAGCCCGTTCTGGTTCCAGAGTCCATGCTGTCCACCATACTGCCTCTTCACCCAGCAGGCTCTGGACTAGCTACCAATCTCCCGATGCTTGGGCCTAGAAAATATCAGGACACACTTGGTGAGGAGTTTGAAGCCTAAGGAGGCAAGGCCAAGGCATCAGTGGGTCACTCTTGACCTGGATGAAGTAAGGCTTTGAAGATATGCATGTTGTGAAATGTTGTCAAGATGTCACGGGGGGAAACAGGAAGGTTGGGGGGGGGGGATACAAAGTCGAAACAGAAAGCATTCTTAGAATAGATGACGTGCTTCCTGCATGACCAGCGGCACTGGGAGGGCTCGCTGAGTGTCCAACAGTGGCTTGAATATACTCTACTTGTATGAACTCATTCAGTCATTCCGTGCGGTCAGACCGCAGCACCATGGGTATCCTTGGTGTATAGATGGGAAAGGAGACACAGCCACTTCAGGTAACCTGCTAAAGCCACACTACTTTGAGTGGGAAGAGCTGGGTTCTGATCCAGCTGGCGAGGCTGGGCGTCTGTGGTGTTCATTCGACATTGACCAGTGTGTCTACCCCTCTCTCTTCCTCGGTGCTGCGGGTGGGTGCACCGGCCTGGCCCTCAAGCAGACTCAGTAATCACACACACAAGCGCTGTGTTTCCTCCCTTAGAGCCTTTTAATATAGAGATTTCTAGCCTGTCCTTTCTCATCCCCCAAAGGAAGCACGCCAAAGCTTCCAGAGAGTTCCCTGAAACCAGAGCTAAAAATGGGCGCTTCATTTGGATGGAAGTTTTAGAACAATTAAAAGCAAGTACCCGAAAGCCGCTGTGAGGAGCTTACCAGCCAAACATGGCACAACTTGGTAGCAAAAAACTTGAGGACAGCGGTGGATTGTGAACTGTCCCAGTATCGGAACCCACTTGAGCATTCCATCTGCGACGAGTTTAAGGGGATGGGAGGGAATCCTGATTGCAGTAGAATTCGAAGTGCTAATTGGCTAATGTGCCAGGACTGAGAGACCCCCTCTGCAATCATCTGAATGAAAGCCTTTGTTTTTTCCGATACTAATATGTTTGAAGAACTCTAATCTTTCTGTTTTATTTGGAACACATGAAAGGCCTTTTCCTTGTTACGACTTCCTAAACAACCCAGAATTCTGGCTGTTTGCATAGCACTTTATCAGGTATTGTAAGCAATCTAGAGATGGCACAGTACGCGGGAGGATTTGTGCAAATGATAGTCAAACACTCGACTGTGTAATTTCAGAGACGTGAACATTCTCAGATTCTTCTTTACACGGTGGCCCCTGGGATGGGTCTCCGGCAGATGCCAGAGGACACCTGCGCAGGAGACTCTGTGGTGGTGTGAAGGATGCTCAGTCACTACTCCCATTCTCGCTGCTGTTCTACGCATTTGAATCTTCTCCAAGAAAAATTGCTTAAGAAGCAAAAACTGCTGGAGAGTTCCAGCATGCTGCTGGGATGCAGGGACTGTGGAGGATAGAGGTCAGAGGTCAGGAATCACAAAACAGCCTAGGCCAAGGAAGAGAGTGGCTTACACCAGGTGACAAGAAATCAGACAGAAAGTCTTGAGGTCCTGTGGATGTCCTGCAGGTAAGCTGAAGGGACATGTGCATAAATTCCAGGTAGGACCAGGAGGCGAGGAGACACAGTTTCCAGTTGGTGTGCCTGGAGTTGGTACTCTTGAGAGATGGAGAAGAGGTGGGAGGGAAAGGTTGGGTGGGGGTGACTGGGAGTCAGGATTTGCACTTGGGCCTGGTGAATTGAACTTGTGGAATACAGTGTCTAATTTAATTAAGCTAAAGCTCTTAACATGGATAATTAGCTTTAAGAGATTCCTGCAGAGTAACCACAGATCAATGGTATCCTTAGTGCATGCCCCAGAATATTGCTGGTTTTATGGATGTATCTTGTGCGGGTGTCACAGCTGCTGTTCACATGTTCAGCAGCATGTCATATCTAGAACACAGCATCTCATGGCCCTCCTCCTCCTCCTCCTCCCCCAGCTCTTACATCCTTTCTGGCCCTTTTCTTTGCTGTTCCCGGAGTCTGGGCAGAGGTGGGAGTGAGGTTTTGATAGAAGTGCCCCATCTACAGAGCATAGTCAATTGCAAGGTTTGCCATATACACATAACACATATATATACATGCACATATACATATATGTGTATATATATTTAAAGACAGGGTTTCTCTATGTAGCCCTGGCTGTCCTGGAACTCACTCTGTAAACTGGCTGATCTCAACTCATAAAGATCTACCTGCCTCTGTCTCCTGAGTGCTGAGATTAAAAGCATGAACCACCACCACCTGATTTACAATGACCATTTCTCATATTATATTTTATACAATGTATAATCATAGAAATAAATGATTTTAATGTTCTTCATTTTATCTTTAATTCTGTTCCTTAAGATGCCTTTTTGGGTTTTGTTTTAAAACAAGATTTTCTTCTGCAGCTCAGAGTGGTCTGGAACTCACAATTTTTTTGCTTCAGACTTCAAAGTTCTGGGAAATGGCTGGTGACTGTGTCTACTTTGATATATATTTTTTGTCATGCTGGAAGTATAGATAAGTATAATTTGCAAATGAGAAATGTACATACCTACATTTTTAATCAAGAAGTACAAAGAATGGTTCTCTTGAGAAGCCTACAACTCTATGTATGTGTATGTGTGTGTGTGTGTGTGTGTGTGCGCGCGCATGGGTGTGGGTACATTTGTGTGTTACGTGTGTATGTTAATCTCTCCCTGAGCATCTTTCCCTGATAACTCGTTTGCTTCAATCCATGTTTAAAAAATATCTCCTTAATAACCTCCAGCTCTCAACTTGACTTTCAAAACAGAAATGTACAGAGAGGTCAGAAAAATGTTGAAGAGCCCTAGATTAGACCATAATACTAACTCCAGCCACGTAAGGCTATTTGTTACCTTTGACACACCCTTTTACCCCAGCAAAGGTATGACATAGAAGGAACAATGTAAAACCAGCTCCATGCTTGGCAACCCACTCACTGAGAGTAGATCTTGCGTCTCTGGGGTCCTGTCTAGAACAACTAAACAGCAGAGCATCATCCTATGGACTGAGATAGAGCAAGTGAAAGAAACTCAAGGTGGAAGCAGGTATATTGTCAAACAAACCACATGCACATGCTTCTGTGATCACAGAGAACCTGTAGTGGCCATGCTCACCTCAAGGGAGCTGTGCTAGCCAGGGAAGACGAGGGCTTCCTCTTGAATGTGCTGTTGACACAAATCTTACACATGAGGCTGGAGAGATGTGTGTGTGTGTGTGTGTGTGTGTGTGTGTGTGTGTGTGAGGTGTGTAACGTGCTTACCACACAGACTTGAGAACCTGAGTCTGGGTCTCAGAAACCACACAGAACAAGGAGTAGTATCCCACTGTGGGTCTGTAATCCTAGTGCTAGTACTGCAAGGTGAGAGGTAGAGACGGGGAGTTCCTGGAAACCTGCTGGCCAGCTAGCTTGGTGCATGCAGAATTGAGTGCCTGTCTCAAACTGCGTGGATGGGGCAGACTGACTCCTGAGGTTCACTCAGGCTAGCGAGATGGCTCCGCGGGTAAAGATGCTATCTATGTGCCGGATCCCCAGGCTCTCATGGTGAAAGGAGAGAACTGACTCCCACAAGCTGTCCTCTGACCTTCACACCTGCTCTGTGACATGCATAGATGTCCCTCCACTGCATAGACAATGAATAAACAAACGCAGGAGAGATAAGCCAGGGAGGCTGGAGTCCCAGCTCAACGGGAGAGCACTTACTTGCCTGGTGAGCTGGAGGTGTGGTTGTGTCCCCAGCGCCCCGCCCACCCACGACATGGAGTCACAAGCACGCATTAGTTTAATATTGTTAAAATGGCTATACAACGTTCGAGATCTTTGAAACTCTATGTTTTTTGATAGCCAGGCACAGTAGCACAAGCCTGAACTCCAAATACTAGGGAGGTAGGGACAGGAGAATGGCAAGTTCAAGACCAGCCTGGCCGCATAGCAAAAGTATCTCAGAAAAC
>NC_034602.1:56940119-56953348 GCF_900095145.1 Mus pahari
AGAGAGAGAGAGAGAGAGAGAGAGAGAGAGAGAGAGAGAGAGAGAGAGAGAGAGATAAGCAAAACGCAGAGGAAACCATGTCATGTCATGCGTGGCTGGCCTGAGTCACGAGCTGAATTCTCGTGTTTAAATTAGTTTCAGAAACAAGGAGTGGTTTCTAGGCAACGGGCTTGGGAACTCATGGTCACTGCCATTGTTGCTCCAGCGTGTGTGCGTGTCTGCAAGAAACTACACGGGATGAATGCAGACTCGCGCTAAGGAGAAACGAGCTTTGCCACCCAGTTTTGGTCATGGAGACTTGAGTTACTGTGACCCTAGGGGCAGACAGGAGCCAACGATTTTTTTTTTTTTTTTTATTACTAATGAATGGCTGGGTTAATGAGGATTGCCATAGGCGAGATATCTGACAGAAATCTCAGTCATTTCAGAAGGTGTGGGAAACTGAGGGGGGGAGCCAAAGCCAACGCCCCCACGCACACCACAATGGCTTTGCTGTGAACTCAGGCCGCCAGGGGCAGTGCCAGACAGATTGCATCTTAAGATGTGAAAAGATTGCTTCACAGTCTCAGGAGTCATTTACTGTCATTACAGGCAATCCTGGGCAGCCAGGGGGCTTTTAATCAAGAGGAAACACTGAAAACTGGAACCAAGGCAAACAAAGCCTTGGCCCTCGCTGTGGACTCTGGACAGGGGTGGGGGGAGGAGCCAAGAGCCCTATTGTCTCCAGGGACCTCGTTCTCCCCCCCCCCTCAAGTGCCCGCAGAAGGCGTTACTCAGCCCAGGAAGTGTATTTGGTTGACCTTGACCATATTTTCGGCAAGAAAAGACTAGTTTCTGAAAAACACAGTGTCAGAGCTCGGCCCTCTTGTGGCTACAGTTTTGTGGCAGAATCTCACATGGTCCAGGATGGCCTGGAACTCTCTATGTAGCCGGGATTGGGGGTGGAGGTGGGGAGATGGGGACGACTGGGGGTTGGTGTTGGCCTTGGTTCACTTTATTGCTTCCTTACACACCCATGATTCATATTCTTTCTCTTTCTCTCACTGTGTGATGTCATCTGCCATGTTATGACACAACACGAGGCTCTCGGGAGAGGAAGCTGCTTAAGATTCGGGAACTGTGAGCTATATAACCCTCCTTTCTTGACAATGTATCCAGCCCTAAGCATTTTGCTAGGGCAAATCAGACAAACGGGAAGGACTAGTATCTACTGCCTTTTCTTATGAGGTAATTCTTCAGGACAGGCATATTTTCATCTTTGTCCTCTGGTCTTATCCTAGGTGGACCCTACATAGGTTTGTGCTTATCCACTACACTTCTTTTTATTTATTTTTGTTGTTGGTGGTGGTGGTGGGGTTTTTTTTTGTTGTTTTTTTTGTTTTGTTTTGTTTTTTTTGGTCAGTGACGGCCTTCTGTATGCTGGGCAACCATTGTATGGCTGAGCTACATCTCCATGTCTCACGGTCTTGAGTGATAAATGCAGCCTGCTACAGTTTGAATGTGGTTTGAGTGTTCCCCAAAGGTTCGTGCTGGAAGCTAGGCCCCCTAGTAGATGACGTAGAACATTTGAGAGTAGTGCAGTGGCCGGGGCCAGTCAGTGGTTTGTTAGGGGTAGTTCACTTGGAGGAGACTAAGGGACTTTTGAGTGGTTTGTGGTGAAAGACTAAGCCTCTCTCTGCTTCTCGTATTGGCCTCTGACATGAGGTCTCTCTAGAACCTGGCAGATACTGACACGCCCTTGAACCTCTAGAACTGGAGACTTGTGATTTCTGCCTCCAGTGACATCCCAGCCCGAGGCCCCACGGATTCCCTCTTTTCCTAGCCTCTCATCGGGAAGATAAATCACTCCCCTGTGGTGTACTCCCTCGGCAATACTTAACTCGTTTACTATAGCTTAGCTTACAAGTGTGTGTGTGTGTGTGTGTGTGTGTGATAAAGATTCTCTTATGAGCCCTGTGCTCTGCTTTCAATAAATGTGTTCAGTACAGATCGAGTAGCTAGAGTTTTGTTTTTGTTTGTATAGGCAGGCTCTTGCCATGTAGCCCAGGCTGGTCTAGCACTCAAGATCCCCCTGCCTCAGCCTCTCAAATACTGGGATTACAGGCCTCTGCCAACTAAGTTTTGGTTTAGCCTCAAAATTCTTACAGAACTCACTTCCTAGTATCTGTTCACACTGTAAACATCTCTAGCCACCTCTCCTTCGCCAAACATTTATTCTTATTTTAAAAGGGGTCACCACAATCCTTGATTCCTGGGGTGTTGCAGCTTGAGGTAGGGTAGGGTAAACCTGGGATCTTCTGCCCAGGAGCTTACAGTCTAGTGCACATATTGACCTGGCTGCTTTTCTGGATTTGGATCTAGGGTGGAGTGCACATCTGTTTAGCTTCTTCCATTCTGACTGGAACCTGTCTGCTCCAAGGCCAAGCAGGGATCTGCTCCGACAAGCTGCGATGCTGGTGGGAACAAGTCCCCTGCTGTCTCTACCAGAGCCTTTACTCGTCTGTACACCTGGCTGCCCTTCAGGGAACCAGGTCCTCCACAGATACACATGCAATATCATTTAAGTCTCAAAGCACAATACTATGTCCCCCAAAAGGTGGACACAGAGTAGCACCCTGTTCCCGGGAGGCCAACCAAGACTGCCTGAGGAGGTGTGTTGTGGGAAAGGCTCTCTCTGTTGGCACTCTGAAAGGCCCCAGTAAGCCGAACTCTGGCCACGACTGCCCTGTATTTCAAGAGTGTTTTTTGGTTGCCTCTTGTATTTCATGGCATGAGGACAAACAATATTTGAAGTGGGTCCTGGGTCTGGGGAGAGAAATCAGGCAACAGTGGGATTGAAGAAGAGATGGGAATGCTAGGTTGATGTACCAGAAACTTCAAGAACATCCTTGAGACAAGGGGGAGATTGGGGAAAAGGCATCCTTAATTACATGACTTTCCAAATGAGCCCTGAAAGACAAAGACCTCACTCACTGGGCAAAGAAAAGGAAAACATTCTTGGCTAAGGGACAGTCTGTATAACATGGAGGCGTGGAAGAGGGCAGCAGGTCCCTCTTGTTAGAACATCTTTGTTGGATGGCAGGAAGTGAATCCCTGGAAGGAAGTCAAAGGGAAAACAGGACTTCCTATGCTGTGTTTTAAAATAGAGGCCTTCCCTCGCAAGGAGTGCAGGAACGGAGAACAATCCAGTTGGAATGTCAGGTACAGTACACATGTCAAATCAAAAGATACTTTCTTTTCTAAATGCACCAGGACAGTTTTACACTTGAACAGTTTGTGGCAGCCTGCACAAGATCTGCACAAGCTCAAGTCAGACAAAATCCAAGCAAAATCCGGCGGAGTGCAGAGGTGGACCCAGTCCCATCCCTGGCAATCTATAGCTGCTGAGAGTCAGTTTTCTTTAAGGGTGTGACCCCTGGTTGGTCCCACATGTTCCAGTGGATGACCTTACATCTCAGGGTATATGTGTAGGGAAGATTGGACTAGATGGATTAAAAAAACAAACAAAACAAACAAACAAACAAAAACAAATCATCATCATCATCATCATCAACAACAACAACAACAACAACAACAAAACCAACTAAAGTTGGGTGATTAGGGAAGAGAAAGGCTTGGATCTGGGAGGAGTTGGGAGAGATTTGGTAAATATGATCAAAATACATTGTACACAAGAAATAAATTTTAAAAAATGAGGGATAAAAATGACAGCATGAATCTAGAGGGTAATATTAGAGGAGAGAGAAGAGACCTGGTGGGGTGGGGGGAGAGCAGACAGCAACAGGGGTAGGTGGGGGTCATAAATGTTCCACGAATGTACAAAATTGTCATAAGGAAACCCTCTGTTCTGTATAGCTAAGATGCGCCTCTATGGCAGTTCTCAACCTGTGGGTTTCGATCCTCTGAGGGTGAAAGGACTCTCATGGGGATCCGTGTTTCTTCAGAACTGATTTTGCTACATTATGGACTCGTATGGAAGCTCCGAAGTAGCAATAAAAATTATTTTATGGTTTCGGGTCACCACAGCCCAAGGAACCGTAGGAAAGGAGTGGCAGCACTAGGAAGGCTGAGCAGTGCTCTCTGCCCTGGTGTCCCCCGCTGACTCACATGCTTAGATACCTGATCTCCAGCTGGTGACGTTATTTGGGAGGTTGGGGCACCTTTAGGAGGCAGGTTTTTGCTGGTATATGACATCCGGTTCCTTCCTGTCTCGGTCTCTACTTCCTGCTCTAGGTACCATATAGGAAGTGCCTACACACGCACACATGCACGTGCACATGCACACACATACACACATGCACACACACTCACATACACACACGTATACACACACGCACATGTGTGCACACATACATACACATGCACACGTGTGCGCACGCGCGCGCGCGCACACACACACACACACACACACACACACACACACAGCCTTTGCCTTCACTTGCCAATGATAGACCTTACTCTCTGAAACCATGAACCAAAGTAAATCCTTCTAAAGTCCTTTCAGGTACTTTGTCACAGCAATGGGAAGAGTAATGAATAAATGAATAAACGACGACGAAGACGACGACGACGACAACAACAACAACAACAATCTATGTAGTGAGGGTGAGAGGGAGGGCACAGAGGAGAGAGATGCAGAAAAACTGTCGGTTCCACAGTGATGCCCTACGGCCTGGGACACGCTATCTTTCTCATCAGAGGACTTCAGGAGGTGGGACCAAGGATGTCTGGAGACAGGTTGATAGGGGTGTGGTCATAAGGTGGGGATGAAACCCAGACAACTCCCAGGTTCTGGCCTGGAGGCTGGAAAATGCTGGCTCCTTTCAGGAAAACACAGGGCAGGAAAATACCGAGGCTCACTCAGGTGAGTTAGATTTCGGCCATAGCTAAAGTGGGATGTCCAAGTACTACTGTGCTGGTCTGTGGGAACTGAAGTTCAGGGAAGACACTGATAAATGCTGGATCGAGCTGCTCTCTTCACCGACATTGCGCAAACACTGTTTTAAGCCACTAAGGAATGATTCCAGGCCACTGGGGAAGCGAAAACAGAGCCGCCTGTAAGTGTGGATGCTCTTAAAAGTAATAGGGTGACGGCTGCAGAGAGGATCGAGCCGAATAACACTAATTTTTCAGCTATAAATAAACCTGCCTCTGCAGTCAGGGCTTTTGACAACACAGAGAAGAGGAAAGGTAGCCATGGAAACGAGAAAGAGGTCTCTGGAGAGGCCACATTGTGCCTGCAGGGCAAACATGTTAGCAAGTTCCAGCCACGAGCAGCAGAGTGGTGGTCTGCCTGGCAGAAAAGACGTAAGTAAATCTGACGTCTTGGGTTCAAGTGCAAGCTCGGCGTCTGATAAGGCTATCGGGATGCACAGCGAAAGAATGCTTGCTGTATTAGAGACGCTGTCACTGTTTAAAATCTTTATGTATTTCCGTGCATTCAGTTCTCAGAACTACCCTAGTGTGTCTTTTACTGTGAGTCCTTTAGAGACGAGTAAGCTGATGCGGGTAAATGTTATTGTTCCGAGAACTGAGTCCAGGTTTCTGAGTCTCTTAACCACTGTTATTAGCATCCCTTTTTAGAGGGCTTTTGTTTTTCTTACCAGCCTACAGATTTCACGATGGGCAAACAGCATGGTTTATACTGAGGCTCAGTTATAGGTGTATATGTCTTCTCCGGTTCCTCTCCTGATTGGTCCTTCAAAGCCTTGGTGCAAAGGCTTGCCCCGACCCTTCTTAGTCCTGAGAGTTCCTGTCCTGCAGGGGGCAGCAGAGGACCCGAGCAGTGACGTCATCAGCATCAGCATCAGCGCTGACTTCTCATGGAACGCCCCACTACTGCTTTTATGGGCTCACAGGAAGAGATGCCCTGCCCCTGTCCTGTGGTGTGGACGTGTTACAGCTCTCAACACCTGCTTCCTGCAGCTGCTGTAACACTGGAAACCTCACAGCGATAGAAAGATTATGGTGGAAAATACCCCCCTCCCCCAACTCTCTTAAAAGTCAGCATCAGAGTCTGGGGAAGTGCATTCTGGGAAAAAGGAACTTAAATTTGAATTGACAGGAAATGATGTGTCGGCTACAAGACCAGCAGGGCTTTCTCATTCATTTATTAAGCAATTGCTTTCCTTTAAGCAGTATTTTTCCATGTACACAGTACGTGTATAAGTAGGAAAGTGAAACTTAAGATTTTTTTCTAAAAAAAAAAATTAATTTTCCCTTAGGCAAAATGTGAGAAGCCTCACATTCTATTTAGCTAAAATAGCAACATGTGCCCATTGAACCTTAAATGAATATGATATCATAAAAGGCCGAGAGAAGATACCACCTATCATAATTGTCGAAATAATGGTATAAAATTAGTTTTTAAAGTGCTACTGTCAAGGGTTGAAAATCATGCCATTGATCTGTCACCTTGGGGTTATTTCTTCTGTTCTTCCCTCTGCTGGCTCGTCCCCTCGTAACTGCTAAGAGTTTCTCTGAGTGCACATGGAGAGGAGGGCCTGGGACTCAGTCCTGAGAAACCCCACATCAAAAGAGCATAAAGACCCAGAAGATTGGCGTGAAAAGTCAGGAGAAAAACAGAAGAGACTTTACTGCCATGGAAACCCAGAGAAACGGCCATGCAAGGGTAGTTTGTGTCAGGTTCTCTTCTTAGGCTTATGAAGCCCTAGCAAGTATTCTGTGGCCAGGACCAGTCGTTGCTTCCGTGGTTCACATAGAACAGGAATTTCTAAAGCAAGAAGAGACACTGGCTCGGGCAAGCTGGAGAAGAAACAGAAGGAACATTGCTGTTACCATTTCCCAAGAGCCCTTGCAAGGAAGGGTTGTCTTAGTTACTTTTCTATTGCTGCGAAGAGATACCATGACTGTGGCAACTTCTAGAAGAAAGCATTTAACAGGGGCTCACAGTTCCAGAAGGTGGTATAGTTCACGACCAACATGGCAGGAGCGTGGCAGCATCACAGTATCATAGCAGCAGCTGAGAACTCACATCTTGTTCCACAGGCACAAGGAAGACAGAGATAGACACCGGGAATGGTGTGAGTCTTTTGAAACCTCCAAGTGACACTTCTCCTCCAACACAGTTCTACAAACTGAGGACAAAGTGTTCAAACATATAAGCCTGTGGTGGAGAGTCTCATCTGAACAATCACAAGGGTGTTGACTGAGGAAGGGCTTACTTAAAGGAGGGGTGCAGAAAACGTCAGGTCAGGGAAATAGTTAGCTGAAGTAGTGTGTCTAGTAGGGCCTGGATGCGAGCATGAGAGAGATGATGGCGAGCCTACTTGTCATCAGACTCGGGGGTAGTACAACTTCCCCAGCACGATGTGTTCGGCCCTTTGCAGAAGCAAGTCATACATTTTACCAGGCAGATGTTTCGCTTAGTGTTTTTCCACCAATTTCAGCTGGTGAAAGAATGGCTCAGGGGGTAAAGGCATTTACTGGGCAAGCCTGGAGACCTGAGTTCAACCCCCAGAGCCTACTGTTGGGTGCGTTTCCTTGGGGTGTCCGACACACACAGATAAGTTTCCTCGCTGTACAGAGGGAACCATGACAGACCACCGAGTAACATCCAGTGAACCCGTGAGTTTTTACCAAGGTTGTTCACAGGAGTGTGGGTCAGAGGTTTCTTAAAGAAGAGAGATGACTTGAAAAGGCAGCAGATCACTGGAGAGCCCACCCCAGCAGGGTTGGTGACTCATAAAGGCTTCGAGCCTGGACACTGCACAGCCTGCAGACAGCATGACAGGCCTGAGAAACCCCTCTGTAGCTTGGCTGGATAGTTGGCGTCTTCTCCCCCTGCAGTTTCTCACTGCTTTTATAAACCTGGGGAGGAGCCTTTCAGAGCCTTCCAAGTTTCTATTCTACCAGACATGTTGAAGTATTCTTCCAATCTCCAGGGTCTCATGAGCCTTCCTCTCTCTTCTGAAGAGATTATTTCAATTCAGAGGAATCTGCTAAGCCACACCTACCTAAAAGTGGACATACATACATACAACACACACACACACACACACACCATACATACATACATACCACACACATACATCATACACACATAATACACACATGCAACACACACATGCACCATATACACACCACACACACATAATACACACACACACACACACACACCATTTAAATACCACCTTAAAGAAGAGGGTGAAAGCCGGGCAGTGGTGGCACATGCCTTTAATCCCAGCACTTGGGAGGCAGAGGCAGGCAGATTTCTGAGTTCAAGGTTAGCCTGGTTTTCAGAGTGAGTTCCAGGACAGCCAGGGCTACGCAGAGAAATCCTGTCTCGAAAAAACCTAGAGAGAGAGAGAGAGAGAGAAAGAAAGAAAGAAAGAAAGAAAGAAAGAAAGAAAGAAAGAAAGAAGTGGGTGAGATAAAGTCATTCCCCAAATCAGGGAATAATAACTGCTCCTCTGATGCTCTTCTGGAACATTCTGTTCTGGTCTAACAAAATTGTGTTTTTGTAGACATTGATCTGGCTGAGGATGAGGAAAGAGAAAGCAGGAATGTTCTAGAAAACATTGATTAGGACAAATAGACTCCAGTCTATTTCTTAGCTTAAATCAATTGATAGATTGTATTGCTATAAGTGTTTGACTATTAGCCAGAAATCCTAGATAAATTGATGGATTTCTGTAGACATACTATTTCAAGCGATTATGTGGCAGGCTTTTTTTTTTTTTTTTTTTTTTTTTTTTTTTTTTTTTTAAGGTTTAACGGCAGATTTCTCTTATGAGATCTGCAGGGAGTGTACAGCGACATCTGGTGGCTGGCAAGGTGAAGTACCTTGGCTCTGTTAGAATATCATGAATTTGAATTACTTCTCAAATTTGGTTTGTTTTGGTTTGTTTGTTTGTCATCTCTTCTGATTCTTTTAGTAGGATCGCCATTCTATATTTAAGACAAATGAGCTTTGATTCTTTTAGATTACTCCTAGACTGTCCGAACTTTTTTAAAAAAAACCGTTCTTTTGGTGAATTGGGTGAATTAACCAGGTCTACATTGAACTAACTAAATCTTATCAGGGTCAGGATCAGAGGGAGACAAGAGAGGCATTTGCCTTAAGTAAAAAACTAAGGAGTGCAAAAAAGAGAGACTCTCGGTAATGAATAAAGATGATGATGTGGATGAAGACTGATGGCGACGACCGGTCAGGAGTCTGCTTGTACTCCCAGCTGGCCTGGAACGATCTATATTGGACAGGGTAGCCGCTAATGCCCAGGAGCCTCTCGGCCTCTGTCTCCCAAGTGCTGGGATTACAAGTGTGCCACCATACATCGCTTTGCATAAAATGTTAGAGTAATTGCCCTCCCTCTCATTCTCCTTTCTTTTCAAGATAGGAACTCATTACATTACCCAGGATGGTCTGGAGTTTGTGTCCTCAATTAATCCTCCTGCCTCAGCATCCCATGTAGCTTGGCAAGCAAAGGGAAGCACAGACCTGGGACCCCGTTCCCAACTCTCAGTGGTACGCCAGCCACCCTGGGTACACAGGAGACGGAACCACAACAATCGTCCTAGGCTCTGTTGTTTCCCACTCCAGGAAAACACAGACTGAGGGTTCCTATTACAGGCTCTGTTTTGTCTCTCCTGAGCGCTGTGCTGGCGCTCCCCGCACCCCAGCGAGACATACATGCAGCCTGGCAAGATGCCATGACTGTGGCAACTCTTTTTTTTTTTTTCGAGACAGGGTTTCTCTTTGTAGACCAGGCTGGCCTCGAACTCAGAAATCCACCTGCCTCTGCCTCCCGAGTGCTGGGATTAAAGGCATGCGCCACCACGCCTGGCTGTGGCAACTCTTATAAAGGGAAACATTTAATTGGGGCCGGCTCACATAATGACAATGGGCGAAACCTCTGACAGACATGATGAAATAGCTGAGTGGCCTACATCAGGATCTGGAGGCCGTGGGGGGCCTAGTTTGGGCTATTCTGCCTGCATGTATACCTGCAGGCCAGAAGAGGGCACCAGATCTCATTACAGATGGCTATGAGCCACCACCATGTGGTTGCTGGGAATTGAACTCAGGACCTCTAGGAAGACCAGACAGTGCTCTTAACCTCTGAGCCCCTGGTTTAGGCTTTTGAAATCTCAAAGCCACACCTTCTTCCAATACTTCCTCTAACAAGACCACACCCACCCCAACAGGGACACACCTCCTAATCCTTCTAAGCAGTGCTACTCCCCAACGACTAAACATTCAAATAGATGAGCCTCTAGGGGCCATTTTTATTCACACCACCACCACATTAGGGAATACTCAGTTGTGAGAGCAGCTGGGAGTTAGTCACAACATATCAGAGGAGTTTGGTTTGCCTACTGCCCCCTTGTGGATTAACACCTTTGGAGCTGACTGGTCCTCAAAACAAGCAGGAGGGTCTCCTCCAGACTTGACAATGGCCCAGCAGTTGCACTGTGCTCAGAGAGATGGTGACGGCAAACAGCAGGGAACGATCAATCAATCGTGCCATTGTGACCACACAGTCTGCTGTGAAAAGAGGACATCGAGCCAGTGGGTGAGAAAGGACGGATCTGCAAGAGCGCCTGCATTCTGATGATGCCGCTGGAAGGTTCCCAAGGCGGAGAGCCTTTCCGCCCAGAGTGAGGAGAGACCCCCCAGACTGTGAAGGGAAGCCAGAGGGACTCACCCTGCACAACTCTATTCCCTTAGGGGACTTCAGGGGAACCGCGTGTATCTTCTGGCAAAGCAAGGACATCAGATACTGCCGCAGAGCAGATCATTCACTTGGATAGATCGTGTGCGGGGATCACGTATCCACCGTTCTCCTGACCCAGAAACTGCATGTGCGGTCCTTAGCACCTGCTCATGTCTGTGCATGAACTTGGCCCTTTTGTTGGCCACTCAGTGGAGTTTTTGTGGACTCCTGGAGCCTGTGTGGCTTAGCAGGGGGCATCATATCAGTTATGGCTGACAGCCATATGCCAAATGTGTGCTTGGCAATCTATCTGTTTCTCTTGAATCCTCACAATAAACCCCTTAGGTGAGTTTGCACTCCTACAAATGTAAAAACAAAACTCAGGACTTGTTACGCACATGATGGGCCTATGACTTGAACATGGACCACAGGACTCCTACTATGTCCTAAGGCCCTTTCTCCTGTGTGAGGGTCCTCAGAGATATGGGGAAGGTGCCTCTGGGCCCAATTCTGCACTAATAGCATTGGCTTTGGTGGCTTTCTTTGAGGTGGGGGCATTTATGATTCATGACTACATACAGAAAAGTAAAATGTATGTTCATATTCTTGAGGGAATTTGCCTTGCCGTAGGTTAAAATATAACACAGCAGTATGCTAAGGGTGTAAGGCTAAATACCACTTTAGTGTAAGTGAGAAAAAGAAGTGGAGAGAATAAAGAAGAGGAGGAAGAAGAGAATAAGGAGAAGAAGTTAAAGTCCTCTGGTAACCTTATAAATCATAAGGAAGGTGGCTCTTACTTTTCATGTTTTCCCAGCTTTTAATCCCTTAGCTTTCTCTTCTTACTCTACACATGACTCATATGCAGAATCAGTGGGTAACTGGTCAGCACTGATCGCTGCTGCCCAGGAACTTAATTTCTAGTAGGGAGACTAATGCTAAGCAAGCAAGTGCACAGATGTGACATACGTGTCCTAGGTGTGATGGAAAAGGAAAGCAGAAAAATGAGAGAGAGGGCTGGGGTGCCACTCTGCAGGGAACAAGGACAGGGCTTCTTAGATGGAGGCAGAGAGAGAGGGAGCCAGGAGGATACGGCCAACGATACCCCTGACAGATGGGGACAGAAAGAGCCAACGCCTGGGACGGGAGTGTCAGAGCGTGGCTGTGGGCAGCAAAGACACAGCCGAGATCAATGGAATAGGGGTGTGTGTGTGTGTGTGTGTGTGTGTGTGTGTGTGCAAAGACACTGCTGAGATCAATGGAATAGGGGTGTGTGTGTGTGTGTGTGTGTGTGTGTGCTTGTGAGGGGGAGGGAGCAATGGAGGTATAGTGAGGGTTGGGCTCAACTCTCAGAAGAAAATCCATAAAGATAGCTGAGAGGATGGTGGCAGAACAGAACAGTAGGGACAACATGGCTGTCAGGGATAGGCATGGAGGGGCCGATGGGAGTTAGCAGGCAAGGGCCTGGGCCAGGCTGGATGGTGAAGAGGGTGAGAAGTGGCTGGATTCTAGACATGTTGCAAAGACGGAACAGCGAATGTCTGTTGGCATGTTTGACATCCTAACAGACCCCCCAAGTGTGGCAATATTGGAGACTGTCTTTAAAGAGGAAATTAAGATTAAACAAAGCCAGGTGTGACGGCACGTGCCTGTGATCCCAACATTTGGGAGGTATTTACCATGTTCCATCTTGGTTGCGCTTGACTCCTGTTGGGCGACCCTCTGGCCCTTAACCCACTGGCGGATCTCCTTCTCCCTTCTGTTTGACCTTCTTCTATTCCATGGTGGCTTCTTTCTGCTCCCTTCCTCCTTGTGGTCCTCTCTCTCCAACCCCACTTAAGTCTCTTCTGCCCAACTATTAGCTCTTGGCATCTTTATTCACCAATCAGAATTTACTTGGGGGCAGAGTCCCAGGAGGTAGGTGAAGACTCCTGGTCTTGGGTTCCTCCCCCCCCCCCCGCACTTAGCTTTATAATCGACAGTAAAAGACAAAACTTCAACAAGAGCCGAGCTAGATTGCACAGGCCAGAGACTTCAAAGCTAATCTAATCTTAGTGTCCCTAGAAGAGATTATGATATAGACACACACAGGAGGAAGGGAGAAGAGAACAAT
Source organism: Mus pahari (assembly GCF_900095145.1). NCBI lineage: Eukaryota > Metazoa > Chordata > Mammalia > Rodentia > Muridae > Mus > Mus pahari. Next base: position 56,952,906 of record NC_034602.1, read on the forward strand.
CTATAAATCAAAGAGAGAGGGAGATTTCAGAAGAAACCATTTCGCCTGTGTGTGTGTCTGTGCACAATGTGTGAGCCTGCTGCCTGAGGAGGGCGGACACGAGGACCCTCTGGAACTGGAGATGTAGATGATTGCTAGCTGCCATGTGAGTGCTGGCACTCAAACCCAGGTCCCCAGCAAGATCAATAGGTGCTCTTAACCACTGAGCCATTGCGGTGATTTGAATAAGCTAAGCTCAGGAAATGGCCTTGTTGGTAGAAGAGTGTCACTGTGGGGGTAGGCTTGGTGACCCTCCTCCTAGTTTCCTGGAAGCCAGTCTGCTACTGTTTGCCTTAAGAACAAGGTGTTAAAAAAAAAAAAAAAAAAAAAAAAAAAGCTGGGTGTGGTGGTGCACGCCTTTAATCCCAGCAGATCCCAGAGGCAGAGGCAGGCGGGATTTCTGA
>NC_034602.1:56953448-56962091 GCF_900095145.1 Mus pahari
AAACAAACAAACAAAACAAACAAACAAACAAAATAACTCTACTGATAGCTAAAAGTAATAGTAACATTGCTGTAAAAGATGACAACCAGAGGGCCTGGAGGGATGGCTCATCAGCTAGGAGCACTTACTGCTCTTCCAGTAAACCAGTTCCATTCCCAGCACTCTAGGCAGATGGCTCACAACCACCTGGAATGCCTTCTTCTGGCCTCCAGGAGAACTCACACGCACACACACATACACACTCACACATAGACATACTCATATGCACACTCACACACACACACATGCACACTCATACACATGAGCACACTCACACACACGCATACACATGGACACTTACATACATGCACACACATGTACACTCATACACATGCACACCCACACACATGCACACTAATACACATGCACATTCACACACACACATGCACACACACATACACACTCATACACGTGCACACACATACCCACGTAAACAATACTCTTTTAAAAGGACAAGAAAATAGCAGGAGTGAAATTCTACCACCCAAAGTACAAGCTGATTGTCAGATAAAGCAACTGATCTCTAACCAGGTCTGTTGAGACACTTAGGGTAGGAGTCAGAGATCCAGAGAGGGAGTGAGAGAAGAGGAGGTCTTACTGGAGGGGAGAGAAAGATAAATAAATAAATAAATAAATAAATATGTATTTTAGCTAGAGCTTATACATATAAATGCATTATATATCTTTATATTAGAATGCACTTTCCCCAGTAATTTTTTACTTATTTAACAGCTTTATAATCAAGTATTTTTAGAACACTATGAAGCAACTCACTTATTCCTCAAAAAAAATCTCTAAGAGGTAGCCAATGTTAAAATCACCCCCATTTTACAGATGAAGAAACTGAGGCATGAAGAGAGCAAGCACCCTAAGTTTCTCAGCTAGCTAGTCAGGAAAGATGGCGCATGTTACAATCCCAGAATTGGGGAGGTAGAAGCAGGAGGAGGAGAACTTCCAGTCTCGACTACATACCAAGTCCAAGTCCACATTTAAAAAACAATGAAAACCAAAACAGAACAAAACCTAATCCTTTCTAAGGCTATCTTAATCTGTCTGCTTTTCAAACCTATTGAATCTTTTTTTTTTTAAAGATTTATTTATTTTATGTATCTCAGTTCTGTAGCTGTCTTCAGACACACACCAGAAGAGGGCATCAGATCTCATTACAGATGGTTGTGAGCCACCATGTGGTTGCTGGGATTTGAACTCAGTTCCTCTGGAAGAGGAGTCAGTGCTCTTAACCACTGAGCCATCATCTCTCCAGGCCTGCCTTATTTAATCTTACACAGTAAATTCAACTGATTTCTTCGGCCACTGAATGTCCTGGAAACCAGAGCTCCAGGTCTCTGATTCGAATGACTTGGAGTTGATGGAGAGATGGAGTTTATATTTGGTGGTCATTCCCTCCCGCCATGTGATTTATGTGTGTCTGCATATTGTGTGTGCATGTATATGTACATGTGCATGCATTTATATTTGAGTGCTGGTACATGTATGTCCTGCATGCTTTCGGAAGTCAGAGGACAACTGTGGGTGCTCCTCCACTTACAGCCGGGTCTCTTTGCTCTTCAGTGCACGCTCCTGGGCTCCAGGGAGTCCTCCAGTCTCCACGTCTCAGGAGTACAGAACTACAGATGTACTTCCTGTGGGTTCCAGAGATCTGAAGTCAGGTTCCTGTGCTTGAGGCATAAGCACTACCTGCTGGACCATTTCCCCAGCTCTCCCCTAGTCAGTGATTCTTGGAAGGAATTTGCACTTCATCTTAGCCGAGAGACTAGAAACAATATCAGAATTTAAAAGTTTAGTTTGTATTCATTAGCATCTTGGCCTCGAGACACAATCTCCACCCCCCCCACACACACACCCAAAAAAACCCCATTGGCTTAATTAGAATTTTGTTACCATTAGGAAATGATCATCAGCTTTCACCGTCATTATTTCCTTTTTCATTCTCAGTGACCCACGGAATGAACTGAGTTGACCACAAGTGACCAAAAGCAGCCACAAGGGTAGCTAGTACCAAGTGTTCTCTGAGAGCCTCTTACCAGAGCCTGCTCCGACTCCTGTGGGAAATAAAAGAAGCGGGAGGCAAGGCAGAAAGAGTCTTAGCCTGCAAACAGTGTATCACTTCCGAGCATCCAAAGCAGTGCTTGAAAACCGAGACAGGCACGTTCCTGTCGCGAGTATAATAGTTTAGGGTAGGTGACCTGAATCCCATCACTGGCCACCAACTGCTGGAAACAGGCCAGTGTGCACCTCGGGACTTTGGTTTCCCCACTGGAAAACAAGCTATTAAACACAACCCCAAAAGCACGCACAGTCTTGGAGATCGGAGAGCAGTTGTTTGTGGAAGGAAGCATGATCCTAGGGCCCAGGGCTTGTGTCACCAGATGACTGAGACTGGAGAGTGAGGGAAATAATGTCTTCTTAAAGAGCAGATGTGGGTGGACAATTAGAAACCCATGTAGCTGATGGCTAGGGTGTCTGTTCCATGTGGAGGATATATTCCTGAAGAGAAACGGGGTGACTCACAACTGCCTGTAACCTGATCAGATCGAGCTATCCAATTTCCTTGCTCTGATCCCAGGCAGTCAAATTATCCTATTTCTGTTTCCGAGACAAGAGGAGTATAACCGCAAGTTCCCAGACAACATACAATTGGATGCAATTGGAAGTTGATGTTGTGTGTGTGTGTGTGTGTGTGTGTGTGTACAAAATTAGTTATGTGAAAAGAGGATGAAACTATATAAAATAACATTTCAATGAATAGGAGATGTGTTGTGGTGAACAACAACACAGCAACATGTTGGTCGGAAGTCAGTTTCATAGGATCTGGTTAGCCTTTGAACCCTGTCTTGTAAGAGCTGGAAAAGCCTGGCTGACTTGGTGAATGGAGATGTTATGAGTCTGCAAAGCTGAGCAGAGGTGTAAATCAATGCTAATCCTCCATGCTGTTCCGTTTGCATAGGGGTGGGCTGGTAGCTTTTGGGAACAGAATTGTTACTTTCCCTAGTCAATTTTGTCATTCAGGGATGCTCAGAATGGCCAAGAAGCTCAAACTTCTCCTCCCATCCAGCATATCCTCTCGCACCGGTATCCCCACCTGCTTACTCTGCAGCATCCATGCCAGTGGGACAATGGAAGAAGTGGTCAGAAACAGGGAGCGAAGAAGCTCAGCCAGCTACAGCTGTTTCCCCTCCACCTTCAAATGCTGCTAGAAAGGCAGGGGTGGTCCCCGGGAGTCAGCTGTGTCTACAGTCATTCGTCTTCCCTTGGATTCGGCACACTCGGCCTTCGAGCCAAATCAACTGTGGCAAGTGTAGCAAGCTTCTATTCTGCTTACATGGAGTCTCTAGGTGTCAGGTGTGCTCTCGGCTCCTGCGTCTACCTTCCCTTCTTTGCTCTGGATAGAGGTTAGGTAGCTTAGCGCATGCGCTATGATACCTCCCCAGAGCAACCCTGCTTACCGGCCTCCCCCGGGCTCCAGGCATCAAAGTCACTAGAGCCACAGTCTCAGCTTACCAGAGGGGAGGGCAGGCAGTCTCCATCTGTTTTGTGACTGTGGCAGTGAGGGTGCATTGTATCCTTCACAGACAGAAGTGGGAGTCCTCGCTATCCGGCTGGGGCGTTCTACATGTTGGGAAATGATGAACCGGTCCCATCCCTGCATCTCCTTTTGCTGGATGTATTTTGCTGCTTCTGGAATCAGAGGTGAGAGGCTAGCGCAGTGCTCCATATGGGCTCCTCTGGAGTCTTTTGGTGAGAGATGGGGTAGGACCGGAAAGACAAGAGGGCTGACTCGAGAACATGGGTGTGCTCACGCCTCTTTCTGACTCTCGATCATCAGGGTGGATAAGACCCCCCCCCCCAAAAAAAAGAGGAACTCATCCACTCATTCCAAAGTTATCCTTTTGTTTGTTGTTGTTTTGTTTTTCGAGACAGGGTTTCTCTGTGTAGCCCTGGCTGTCCTGGAACTGACTTTGTAGACCAGGCTGGCCTCGAACATCAGAAATCTGCCTGCCTCTGCCTCCCGAGTGCTGGGATTAAAGGCGTGCGCCACCACGCTCGGCTTCCAAAGTTATCCTAGTTGTGTGACTCCACCCCACTCCCCCTTTTTGACCCCAGAGATGGTCTTGTTCTGAAACGCTGATCCGGGTCCTTCTCTTTGAACAGCCGTAGAGACAGCAAACGGAAAGTATGCCCAGAAATTGTTTAGCGATCTTTTTGAAGACTACTCCAATGCTCTGCGTCCAGTAGAAGATACGGACGCGGTGCTGAACGTCACTCTGCAGGTCACGCTCTCCCAGATAAAGGACATGGTGAGTGACCTTTGATGGTCAGACAGTGAAAAACAGGCTTTTGCTTCTCAATGGGTGGGACTTTGGGAGAGAGTGAAGCAGGGCAGTCCTGGGTACCAGCTGGCAGGAGCAGGGCGAGCAGGGCGAGCAGGGCAAGGAAGCATTCAAACGAATGAGCTCCTTACTGTCACTTACTAAATGCTCCTCCTTACTGTCACTAATCACCTACAGCTCTGACTAGCAGTCTAAAACAATGGAAGGAAAAGTGGCGCATATGGTATGATTCTATTCATAAAATGTCCAAAATAGGTCTGCTCATTCAGACAGACAACAAAGCCTTGGTTGCCAGGGGCCAGTGACTACTTAGTGGGTATAGCCATTTCTTTTAGGTGTGACAGAAATGTCCTTGAGTTAGGTAATTGAGATGATTATGCAGTGTGGTAGGTGACTGGAAACCACTGACAGTGATAGTGTGGCTAAGATGGTGGGTTTTAATATTTTATTTTAATTTAATTATTATGCGTGTTTGAGCATGTTAGTGCCGTGACTGCAGAAGCTAGAAGAGGGTGTCTGAACCCCTGAGCTAGAATTACAGGGATTGCCTGACAGGTGCTGGGAGCTGATCTTAAGATACTCAGAACAGTACACACTTTCCAGTCCCCTGAAATAGTACTTTGAGGTTACATGGATTTAACCACAATTTTTTAAAAAAACGATTTTAATTTATTTATTATGTATACAGTGTTCTGCCTGCATATATGCCTGCGGGCCAGAGGAGGGCGCCAGATCCCATTACAGATGGTTGTGAGTCACCATGTGGTTGCTGGGACTTGAACTCAGGACCTTTGAAAGAGCAGTCAGTGCTCTTAACCTCGGAGCTCTATCTCCATCCCTAATCACAATTTTAAAAGAGGAAGGTGGTGTTTTAAGATGACATGTCTGATTTCCCCCATATACGTATTTAATTACACAAGCTAACAGATTTAAATGATGTTTTCTTGTGCACCTGGTAGACATTTCACGACTCCTGGTACCAGTGTATCATTAGATGGTCCACTTTCAGAGAAAACTTAGCAGTTGGTCCAAGGAAAGATATAAACACTCAAGTACTGATTTCCTTTACATTTGTACACTACACCAAGAAGGCATTGAATGTGGCCTTGATAATCAATCCATCAGGTAGAGTTCTAAAAGGTCTCGTTTGTGAGTTGAAAGTAAGTGGGCCCCCTTGAGATTCCTGCTATCAAGAACAAGTGTCCCAAAGCCGGATGTGTGTACAGGATAAAGTGACATCTGGATTCATTGCTTAGGACGAGAGAAATCAGATTCTGACAGCCTATCTGTGGATCCGCCAGACCTGGCACGATGCGTACCTCACGTGGGATCGAGAGCAGTATGACGGGCTGGACACCATCAGGATTCCCAGCGACCTGGTGTGGAGACCGGACATTGTCCTGTACAACAAGTAAGCGCCGCTCACACTGGCGGAGTCTCTGAAATGATCCTGCTGATGAGTCAATAGAAACTTGAACATCATTTAAAACTGCGCATGGAGTGTGAACCTGTGTCCTTATTCAAACCTCAGATGGTCAGAGAATCGGGTCCTAAAAGCCTGCTGTTGGCCGTCCTCTGTCCCTGCAGTGGTAGAAGCATCATGTTGACCTTTGTCTTCATCTTCATTTGGAGCTCTCTCTGCGTCCTGTGTCAGAATCTCCGTGCCCAAATCCCTTCTCTAACAACTCCCGACACAGGCTGAGCTGGCCACCCCGTTCCAGCCTGAGCTACCTCTTCGCTCACTGTACCTATAATAACCTTTCTCCCCCTCCCTCTCTCTTCCTCTTCCTCTTGCGTGATGGTTTTATTTGTCGTTGTTGCTTTGTTCTGAAAGGCAGGGTCTTTCTGTTAAGATCAAGGTCCCCTGGATCTGACAGTCTTCCTGCTTCAGCCCCCCCCCCCCCAAGATCTCTACCACTCTAACTTAGCCCTGTTCCTCAGAAAGCCGGAAGGCTAGGACGTCTATGTGAGAATTTCCTGGAGACACGGTTTAATCTGCTCACGATCCAGAGATTGTGCAACAGAAATGCTACCACGGCTAGATAGGATGGGCCGCCTGGAATCTGTCCTGTGGGTCTCAGACTCTAGAGTGGAGGGGAGACGAATCTTGGGGCTGTTTGGGTTCTTCTCAGCTCAAAGCACATATGTTCATATTTCTGAGACTGTAAAGTATACGTGAACCACCTAGAGATCATGAAAAAAACTCGGATTTGGATTCAGTAGTCATAGGGTTTGGGCCTGCAGTTCTGAGTTCCCACAAGCTCCAGAGAGCAGCGGGTACCCCTGGCTATACTCCAGAAGGAGCTGGACCTAACTCAAGCTCAATGTCTCCACCTTCTTCCCATCACCATGGAAGTTCCTCTATCTTTATAAAGATTTATTTATGATTTATTTTATGTATATGAGTACACTATAGCTGTACAGACGGTTGTGAGCCTTTATGTGGTTGTTGGGAATTGAATTTAGGATCTCTGCACTCTCCTGTCAGCCCCGCCTTCTCCGGTCAACCTCACTCTGTCAGTCCCTGCTTGCTCCGGCCCAAAGACTTATTATTATATATATTTATTGTTATGAATCTCAAGATTTATTTTCTATTATAAATAAGTACACTGTAGCTGTCTTCAGTCACACCAGAAGAGGGTGTCAAATCTCATTATGGGTGGTTGTGAGCCACCACGTGGTTGCTGGGATTTGAACCCAGGACCTTCAGAAGAACAGTCAGTGATCTTACCCGCTGAGCCATCTTGGCAACCCTCCTCTGTCTTTATTCTGGAACCTAAGCTCCTGTGGCTTGAGAGGGGTTCTTCTGCTGTTCGTATAAAAATGGGACCTACTGGTAGAGAAGAAGGGTGCACTGGAAGTGATTCCAAACTCAGAGAGAGAGTGGGGACCCACTGCCAAAGATGCTGACGTGACAAACACAGGGCATTGTCAGTAAGCAGTCCAGGGCTTAAGTCAGTCAGGTTCCTCAGCAAGCGCCCGTCACTGTCCTCATTTGCTCCCCAGGGCCGACGACGAGTCTTCAGAGCCGGTGAACACCAACGTGGTCCTGCGGTATGATGGGCTCATCACCTGGGACTCTCCAGCCATCACCAAAAGCTCCTGTGTGGTGGACGTCACCTATTTCCCCTTCGACAGCCAGCAGTGCAACCTGACCTTTGGTTCCTGGACCTACAATGGGAACCAGGTGGACATATTCAATGCCCTGGACAGTGGTGACCTCTCTGACTTCATTGAAGACGTGGAATGGGAAGTTCAGGGCATGCCTGCCGTGAAGAACGTCATCTCCTACGGCTGCTGCTCTGAGCCTTACCCAGACGTCACCTTCACTCTCCTTCTGAAGAGGAGGTCCTCCTTCTACATCGTCAACCTCCTCATCCCCTGTGTCCTCATATCATTCCTCGCTCCACTGAGTTTCTACCTCCCAGCAGCCTCTGGGGAGAAGGTCTCTCTGGGAGTGACCATCCTATTGGCCATGACTGTGTTTCAGCTAATGGTGGCAGAGATCATGCCGGCCTCAGAAAACGTCCCTCTGATAGGTGAGTGTGTGCTTAGAGCTTAGCTTTGTAGCAGTTGCGATGGCGTGTGTATGTCCCAAGCCAAAGCGATTGAAGCCAATGACTCAGGGTTTTCATAAAACCCATTCAGTGCCTGCAGATGGCCTCTTTGCTTATAGCGATGGTTGTTGGAATAAAGTGGTTCTTACAAGCTCCACATTCACAAAAGAACACTTGTTTATTTTGTATTTATCTACTTCTGGATTTTGAGGCAGAGTTTTATTTTATTTTGAGGCAGATTGGCCTCAAACTTGTTATTTAGCCAAGAAAGAAGTAGGTCTCCTGCTCCTGATTCCCGCCACCTCCCAAGTGCTCAGATTGTAGATATGTTCCACCAAACCCAGTTTACCTGGTGCCGGGAATCAAATCCAGAGCTTCATACTGGCTGGACAAGCCTCTGCTCTACAGTGACTTCTGTTACCTGTTCACAGTGTTAAGGAAACACAGCAGCTGTGCCAGGAGATGAGCTGGGGTCTCAAGTCAGATATCTAGCCTGCTGCGTACAGAAGCTTCACCCCACTTATTAAAACAGAGGTTCCTATGGTCAAAGGTCTGTCCCAAAATTAAGTGTTTTTTGTTTGTTTGTTTGGTTGGTTGGTTGGTTGGTTTTTCGAGACAGGGTTTCTCTGTGTAGCCCTGGCTGTCCTGGAACTCACTCTGTAGACCAGTCTGGCCTCGAACTCAGAAATCCACCT
>NC_034602.1:56962146-56967183 GCF_900095145.1 Mus pahari
GGGGGGAGAGAGAGAGAGAGAGAGAGAGAGAGAGAGAGAGAGAGAGAGAGAGAGAAAATCTGTTCATTCTAAAGCAGAATGTATTTTCTCATATTTCGTTTGTGAATCTAGTGTTCTCTAACAGCTGAGCCATCTCTCCAGCCCACAGAATACACTTTGAAAAGTCCACGGTAATGTAACCTGTAGCCAAGGGTTGCAGCGGAGGTTGAGGCCGCCAGGCCTGCTCGTCTACCTACTTTGTTCTGAGATCCCTCTGTCACCTCTAACACCTCCTGCTACTGCCACCAAGGAGACCCCTCCGATCCAATACCTTGACCTGCTGCTATAACAGATGCCTGCCAGTACCAAAAGTAAACCTTCGTTCTTTAAGATAAAATACAAAGAGAAGTTTCAGAACTCAGGGACATAGAGAATAATTGTCACCAGGAGCTGGGTGGCCGTGTGTGCTCTATGGAATACAGTTAGTCAGTATTCAGACACTGGTTTTTATGGAGACGTCCTTTTAGTTTTGTGTTGTTTTTGCTTTTTGAGGCGATAGGGTCACATGTAACCCAAGCTGGTTTGTAATTGGTTCTATAACTGAGGCTGGCCTTGAACTTCTGACCCTTCTACGCCCACCTCCCAAGTACTGGGGATTTTCCCTTTTATGTCTCTTCATGAAAACCCAACACACACACAGACACACAGACACCGGCACACACACACACACGCACACACACACACACACACACTTTCTTTCTAAAATAAGCACAGGTTCTCTTCTCACTAATAGAGAGAGGTATAGGAACCTTGGCACTTTTCTCCTTTTATTACCTCTCTGGAGACAGAAATGAGTGACACTGGCCAGGCATGGTGACACCTGTCACCCCAGCACTCAGGGGTGGAGGGAGGAAGATCAGGAGTTCAAGGCCTGCCTCAACTACATAATATCCTGTCTCAAACCAAAACCAAAACCAAGCCAGAAACAATAACTCTGCAGTGGGATCAGTGACGGGTCCCTCTCTCTTCCTTAGCAGTGACACACAATCACAAGTCAGCAAGTTTCTAAAGAGAGATGACTCACAAGAATTTGGGAAGCATTAATCATCCCAGTTCTACAGTAATGTGCAATTTGGTTTTTTTTTTTTCTTTTTTTTTTCTTAGAATGTACATACAAGGATTTGTGGAACATTCATTTAAAAAAAAAAAATCACAGCATTTTATTTGTAGCACCTATGAAATGTGCTTCCTGCCTCTGGTTGTCATTGTTATTAGAGACAGCATCTCACCGAACAAGGCTGGCCTTGAATTTAGGCTTCCATTTCCCCCACCCCACCAGCTTCCCATGCGCTGGGAGGACCGCTATCTCCATGCCTCATGGTCCCTCCCTCCCTCCCTCTCCCTCCTCACCCTGTAAGTGGACACTGTACCCAGGACCTCATGCATGTTAGGCAAGAGTTAAAGCCTCAGACCCTTTGCTCTTGCATTTCCAGAAACAAATTTACATCGTCTCTATGACAAGTAGAGTTTCATGAACGTTTCTGGCTCATATTCCTTTTATAATTAATCTGGACTTTTTTAAAAAAGATTATTTATTTTATGTATATGAGTACACTGTAGCTGTCTTCAGACACACCAGAAAAGGGCATCAGATCCCATTACAGATGGTTGTGAGCCACCATGTGGTTGTTGGGAATTGAACTCTGGTGCTCTTACCCGCTGAGCCATCTCTCCAGCCCCTAATCTGGACTCTTTAATAAATAATAAGTGGATGTTACACAATATTCTGAATGCTGTTCTGGGATGGAGAGCTGAGCCATCCTAGCCGTAGAACAGGACTGTTTTTACTTCAGAGCAGGCTGGACTGAGAGCCGGGCCACTGCTGTCTCCCAGCAGGGATGTCACCTCTCCAGAACTGTCACCTCTCCAGGAAGACTCAAGCAGGGCATGGCTTACAGTTCAAGATGGGAGTTCGCGCTGAGCCATTTCTGACTCAGTACGAGAGCAGAATTACCTCAAGGCCAGGCTGTCACTAACCACAATAAACCCAGGGACTCCATGTCACTGAAGCACTGCCTGGCTGTCCCCTCAAGTCCCCACCCCGGAAAAGCCACCCCTCGCTTTCTCTCTCTTTTCTCTGTCTTGCCACTGCAGCTGTATCGCAGCAAAGCTAACACAGGTTACTCTGTCTTCAGTGAGTTCATTCACAGCTCTTTTGTCACAAGCCTGTCAACGCTGTGCTGGACAAGGCAATTTCCAATGTCTTGTCTCCAATTATAAGATAATCATATACATTTTTCTCTTTTACCCATTAATGCAGTGAATTACATCCGTGGGCTTTCCTGTCTCAGATTTTTGGATTCCTCAACCCAAGCCTACTTTTTCATGATCTGTCAAGACACTCTGGGGAGTGGGGATATATGTCAAAGGACAAGCACTTGCCTAAAGTGTAGGAAGTCCCAAATTCAATATAAGTACTGAAAATAAATAAATAAAAAGTCACCATGTAGGGCTCTTGCCTAACATGAAAGAAGACCTGAATTCAATCCCCACCACTACATACAACCAAGCATGATAATGCATGTCCATAATTAGAGGATTAGAGAGAGGTTCATGAGCAACCTCAGTCCCTTGACAAATTCAAGGTCAGTCTGAGCTAACCTGAAACTCTATCTAAAAAATGATAAATAATGCCGGGCCGTGGTGGCACATACCTTTAATCCCAGCACTTGGGCAGGCAGATTTCTGAGTTCGAGGCCAGCCTGGTCTACAAAGTGAGTCCCAGGACAGCCAGGGCTATACAGAGAAACCCTGTCTTGAAACAAAACAAAACAGATAAATAAAAATATATTAAAGGATTCTATTACATAAAACTTTCCAAATATGTCTGTAGGAGAAATGAGTCACTATCTCTTTTCTTAACATTTATTTTTTCTTTTTTGGTTTTTTGAGACAGGGTTTCTCTGTATAGCCCTGGCTTTCCTGGAACTCACTTTGTAGACCAGGCTGGCCTCGAACTCAGAAATCCGCCTGCCTCTGCCTCCCGAGTGCTGGGATTAAAGGCGTGGGCCACCATGCCTGGCTCTTCTTACCATTTTTTAAGATTAAAGCTCCTACTTTCCTCTCTTCTCCCCATGAGTGACCTTATTAAAGATTTAGCAGTTTGCCAGACACAGTAGTGCTTGTCTTTAATCCAAGAACTCAGGAGGCAGAGGTAGGCAGATCTCTGAGTTCAAGGTCAGCATGGTCTACAGAGTGAGTTCCAGGACAGCAGGGTTACATAGAGAAACCCTGTCTCGAAAGAAAAGAAAAGAAAACAAACAACAAAAAAAGATTTATCAATTAGATTACTGTTTCTTTTTTTGAAAGTGGCCCTATGTTGCCCAGGCTAACCCTCACCTCCTGGGCACAAGCATCCGTCTGCTCCTACATCCTGAGAAACTGAGATTACAGATGCACATCTCTCTGCCCAGTCTTATTCCTCTTTTCAAAAGCCTGCCCTTGGCTTTGTTCCTAGGGGATGAGGTTGGGGGCAGGGTGGGGCTGGGGGTGGGGGTGGGGCCGGGGTGGAGCTAGGGGGGTGTCGGTGCCCTTGGCCATTCACTCACATCCGAGGTCCTGCAGGCCTCCCTTTTGCTCTTCATCTTATCTTGAGGCGTGAAGGTCTCCATTTCAGTTAGGCTGGCTGGTTTGCGAGCCGTGGGGCTCTGCCTGTCTCTGCCCACCATCGCTGGAGGCATAGGCACGTGGAGCCATATGTACTTTATTTACTTGGATGCTGGGGACTCAAAACTCGGGTTCCCATGCTTACAGAGCACGTGATCTCACCCGCGGAATCACCTCATCCTTGGGCTTTAATTGCTAGTCTGTTTCCCCTGTTGTTCAGTGTGTATTTCATTTACTTGTACCCTTCCTACATCTTCCCTCCTTCTCCGCTTTTCCCGTACTTTTGCCTTACGCAATGAAATCACATTTAAGGACAGCTGCTAGAGGTCTCCTTTCTCAGGCTATAGCAATTGTTTTCCATAACAATGAGGTCTGGAGGTATTCTAAGAAGAGTCAAGGGCCATTTGTAGTCCATTGGATGAGATTGGACTGGTTTTTACGTGCTGGTAAACATTTGTGAGCGGTTTAAATTACAGTCCTGGGCGGAAGGGAGTGTCGTTTCTGCTATACCTAACTGAACCTTTCTAAGTTGGAGACTTAACTACACTTGTTTTATAGCGCACAAAGTTCAAGTTGACACTTTACTTTGGTTCTGAGTCTAGTGGGGGTAATGATGCTGGATTTCAAACTTAGAACGTCATATTCGAAAGTCTCTACTGCTGACCACCAGGGTAGGCCTGTCTCTTCGGAATTGTGTTTGATTCTTTTTTTTTTTCATCGAATATGAAGAGATATAGAAATGAACTTAGCTGGTGGTGTTCCTTTTATTCCAGGAAAATACTACATAGCTACCATGGCCTTGATCACCGCCTCCACAGCCCTGACCATCATGGTGATGAATATCCACTTCTGTGGGGCAGAAGCCCAGCCAGTGCCACACTGGGCCAAGGTGGTCATCCTGAAATACATGTCCAGGATCTTGTTTGTCTACGATGTGGGTGAGAGCTGCCTTAGCCCCCGCCACAGCCAGGAGCCAGAACGAATCACAAAGGTTTATAGCAAACTCCCAGGGTCCAACCTGAAAACGTCCAGAAACAAAGACCTTTCCAGAAAGAAGGAACTGAGCAAACTCCTAAAGAATGACCTGGGGTACCAGGGTGGGATCCCCCAGAATCCTGACAGTTACTGCGCACGCTATGAAGCACTGACAAAAAATATTGAATACATTGCCAAATGTCTCAAGGACCACAAGGCCACCAACTCCAAGGGCAGCGAGTGGAAGAAGGTTGCCAAAGTCATAGACCGTTTCTTCATGTGGATTTTCTTCGCTATGGTGTTTGTCATGACCGTTTTGATCATAGCAAGAGCAGATTAGAAGGAAAGGGGGGAGCTAGGCGTGATGGCACACGCCTTTAATCCCAGCACTCGGGAGGCAGGGGCAGGAAGATTTCT
>NC_034602.1:56967318-56974758 GCF_900095145.1 Mus pahari
AAGAAGAAGAAGAAGAAGAAGAAGAAGAAGAAGAAGAAGAAGAAGAAGAAGAAGAAGAAGAAGAAGAAGAAGAAGAAGGAAAGGGGGGGAAGTTGGTAGGCATTAGATATTTGGAGAAAAAAAAATCAATAAAATTCACCTGTGATCTGCACCAGTGTTTGAGTTCAATTGCTATTCATACATAATTTAGGAGATAGGTTCGGTATGCTTTTATTCTTAACTTCAATCAATAGCGTAGCTGTGTGTCAGGTTAAATCAAGTAGGAGTTGAAAACTTTCAAGGGTAAAGGGATGAAGGAAGAAAGTGAGAAAGGAGCCTCTTCACAGCCTCCCATGATGGGGAGAGGTGACCCCCACGGCCTCTCATGTTAGGGAGTGGCAGCCCTCAGTTTATGTAATTCCTTATCTCTTTATTATTGCAGACAACAAAACACGGTGTGGTCCTACTTAAGACTTAAAGCAAGAAAAGACAAATTCCTTCTCTCTTAGTCCCTAGTAAAACTTTTTTCTTTTTGGTTTTTCGAGTGCTGGGATTAAAGGCGTGCACCACCACGCCCGGCCTTTTTTTTAAAAAGAAATGAATCATGTAGACTCAGCGTGAATGACTCCTCAGGGGTGCCTTGTTCAGATGGGGTGCACTGTAACCCAAGTCTGAGTGGCAATTTTGTCCTGGCCCGTTTATGGTAATTATATCACACCTGTAATTCTAGCACTGGGAAAGCAGAGGCAGGAGGATGACCACAAGTGCAAGGCCAGCCTGGTCTATATGAAGGATATGTAATAAGATCCTATCTCAAGAAAAATTAAATTAATACAACAAAAAGATTTTTTTTCTTTTTGTCCCACAGAAAGTCTAGTTTCAGACATTAGAGGGAAAGAATTTTTTTTTTTTCATATTGGCATATTGGTGACACCACCTTTGTTCCTTTGCACTCTAAGGATGAGGTCGTTGCCCTGTTAAGCCTTTTATTAAAACTACAGCATCAGCAAGCTGCACTCACCCACGGATCCATCTTCTCTAACCATGGGTGTCACAGCAAAGCTGTACACAGACCTGGCCAGTTATGATCGTGACAGTGCTGTGAGCTAGGCGGGCAGGCGTCACTCTTCCTTCTTAGAGGATGAGACTGGGATCTCTCAGGAGAAGGCAGGTTTTAGTGACCTGCTTCTTCAGTGTTCAGCTAAGTGACTTGTGGGCTGGAGTTCTGCTCTAAGTACTTTGGTTCAAGTAGAACCAGGCCTGCTAAGACCATAAAAAGATTATAATTTAAAACTAAGAGAAATGGAAAGATTCCTATTTTCATTTGGGGGGGGAGGTGTTTTGTGTTTCTGGACAGGATCTTTTTTTTTTTTTTAAAGATTAATTTATTTATTATATGTAAGTACACTGTAGCTGTCTTCAGATACTCCAGAAGAGGGCGCCAGATCTCGTTATGGATGGCTGTGAGCCACCATGTGGTTGCCGGGATTTGAACTCAGGACCTTTGGAAGAGCAGACGGGTGCTCTTACCTGCTGAGCCATCTCACCAGCCCCTCTGGACAGGATCTTATGTAGCCCAGGCTAGCCTCAAATTTACTTTGTAGCTAGTGCTGACCTTGAACTCTGGGTTTTCCTGCTTCTACCTCTCAAGTGCTAAGATTGTGGGCATGAGACTCCATAGCTTCAGAGCCGGGTTCTTGTTCTTACCTTTCTACTGTAATTCACTTTCCTTAAAAACAACAACTTTTAAAACTTTTAGTTTAAAAAAAAAAAAAAAAAAAAAGCCCACAAAAAACTCATCAGGCTTGGCAGTGAGAACGGAGCATCTCACTGGCCGGCCCCTTAATTTACTTTATATAAAGCTCAGCTGCTTCTCGAATGTGACTTCAAAGAAAGCTATGCCCTAATCCGAAGAACCTGCCAGTTACCTGGCAATGGGAAATCAAGATCATTAATCCCCATGACAGAGTTCCTTGGGTCATCCAAACGGGCCCAGTATAATCATAAAGATCGTCTTAAATGGAAGAGGATGCAAAGGAGAAAGAGTTGAAGACATGGTGTCTAAGGATGCAGGCAATGCTGCAGGTTCTGAGAATCAGGAACCACGGGGCAACAATGCATGAACAAAGCCACGGGCACAGATTTGTCTGACCCGCTGAACACTGCTCCTAGCACACTGAGACTCATTCCAAACTTCTGGCCCTCCGTACCTCTGAGATGACACGTAGGTGTAAGTTTGTGGTAACTTATTACAACAGATATAGACAACTAATAGACTAGCCAGTGAGGGCCACCCGTGTTCTGTGGTTTAGACATGGTTTAAATGTGTTTTCCCGAGGTCCCTTTGTGGACACTTGGCTCCAAGGGAGGTGATATTGGAAGATGGTGGAACCTTTAAAAGATATGGCTGAGAGAGAGAGAGAGAGAGAGAGAGAGAGAGAGAGAGAGAGAGAGAGAGAGAGAGAGATCTTTAAGCCAATTGGAAGCATTGCCGAAAAAGGAGTTGGGGGCCCGCAGTCTCCAGCCTGGCGCTTGGAGATGTGTTCTCTTGGTCTCCACAAGCTCTCACCACTGCATCTGCCATGAGGTGACATAGCCAGGGGTCACTCACCAGAACCTGTGCCATGTTCTTCAAATTGTAAGCCTTAAAGGCCCTGAGCCAAAGAAACACTTTCTTTATAAAACTGGCCTGCTTTGGTGTTTCAAAGGACTAACACAAACCAACTACATTGAGTCTTTTCCCAGTTGTTGCACTATTTAGTTGGGATAGATTTGTCTATAGTCAGGTTGAGGAGGTCTTGTCAAATCACCTCTTTAAAAAAAAAAAAAAGACTTTATCTGAGAATTACTGAAGACCACAAAAATAATTTTAAGCAAGGGGGTCATGCAGTCAGGTCTGTGTTTTGGGAGTAACCATTTAGTCACAATGAAAAGTCTACAGGAAGAGAAGAGGCAGAGAGAGCTGCTGGGACGCTCCTTTCCAGGTTGGAGAAGTCTAATGGTGGCTTTGACAACCAGAGAGAAGAGATGAGAAAACAGAAAGATCACAAATCACAAAGTAATGTAATGGAGAATTCACAATGTGGTGACTGGTTGGCTGTGGACTGCCTCAGAAATTAGTCCTGTTGAGTACTGAGGAAATTGCTCAATTGTGGGCTGGAACTCAGCCTCAAAGGGCTGGGTACATTTTAGAAGACGCGGTGATGGTGATGGTGGCTCACGCCTTAAATCCCAGTACGTGAGAGGCAGAGACAGGTGGATCTCTATGAGTTTGAGACCAGCCTGGTCTGGGACAGCAAGGGTTACACAGAGAAACCTGTCTTGAAAAACAAAACAAGGGCTGGAGAGATCTCAGCTCAGTGGTTAAAGGCACTGACTGCACTTCCAGAGGTCCTGAGTTCAATTCCCAGCAAACACATGGTGGCTCACAATCATCTGTACTGGGATCCGATGTCTTCTTCTGGTGCGTCTGAAGACAGCTCTAGTGTACTCATATAAACAAAGTAAATAAATAAATACAACAGAAAAAGAAAAAGAAAAAAAAAAGGAAGGAAGGAAGAAAGGAAGTGGGGCAGGTTTGCAAGGCAGAACAGTGCCATCAAAGCAGTGACCCAGGAGCGGTACAAGAGTCAAGCTTGGCAAGATGGGAGGCGTGGCCATAAGATGGGAGGCGTGACTGTGCACAACCTGGCAGGACTTACGATGCCACCAACCACATTGCCTATTGTCCACCCACCATGATGAGGCACACCGGGACCTTCTGACATCCTGTCCTTTGTCTTTCTCCTCCGCTGCCCCTGTGCCTACTTTTCTATCTGCCCAGGGCTCAGGCCAACCCTTGCCAACACACAGCCGTGGGCAAACCTGGCACACCGACTGTCTTAGGCAAACTGGAAACACAAGTTCTAGGGTCCCTGAAGCAGTGGAAATGAGGTCACCTATAATGTCACAGGGTGCTGGGCCAGCAAGGAGCGGTGTGGCCTTTCTTCCTTCTTCTCAGGTTACACCTTTGAAGTAGGACCCAGGTGCTAGAAGTTCCTGAGTTTGTCAATAGATCTAATCCTCCCCAGCCCTTGAAAAATAAACCCTGGGACAAAGCTTCCCTGGCCTTTGTGTGTCTTTCTCTTCCTCTTAGTCAAGCTTCCCCTGAGCACGTAGGGCTCTGGTGGACAGATGTCATGTTCCAGATAGGATAACCAAAGGGAGTTGAACAAAGGACAATCTGTGGAGGTAGAGACACAAAGAGCAGAAGGAATCAGGGGCCTGGCAAAGGACAGAGACTGCAGCTGGGGCTGAGAGGAGGTGGGGGTGTGGCCACCCGGAGCCAGGACTGAGAGCGAGTTCTGTTTGAGCACAAGCCCCTGACCCTATATGAAAGGACTTTAGGAATATACATCCTGTCAGCATCCCTGATGCAAGCTCCTTTCATGACGCGCCAGGGTTGAATGTTACAGCCTAAGGAGTCCGTGCATGTTACCCGTGTTCTTGGGACAGAGCAAAAGGCAGGCAGTGTGTGAGAGATTACCGGAAGCATCAGGCCCCACCTCTCCCAATCTCTCTGCCTTCACTATATCATTTATGACCTGACTCTTCTCCCTACTCAAGTTCATAATGGACTTGCTAATAGCCGGAGGGTCCGGAAGACTCTGAGGCCTGTCCACAGCCTGCGCCACAGATCGCTGGTTCCTGCTCAGAACTCTTTGTGCGCCTGATTTCTTAAGTGGCTGGTTTCCCCTGGCCACCGCCAGCTCCTTTTTTGCTGCCGATGGTTAGTGCCCTTCAGCGTCTAAAACTCTTTGTCCAGTCTTGGTCTCCTATTACCGTCCACCCCAGATACTCGTTACGTCATCTTTATGGCCACCCCCCCCCACACACACACACACACTTCAACATCTCACAGTCTTCAACACATTCCAAATGGGACTTGTAGTCGACACTGGATCCCAAGTCTATTCTTCCTCCTCTTCCATTCTCTGGGTTAGTGCTTGAAGAGGTGAGAGGAGGGTGTGGTCATCTGACGCCTAGACAGAGAGCCCATGTCCCTGACACCATATGAAAAGACTTGGGGTAATACACATCCTCCTCACCCTTCCTGTATGAGCTCCATTTTCCAGGCTGGAAGCCAGGTGCCAAGTCTTCTGGATGCTTATCCAATCAACAATGGACTAATCGCTGGTCCATTTCATATCTGCCTGATTCTCTGTATGCCTCTGGCAACGGTCTCATTTCAGGTCTTTGTCGTCTTTGTCTCAATGGTTGCACTGTTTTTTTCTTACCCCACTGTCCATCCACTTCATCTCCCTCACTCCTGCCAAACTGATCTTGGGATTCTTCCACTTAAAACTTTGAAATGGCAAACTAAATGCTTACAGGATAGAAGCCAGCTTCCTTAAAGGGGCAGTGAATAAAACTGTGGGTTTTGTTTTCTGCTACTTCAAGAAGTGTCCTTGTGTTCACCCCAGGGGTGTAGACTGTCTTCTTGGCAAACCTTCTTAGGGTTTCTCTTGCCTCCAGGGCTCTGAGATGTGGCAGAGAGCAGTCGGGGGCTTTGTAGCTTGTTTGCTGGTAAAAGAGAAAGAAGAAGACTGATTGAGTTTGTAACTCAGGCTGAGCTAGTCACATATACTTGCCCATGACTCTGAATTTTGAAGTATGTGTGGACAAAGGCGTATCAAAGACCAACAGGCAGGGGGTTGGAGAGATGGCTTAGTGGTTAAGAGCACTGACTGTTCTTCTCAAAGGTCCTAAACAACCACATGGTGGCTCACAACCATCTGTAAGGAGATCTGACTCCCTCTTCTGGAGTGTCGGAAGACAGCTACAGTGTACTTACTTATAATAAGTAAAGAAAGACCAGCAGGCAAGAAAGGGCAACTGCACAGCCTCTTGCTTGAGAAGAAACCAGAGGTGATAGGTGGGGAAAAATCAAATTTAAATCAGGGCCAGGCTCGGTGGGTCATATTTATATTCTAGCACTGGGGAAACTGAAACAGAAGGATGGCTGTGAGTTAGAGGCCAGCCTGGGTTACAGTGAGGCCTTGTCTCAAAAAATTGGAATTGGGCAACAAATATACTGCTCCTAAACTCCATAATCATGGATAGAGAAATCAAAAAGGAATCTCAGTCTATTTAAGCATTTAACTATGAAAAATGGGAGTAATTTAAATCAGCGAAGGAAGGCTACCTATCAGTAAATAAAATAAAACCAGGACATCGTTTACAGAATACACAAAAATTAAGTCTCTACCTTCTTAATGCTGCGACCCTTTAACGCTGCGACCCTTTAACGCTGCGACCCTTTAACGCTGCGACCCTTTAACGCTGCGACCCTTTAACGCTGCGACCCTTTAANGCTGCGACCCTTTAACGCTGCGACCCTTTAACGCTGCGACCCTTTAACGCTGCGACCCTTTAACGCTGCGACCCTTTAACGCTGCGACCCTTTAATACAGTTCTGGTATTGTGGTTACTCCCAACCATAAAATCATTTTCATTGCTATTTTAGCTGTAATTTTGCTACTGTTGTGAATCATAATGTAAATATCTGATATGCAGCAATCCCCAGAGGGGTCAAGACCCACAAGTTGAGAACAACTGCTCTAAACTCTCAACTGTAAAAATCAAAACTTTGGGAGCTGGGGAGCTGGCTCTGTCTTAAAAATTCCTCTCATGCAAGCGTGAAGCACTGAGCTCAGGTCCCCAGCCCCAGGTAAAAGCTGCCAGCGGTGCTACTGGAAGGGGCAGGAGTAAGAGGGACAGATACGTTCCCGAACGGGCATCCGTCAGCCAGCCAGCTCAGCAATGAGCTGCAGGTGCAGCAAGGGGCTTCTTGTTTTAGCGACAACAGCCAGAGAAAAAGAAGACATACACGGTCAAAGTTGTCCACTGAAACCAAGTTTGTAATATAGGAAATGGCTGAGTGAAACGCATTAGAGTCACAGCATGGATTATCGTTTAGTCGCCAAAAGAAATGTTGAAGAATCTACTGATGGAAATGGAGGGAGTTCTACAAGCCTTTGTTGACAAAAGAGAGGGATAAAAATAACCTATAATATGACAGGATTTTTGTAAAGTAAATAATAAGTACATACACGTGCACATATATACAAATATGAATGTTTTCTAGAAAAATATAGAATAAGTAAGGACCAGGTTATTACAGTTAGTGGGTAGAGGGGATATTAACTGCTATGGGTTAGGACAGGAACTAACACAGGAAACCAAGCAAAAAGGAGAGAAAGAAATCATTCAAGAAGGCTGGCATTTTTGTCCAGAAAAAAAAAAGTAAGGAATTTATGTCCCGCGCTACCTTCCCGCCAGCAAGAAATGACGCGGCACACAAACAGGATCCTTCTGCAGCAACGCTTTAATGCTCTTGAGAGGGAGAGCATAAGCTTCCAACAGGCAAAGGGCGAAGAGAAGAGAGGGGAGAAGAGAAGAGAGAGAAGAGAAAGGGGAAAA
>NC_034602.1:56977726-56986526 GCF_900095145.1 Mus pahari
AGGCAGGGCACAAGGGAATGGAAATCTACCCAGCACATGCGCAGCTGCCTTGTTTGTTTGTTAGAGCACAGGACATCAGCGCTATCTTGTAATGGCGAATGTGAGGGCGGCTCCCCACAAATTTAAAAATTCACTTTTTTTTTTTTCGACAAAGTAGCTGCGCAGTACTTCCAGGAGATTGTGTAGCACGTATGGATCTCAGTGTTCATACTTAGAACATACTATTTGTCATTTTAAAGTGTCCTCTTCTCTTAGACTGTGGCCACTTCGCTGATGAGGACTGGGGGTGGGGGGGTTGGGTTTTTTTGTTCTTGTTTTTGTTCATCTTTGTTTTTGTTTTTTTGTCTTCACACCCAGTCTTCACACTGGACCTTGTCTGATGGTTGTTATGACCAAGTACCACCAACCAGTGGCTTAGAGCAACTACAGTTTATTTCCTTGTGGTTCAGACTGAAGTTGCTGGCAGGAATCAATTGTTTGACATTTCCAGGGAAGAGCCCTTGCTTTGTCTAGCTCCCAACATTTTTCTATAATCCTTTTTGGCTCTTATACCCTCATACAGTGTGCTCCTTAACTGGCTTTCTATATATTTACAAAATTGTCTTTTCATAAGAACACCAGTCTCTAGATGCAGACTTCAATGTCCTTATTCTAACTTGGCTGCACCCCCAAAGACCCTGTTTCTAAATAAAACCATACTCAGAAGCTTTAGGGCCAGGGGTCTTTAACATATCTTTTGTATTTTCATAATGATTTCAAGTTTCATTCCTATTGCTGTGATAAAATACTCTGACAAAAAGCAATTTTATTTTAGCTCAGCATTCCATGGCCTATTACTTCAGGCAAGTGACAGGGCAGGAGCTTGAGACAGTGGTCAGATCACATCCACAGCCCAGAGCAGGGAAAGATGAACGCGTGCATTCCCACTTGCTTGCTTGTGCTCAGCTCGATTGCTCCACTCTCACACAGTTCAGGACCCCCTGCTTTAGGTAATGATGCTGCCCATAGTGGGCTGGGTCTTCTAGACACGCCCACCCAATGTACACTAGCCTTCATCGATAGTGTACATTCCCAGTAGTTCTAGGTTTTATCTTTTTTCAAAAAATATTCATTTGTTTATTGTATGTATGGTGAGTACACTGTAGCTGTCTTCAGACACACCAGAAGAGGGCATCGAATCCCATTACAGATGGTTGTGAGCCACCATGTGGTTGCTGGGAATTGAACTCAAGGACCTCTGGAAGAGCAACAGTTAGTGCTCTTAACCGCTGAGCCATCTCTCCAGACCCTAGGTTTTATCAAATTGACAATTAAAGGTGATCATCACAGGGGACACAGTTCAGTTCATATTAGACATTCATTGATCGATAAGATGATTATTTTTTTTAATTTAATTGAAATCACAGAATCTTCACTAAAAGAAAAAGAAGCATAGAAGTTTGAGCAATGAAATCTTTGTGTCCTGAGCCGGGCAGTGGTGGCGCACGCCTTTAATCCCAGCACTTGGGAGGCAGAGGCAGGTGGATTTCTGAGTTTGAGGCCAGCCTGGTCTACAAAGTAAGTTCCAGGACAGCCAGGGCTACACAGAGAAACCCTGTCTCGAAAAACCAAAAAAAAAAAAAAAAAAAAAAAAAAAAAAAAAAAAAAGATGAGATCTTTGTGATCTGAATAAAAATGTAATACAAGCAAAATACAATTATCCATAGCCAGCAATTCAATTTTGGAAAAGTGTAAGGATAATAGCAATAATAATAATAATAAGGCTGAGTTTGCCAAGCTGGATGTGCCCAGTCTTGCAACCGTGAAAGTCTGTCACCAGAGAAGTAAATTACTTTCTGACACGATCTGAGGCCTGCTCCTCAGGAAGGATTCAGACCTAGTATTGTAAACCTGGTAAGAAGATCGTGACTGGAGAGGTCATGGGACCTCCTTGGGGAACTGCTACTGTTGTTTTGTAAAATGGACACAAGGTGCTCATCAAATTGCTTTCTAAATCATTGCATTTATATGCAAGGCTAGTGCTGCTGTCAGCTTTGGTGTCAAAGAGCTCCTTTCTGCAATGAACAGAAAGCACAGTGACTCATAACTAGCTGAAGTGATGAGAATAAGTGACTGCTGAGTGGTTAGCCATAGACAGGAAGGCTCCATCACCATCCACAAGGCTCAGGGACTGCAGAAGAGAGTGTGGGGGAGAATCTAAGAAGCCAGAGGAAGGAGTGTGCTACTGTGGAACCCTGTCCTCTGACATGGCCGTTGTACCTCTGAATTCACAGTGGCTATGACCACCTTCACAGGGCCTGCACAAGACTGGGCCCATCAACAGTGTACTAATGAGTGGGGAGGGGGGTCAGGAGGCCCCATCTCCCTGAGGCTCTGTAAGCAGTCAGTGGTTGATGGCAGAGCAGAGAGAGGTTTTCTTCAGGGATATAGCTGCCTGTAAGATGTCTAAGTTTCTGTAAGTAACTAGCCCCTCACCTTTGCTCATGAAAGTAACCCTAATGAAACCAGCAGGTTCACCAGAGGAAAAGACGGGAAGGTGGGAGAGGAAGCTGAGAAGGGGAAGGGGGTCAGTGGAAGTGTGGAGAGACAAGCTAGGGCTGTGGCAGGAGAATATGATCAAAATACATTATATGAAAAAAAAATAAAAAAGAAAAACAAAAACAGAAAGAAAAAAAAACAAAACAAAAAGAAAAAAATACATTATATGAATTATGACAATGTCACAGTGAGGCCATTATTATGTTCAGTCACTGTCTCAGTTAGGGTTTTACTGCTGTGAACAGACGCCATGACCGAAGCAACTCTTATAAGGACAACATTTTTTTTTTTTTAAAGATCTATTTATTTATTGTAAATACACTGTAGCTGTCTTCAGACACACCAGGAGAGGGCGTCAGATCTCATTACAAATGGCTGTGAGCCACCATGTGGTTGCTGGGGATTTGAACTCAGGACCTTCAGAAGAACAGTCAGTGCCCTTAACCGCTGTTCTTGTTCTTCTTATTATTATGATGATTATGATTATTAAGCAGTACTGGAGGCTCAGTCCACATCAGCGGGCTTGCTAATCAAGTGCTCTACTGCTGAGCTATGCCACAGCACCTCCAGGAGTCTGGTTTTTAATGACTAAAAAGACATTCACGTTCTACAGATAGCATCTTCTTGAACTCTGGAAACGCTCTTTCTGTCTGACTAAATTCCTTTAGAAATAATAACTATAAAACAGCAGCATTTATATTGAAATAATGACTACCAGTAATCTGGAGGTGATTTAAAATGTACAAGAGCCTGGGCCCAGTCATGCACAACTGTAATTCTAGCAGTTGCTCCCAACTCCATTCTTCTGTAGAAGCAGAAGAACCAGGAGTTCAAGGTTATCCCTGGCTCCTAGGAAATTCAAGGCTATCCTTATCTACAGATCATGTCTCTAAATTCAAAGTAACCCGGAGCCGGGCGTGGTGGCGCATGCCTTTAATCCCAGCACTCGGGAGGCAGAGGCAGGCAGATTTCTGAGTTCGAGGCCAGCCTGGTCTACAAAGTAAGTTCCAGGACAGCCAGGGCTACACGGAGAAACCCTGTCTCAAAAAAACAAAAAAAAAAAAAAAAAAAGTAACCCAGCCTGCTTCCTTGTCCTGTGCTGTTTTTTAAAGATGTATTTATCTTACTTATATAAATCTACTATAGCGGTTTCCAGACACACCAGAAGAGGGCATCTGATCTCATTACAGATGGTTGTGAGCCACCATGTGGTTGCTGGGAGTTGAACTCAGGACCTTTGGAAGAACAGTCAGTGCTCTTAACCCCTGAGCCATCTTAAGAAACATGATTCTTAAACCAAATATTCTCACACATGCTTATAATCCTTCACTGGGGAGGCTGAGACAGGAAGACCACAGATTTGAGGCCAGCTTGGGCTACCCAGTGGAGAGCTTCAATAGTTTTACAAAATCATTAGCAGAGGTAAGACAGTCCCCACAACAAGCTGCTGTAGAACCAACAACATGGGATGCCACTTATGAACTTATGAACTGCTACTCTGGTGCAGCTGTGCTTCCAGACACACCACAGGAACCACGGAGGGTCAGAGGTCAGCTTCACTGATTTCTTTCCACTTATAAGTGGCGTGATACTTAGTTTCCAATGTCAACTTGTCACCACTCCCTTAATCTGTTTATATTTGTGAACAGAGGATTCTGCTCCATTCTACTTCCTGGTGCCTCTTTGTTATTTGAACCCCACATTTTGTATTTTTCCTTTCTAAGCTTGCTACACTCCGTCAAAATGTTCTTCATGAGAGTAAACTACATCACCGAGTCTAAACTGGGTTGCTTCGAGACCTCCTTGGTCAATGCAATTAATCGGAGTCTCTTCACCTAAGCCTCGGGCAGACTCTTCAGGCAAGGGCAAAAAAGCAGCCATGTTCTGCACCTAAATATCACAAAAGCAGTCTCAAGACCCCATACTAAAAATCTCCTCTGGAACCTCTAGAGCCAGGCTTCCATGGTTCAAATTACCCTCATCACCAATGTCTTCCATTTCCTACTAGGATGGCCCCTTAAGCCCCACTTAAAGCATCCCAGTGCTTTCCAAAGTCCCCAAACCCACGTTTCTCCAAACAAAAGCATGGTCGGGACTATCACAGCAATACCCCAGTCCCTGGTACCAACTTCTGTCTTAGTTACAGTTTCATTGCTGTGACCAAGGCAACTCTTTTTTTTTTTTTTTTTTTTTTTTTTTTGGTTTTTCGAGACAGGGTTTCTCTGTGTAGCCCTGGCTGTCCTGGAACTCACTCTGTAGACCAGGCTGGCCTCGAACTCAGAAATCTGCCTGCCTCTGCCTCCCGAGTGCTGGGATTAAAGGCAAAGGCAACTCTTATAAGGGCAAACATTTAATTGAGGCTGACTTACAGTTTCAGAGGTTCAGTTCATTATTGTCACTGCAGGAAGCATGGCAGTGTCCAGGCAGCCACAGTTGTGGAGGAGCTGAGAGTTCTACATCTTCATCCACAGGCAGCAGAAGGGGACTCTGTTTTCCACATTCAGCCATGATGAGGCTCTCAAAGCCCACCCCGACAGTGCTATATGCTTCCTCCAGCAAGACCAAACTTCCTTACAGTGTTACCCCCTATGGGCCAGGCATCGTCAACCGACCACAACATCCCATTGTGGACAGCACTGTTCCCTAGGCAAGAAGTCCCAGAATATGAGAGGAGAAAGCTAGAGGAAAGGAGTCAGTTTCTGCGTATTTATCTCTCCCTGCTCTTGTGTTCTAGGGACCAAACTCAAGTCAGGAGGGCTCGTACTCCCAGAGACTAGAAGAAGGTATGGGATCTGTGGGAGCTTAGGTTGCAAGGAGTTATGAGTTATCTGACATGGGTGCTGGGAACCAAACTCCAGTCTTCTGCAAGAGTAGCAAGAACTCTTAATAGTTGAGGCATCTCTCCACTCTGTTTTCCAGAGTTCTTAAAAGGGGAATCCCTAAAAGAGTGGAGATGGGGTTGTCCTTGGGGGAAGCTAGAATGAGTTTTTACCCCACAGCATTTGGGGTAGGATGGAGGGGCAGCAAGAATCCCAGCGTGCTGAGTGTGCTGTCGCCCATCTTCAATCCCAGAATGCCTACCTGGTCTACAGGGGGCTTCCGGGCCAGCCTGGGCTACATAATGAGTCCCTGTCTTCAAAGGG
Organism: Mus pahari; assembly: GCF_900095145.1. Taxonomy (NCBI): domain Eukaryota; kingdom Metazoa; phylum Chordata; class Mammalia; order Rodentia; family Muridae; genus Mus; species Mus pahari. The sequence continues at coordinate 56,983,408 of NC_034602.1, forward strand.
GGGGGGGGGAGAGAAGGGGACTGGAGAGATGACTCAGTGGTTAAGACCACTGACTGCTCTTCCAGAGGTCCTGAGTTCAAATCCCAGCAGCCACATGGTGGCTCACAACCATCTGTAATGAGATCTGATGGCGTCATCTGGTGTGTCTGGAGACAGCTACAGTGTACTCACATACATTAAATCAATCAATCAATCAATCAATAAACTTAAGAAAGAAAGAAAGAAAGAAAGAAAGAAAGAAAGAAAGAAAGAAAGAAAGAAAGAAAGAGAGAAAGAGAGAACGAAAGAAAGAGGACAAAAACAAAGAAAGGAGGGAAGGAAGGAAAGAGCTGCATAGCACTATGGGAGGGAAAGGAAGCAGAATGAACCCCTGGTTCTTGCTAAGAGGGATTGGGGATCCTAGGGCCTCGAAAGGAGACCCACGGACATTTCCAACCCACCATCTATTTTTATTGTGGTTATTTGCAGAAATTATGGAGTATGACTCTCTATCTTTCTTAGCACCTTTTATAAATCTTAGGGTGGCTTGCTTCCTGTGTTCCTATCAGGAAGAAGCTTGCAAGCTCTGGCCCTCGGTGTTCTACGGAAGCTTATGGGACCGGGTAAGTTCTTGGTGCAGATTTTATAATCAAAGCATCTCAGGCTTCGTCCCCAAAAGGAACCAGTGCTCCTTTTCTTCTCAGCATTTCATAACCTATCCTGCTCCATCACTTCCGGACGCTTGCTCCCTGGTTAGCCCGGTGACCCTGGCCTTGATTCTGAACCTCTAACTTGAGCAGAGGTCTGAGCTCAGTGGAGCACAGCAACACAGGACTGCAGCCAATCTGGCCAATTGCTCTCCCGGCGTTGCATAAGCCATTCTACTAGCAAGCGCGACCGGTGCTTTTTCAGATGTGCTTCTCAACATGGGATGCGTGAGTTTTTCTACCTTCCATGGAGTGTGTTTTCCTCCAAGAGGGAGTGCCCGCCTCCTAAAAAAATGCCTCGGCTTCTCCTGTTGCAGGTAAGATTGAGTCTGTGTCAGCCGTGCTGGCTACTGGCCAATAATGATTGGAGGGGAATTTATTCAAGGCTCGCTCTCAGAATCAGTAAGGAAACGCAGAAGCAACTTAGAAACCAGAAAAAAAAAAAAAAAAAGGAAGACGGCAGACATGATGTGTCTAAGATCCTACCACCATCACCAACCACAGTCACCATCTTTGTTCATGGGCTTATTTTTTATTTTTGGCACAGGATCTTGCTGGGTAGCCCAGGCCAGTGACCATTGATCTTAGTGACTGAGTGCTCCAGACTTACATGATTTCTGTCATTCTGCCTTTTACCCTCTGTAAAGACACTGTTTGTGTATTAGGGGACAAATAGGGGATGCGTGTGGAAGTGCGGGGTCTCTAGCCTCGTTCTTGAGATCCTGAGGCAGGATGCTTACACTCAAGTTAGAAAAGGCTTGAGATCCTGGCAGGCTTTTCCAGACAAGGCCGTGGCTCTGCCCTCCTCTCCCTCCTCTTCCGTTGGGGTCAGGCCTGCCCGAGTCCCGTCATGCTTCAGTACATGGACAGGTGCATCTGGTCCCTTCCAGCGCCTGGAGCGCTGCCATGCTTGCTCAACTTCGCCTCTTATTTGAACGCTTGGCTTCCACCCGCAAGGCTTCTCCTGGCAGCAGTTATTGGAGTCAGGTTTCCCTTCATTTCACGGATCACCCCAGGGCCAGCTAAGCCAATCATAGCACTTGAGAATTGGCTAAAAATGACCTTTTCTTTTCTTCCTGCTAGGCTCTTCTCTCTGACGGTCTTCTTCCTAGTCCCTGGGTATTCAAAGAGGGTTTAAGTGGGGAGATCCAGCCTCATCAGCTGTGGACCTAGGCACCATCCACTGGGCCTCTATCTGGAGGGAGGAAGGTACGTCGGTTAGGATTTCCCCAGCTGCAGAACCCCAGGGATCAGGATTTTAACTCCATTATCTTTTTCCCACTCTGCGTCTCTGTCCCATGGCTGTCCAGTTCCTGACTGTGGCCTGCCTTACTCTATTCTTTTTGTTCATTCAAACATACTAGTGAGGAAGCCGAAGTAAGAATGGAAAATTTCCCCTCTGCTCCACCAGGGCCCTCCCACCCAGCATTACACATACATGTCTTAAATCACTCAGACCAAAGCTGCAAACTTCTGGCACCAGAAGTGCCCAATAGAGGGGCTTGGATCCTCACCCTATCCTTGCCATGTTCTTGGTAGGATCCCGGATCCAGTCGCCACATGTTCCCCTTTGACAGTGTGGGCTGCAACACTAGAACCGTATCTTTGCTTCCTCTTTTACCTAGAAGGATGGAAAAGGTCACACAAAGACATCTTTTGTTCAACTTATAGACCAAAGGGTCCAGGCGCTGGGTTTTCTGCTTTGCTTCCCTGGAGTGGTTTCGTCCCTTTGGGGCTTTTGGTTTTAAGATGGGGTTTATAAAAATGGGCACAATTTATCCCTAAGCTGCCAGGTGGCAGGCTCTGTGCTAGACTTGTGCAACGCCCTCCCCCAACCCCCAATAAACCCAGGAGAGAAGTTCTGATAGCCTCTTTCCTCCCCAGAGGGAACTGAGGTTTGAAGATGCCTGCTCGCCTTTTTCTTGAGAAATCGAACAGGCCCAAGAAATGACCAGCAGCCCCCTTGGTGGGCACAGTGCGCTCTCCCAGATGTCCCCTTAGCTTTCACAGCCTCTGAATCACCAGAGGTGGAAGAATGTCTACAGTGCCAGCAGCCTGTTGGCAGCCTTGCTGGGAAGGCCTGGAGCTATTGAGAAACCAGGGACACCTTGGCACCATGATATTACGTTGCTCACAGAGACCACAAACCAAGTGCAGCCTTAAGGGTGGCAGGCTCATGAGTCTGTCGACCACAGGAACACACCAGATTCCAGAAAAGAGGGCTCCATTATCATCTCTGGCCTTTGGGGGGCAGACTAGGAGCAGGTGATAGAAGAGATGTCCAGTGTCCCCTGACTTCATCCCTCCATCTTTGATATGGCTATGGTTCCTCTCTCTCTTTCTTTCTTTCTTTCTTTCTTTCTTTCTTTCTTTCTTTCTTTCTTTCTTTCTTTCTTCCTTCCTTCCTTCCTTCCTTCCTTTCTTTTTTTTCTT
>NC_034602.1:56986621-56991075 GCF_900095145.1 Mus pahari
CTGTCCTGGAACTCACTCTGTAGACCAGGCTGGCCTCAAACTCAGAAATCCGCCTGCCTCTGCCTCCCGAGTGCTGGGATTAAAGGCGTGCACCACCATGCCTGGCACGGTTCCTCTTTCTACCTCCCAAGTATGATTGGTTGGACACACACACACACACACACACACACACACACACACACACGCACGCACGCACGCACCACTCAAAACATTCTCCATTTCTTTCTTTTTCTCTTTTTGTATTTAGATAGCATCTCACTATGTGGGCCTGCAACTCACCACTGCAAAGAACACACTGGCTTTGAACCTGAAGCAATCCTCACATCTCAGCTTCCCAAGTGCTAGGACTACAGGCTTGCCTCACCATACCCAGCTCTGCTCCAGTTAAACCAAGTTTTCTTTTGTCTACACAGAGGAATAAGGGGTAATTAGTTTTTTCTGTCAGGTATTAAGTTTTTTTTCTCTTTTCTTAAAATAAGTTAAACAATTGTTTTAGAGATTTGACCTTGCTAATCACAAAGTATACAAACTAACATATGGGGTAATGACTGAGGGGGTGGGTAGTGTGTGTGTGTATGTGTGTGTATGTATGTGTACATATGTGTGTTTATGTATGTGTGTATGTATGTGTGTGTATGTTTGTGTGTATGTGTATGTATGTGTGTATATGTGTGCATGTGTATGTGTATATGTGTATGTGTGTATATGTGTACATGTGTATGTACATGTAATGTGTGTATGTATGTGTGTATGTGAATGTATGTATACATGTATATGTATGTGTATATGTATATGTGTATGTGTGTATGTGTGTACATGTGTATGTATGTGTATTGTGTATGTGCATGTGTATGTTTGTGTGCATATGTGTTTGTATGTGTGTATATGTATGTGTGTTTGTGATTGTTTCTTTTCCCTGTATTGGCTAGATGACCAATCTGTTAAAGGGATCACAGTGGTTGATGACAAGCACCAAGAAAGAGTAAGTTAGTATTCAGTTTTTTGACAATAAAAGCAAGGTTTCAGAGGAAAACAACAAATTGAATACTACATTTGCTAAAGAAGAGACATGGAATTGCTGGCACACATGAGAGCTTGGGTAAATGAAGACACGCAATCTTGATAATTTATATGGGGAAATGCGAGGAGGTTGGTCATTTAGCAGAGACACTCTGGCTGGGACAAGAACCCAAGCCTCATGAATTGCCATCTAAAAGCCTGAGGCCTCAGCTGCTTCTTTTTTTGTTTTGTTTTGTTTTTGTTGTTGTTGTTGTTGTTGTTTTTTGAGACAGGGTTTCTCTGTATAGCCCTGGCTATCCTNGAACTCACTCTGTAGACCAGGCTGGCCTAGAACTCAGAAATCTGCCTGCCTCTGCCTCCTGAGTGCTGGGATTAAAGGCATGTGTCACCATGCCTGGCTCAGACGCTTCTTCTTTTCTTTTTTTTAAAAAAAAGATGTACTTCTTCAGACACTCCAGAAGAGGGCATCAGATCTTGTTACGGATGGTAATGAGCCACCATGTGGTTGCTGGGATTTGAACTCAGGACCTTTGGAAGAGCAGTCAGGTCCTCTTACCTGCTGAGCCATCTCACCAGCCCCACTCAGACGCTTCTTAATGAGCAAGTTCTCTCAGACACAGAGCAGCACCTTGACCTTGACTGACATAAAAAAAAAAAAAAATTGCAATGGGAAAACAAGGGTGTGCTCAAATAAGTCAAGAAAAAACAAAAAACAAAACAAAACAAAAAACCCAACCAACCAAACAAATGAACAAACAAAACCACCACACATCACGGAAATGAGCCCTACACACAATCCCAACTTTTCTATTAAAAACCAAAACCAAATCTTCTGTATAGCTGCATTGACCTAATACTAAAGGAGGGAAGAGGGGAGGGGAGGGGAGGGGAGGGAAGGGAAGGGAAGGGAAGGGAAGGGAAGGGAAGGGACAAGGAATCATGGGGATGAATCGCCTCCAGTGCTTCCAGTCTTCCCCAGGGACAGGTCAGAGAGAATCTTCCCGGACTTTCAGCTAAGGTCTAGTGTACTACACTCATAGTATTCAGCCTGCATGCCATTACTGAGTTATGGACCTCGGGACATCATGGAGAATTATTTCCGTCAGCATTCAGTCTATCCTTTCATTGCCTCTAGCCAGGAGTCCTAAGCATTGTTTTTAACCACCCATCTTTTACTTTAGAAAAAAACACTTACAGTGTCTCTTTCCTTTTTAAGAAAAAGCTTTTGGAGGCAGAGGCAGGCAGATTTCTGAGTTTGAGGCCAGCCTGGTCTAGAGTGAGTTCCAGGACAACCAGGGCTATACAGAGAAACCCTGTATTGAAAAAAAAGAAAAAAAGAAAAAGAAAAAGAAAAAGCTTTTGCCTCATTCAGGGGGAAAAAATAGTTGTCTTCTGAAACTAGTGTGTGTGTGTGTGTGTGTGTGTGTGTGATTGTGTGATCTCCTCAAGCCCTACTAGTTTGGGGCTAGAATCCCGGGACCTCAAGCAACCATTGTCCTCCCTGTAAGTCCTCACCTTAGATGGCTTCTATCCCTCTAGGCAGTTTTTGCCACACCCAGGTCTTGCCACCTGGTGCTCTGCCTTCTTTTCTAATCCCGGTGCCCCTTGTCCTACAGCTTGGAAACTTGGTTCAAGGGGAGGGAATGAAGGAGCCCTCTCAGCTGTCAAAGGTCTTTGCTATCTGAGCGTTGCAAAAGCAAACGGTCTAATCTCTGTGTAGATAGGCAGGGACAGAGTGAGACAGAGAATCTTGTTTGTCATAGAATAACAGAAGGCTAGAACCTGCCGCCTCTGAGATCTTCCGTCCCAAGATACACACAGGAGGAAACCAAGACCCAGAGAGAGGAGTGGTCTGCCCAAGGTCGCACAGGCCTGTGTGATACCTGCAAGTTACTCAGCTACGAAATAATCAAGCAATGCTTCTCCTGTATGATTCTCCCTGCAACGATCTTGCAGGCCAGGTACGATGATTCATAGACAAGAAGTGAAAGTCAGGTGACTAGCCCAGGTCTCCTCTAGCTAAGCAGGAAGCCAGGTTTCCAACATACTCTTGGCTACCCCTCCTGTATGATGAGATGAGCCTACATCACAAGAGTTGTGAGCATATCAGCCGGTCTTAAAACAGGATTGGCAGTTGACAATTGGTGTTTCCCTAAGTGAGTGACCAATTTCCTGGGGGCGGGGGCGGGGCGAAGTGCGGGGGTGGGGGTGGGTGGGGGGGGGAGTGTCAGTGGTGGAGGGGACAGGGACAACACCTGGGCTTCCCAGAGCAAGAGGATTATGTTGCTCCTCTCATCTTTCCACAGGCCTCTCCAAGGGGGTTGGGAAATGTTGACAAACGAGTTGAGGTTGGGTCAGGTGCCAGGCACTGGGCATTTACTTCCTGATTCACCTGATCCCTGGCATTTCGAGGTGGAGGACACAGAAGTGCAAGAAGGTAAACTTTCTCACAAAACTGTAGAATCAGAGCTACAGAGCTCTGAGGAATGGGATAGAACCGGGTCATGTTCCTCGGCCCCTCTCCCTAACGCCTGCCGCGTCTTCCTCTTCCCAGTGTCCACCAACCCAAGGCTTCACAGCAAAACTGTTTCGAGGTCCTCCTTCCCTTTGTCCCATTAAACGTTCTTTTCTGCAGACCGCTCCCTGCCCCAGAGGCTACCTGATAAAGCTGAGTCCTGTGTGGTTTTCACAGGAAACCCTTTCTCCCTTTAGGTAACACAGTTGACCTTTAAAGGTCAAATCCCGGCAACTTTCCAAGCAATCTGAGGTCACATGTGGGAAGCCAGGCAAGGGGTCACACGAACTAAGGCTGATTTCCCTGTTCTTCGGGTCGTCTGTTCCTAGGGAGTCTGTTCCTCCTTCCGCAGCCCCGAGGAGTTCAGCCCATGCAAAGCATATAAATGAAACTTATTTGCATCTTGTTCTCAAACAAATGCTATACCTGCGGACATTGGTTAATTCCCAACCACCCCTCCCCTCCCAACCTGGAAAGACCGAGGTCCTGATTAAAGCTGTGGTGCTATAGGTGAGGTGGGGGTGGGATGAGGACACAGGACTTAAAAGTTTCCAGGTTCTTCTGTTCTAGCACAGACAAGGCAAGGTAGTAGAAATACATTTAAAATAATGCAATAAATACTTAAAGTTCACCACCATGATTTATATAATTAAATAACGAAGGTCGTTTTCATCTGTTTGGTAGAAGTTCTGTTCTATGATGGACCATTGTGCATGTCTTAGCTCTACACACAGTCAGAGAAGGTATTTGTGAAACCTGGAGTCAGTCATGGGGACACACTGCAGCACAGAAATTAAGAAATGCTGAAGAATCGGGAGGCAGGGGCAGGCAGATTTCTGAGTTCAAGGCCAGCCTGGTCTACAAAGTGAGTTCCAGGACAGCCAGGGCTACACAGAGAAACCCTGTCTCGAAAAGAAAA
>NC_034602.1:56991141-56992754 GCF_900095145.1 Mus pahari
AGGACACAGCCCAGATTTTTTATTTGCATATCAGCACTTGGGAGGCAGAGGCAGGCGGATTTCAGAGTTCGAGGCCAGCCTGGTCTACAAAGTGAGTTCCAGGACAGCCAGGGCCAGAGAAACCCTGTTTCGAAAAAAAACAAAAACAAAAACAAAAACAACAAAAAAAGAGAATTTACCAGAAAGACAGGTTCTCGGCCTGTGGGTCACAACCCCTTTGAGGCTGGCTATCAGTTGCACACCATGATTCATAACAGCAGCAAAATTATTCTCATGAAGTAGCAATGAAATAATTTTATGGTTGGGGGGTTATGACCATAACACAAGGAACTGTATTAAAGGGTCACAGAGTTAGGAAGGTTGACATTATTTCTACTTTACTAACACCCACGCTTAGTTTAGTTAAGCTAGTTGAGACTAAAACATAATTTAGTCTCATAAATTCCAGCTACTCTGGGTACTGAGGTGGAAAGATCATGAGTTCAAGGCCTGCCCAGGGTTCAGGATGAGTTCAAGGACAGGCTGAGTAGCTTAGGAGAACCATGTCTCAAGAAAGATGAGCTCAATGTGATTCCTTGCTTAACATGCACAAAAACCTGGGTTCTATCCCGTAAGCCCACAGGGAAAACAAGAACAAAACAAAAAGATCCACAGAGGAAGCCTAGCTTTCTGGTTTCCAGGGTTATTTATTTATTTGTTTGTCTTTGTTTGTTGGTTCATTGCAGAAGTAAACTGTTTTTGTCAAATGTCAGACAGCAGTGTGTGTGATATGGGGGAGGGGCAGAGTTAGCCACCCTCTTAACTTTTTTGAACTTGGTTTCTCTTTGAGGTGCTGGGGCTAGAACCCGGGAACCTCACCCATGCTAGGCAAGTGTTCGACCACTCACCTCAAATAGAATAAACACACAGAACAAATGAGCAGAAACTTCCCAGGAGGGTTGCACACTCAATAGTTAAAACAATGTTTCTCCCACTTTTCTGACAGTGGCCCCTGAAGAGCCCGCAGGGTCAGTCACTTTTTCTTCCATCACTGGTGGCCTCCAATGGTCCATTCCTGTCCCATCCCTTCCATCACTGGGTACATGCCTCTTGTCCGATCGCTTTCATGCCACATCCTTACCCACCGGATATATGCATGTAGAGAGGAGGTTTCTCTAAGGGTCCAATAATCAGCACCTCATTTTTCTTCTTTCTTTTTGTGTTTTTTGAGACAGGATTAAGAGCGTGGCCGACTCTGCCCCTCCCCATTTCACATATAAGCTGCTGTCTGACATTTAACAAAAGCAGCTTACTTCTGTGTTTCTCTGGGTAGCTCTGGCTATTCTGGACTTACTTTGTAGACCAGGCTGGCCTCAAAAGTCACAGAGATCCACCTGCCTCTGCTTCCTCAGTGCTGGGATTAAAGGCTAGAGCCTGGCAGCACCTTTTTTCTTTCTTTCTTTCTTTCTTTCTTTCTTTCTTTCTTTCTTTCTTTCTTTCTTTCTTTCTTTTTAAAGATTTATTTATTTATTATATGTAAGTACACTGTAGCTATCTTTAGACACAACAGAAGAGGGTGTCGGATCTCATTATGGATGGTTGTGAACCACCATGTGGTTGCTGGGATTTGAACT
>NC_034602.1:56992964-56996957 GCF_900095145.1 Mus pahari
TTCTTCTTCTTCTTCTTCTTCTTCTTCTTCTTCTTCTTCTTCTTCTTCTTCTTCTTCTTCTTCTTCTTCTTCTTCTTCTTCTTTCTTCTTCTTTTTTGAGTAAGCCAAAAAATGAAACGAACTTTAAACGGACACTAAAACCATACAGAAGCCATATGCGTTCCTCTGCCTTAGCGTTGGATGATTCAAAACTGAAGTTTACAATCACACTTTTAACCACAGCAGGAAATAAAAAATAGGATTAAACCTAACTAAACAGGGCTGCCATGAAGACCTGGGTATCAAAGACATTTAGTTCTGACAGGATGCAAGCCTCACCAGTGTGATCTACAGATAAAGCATGAGAGACCAGACCAACTTCGTCTTGGGTTTGGACTCCTGTCTTAAGAGAACCTGACCTACGGTTGAACTTGAGTTAACCAACAAGCTTGCACCGTAGCACTAGTTTCCAAGTTCGTTACTCCCCAACAAGCCCCTGGCACTTCACTTCCTAACAACCACCAATCAGGAAGAAAGCAGAAGTTTATGGTTTGGCTCCCAGCACCAATCATTTTAAAGGGCAACAAAATTCCATAATAGTCCCCCCAATCATGTGTGTGCCAGGCTAGAAACCCTCTGGACTTGTTTGCTTGCCTCTATAAATGCTTGCTTGAACCTGGGCTCGAAGCTTCACCCTCAGTCCTGCGATGTCAGGGATGGATGTTAAGCTGGGGCTTGAATAAAAAGACCCTAAGGAGACTGCATCCGAGTCAGCTCCTCGGGGGTCTTTGGGGTTATCGAACAGGCACAACACCGCACGCTTAGGCAACTCTTCCTAGCCTTGGCCACAGGGAGTGAGAAATTTGATCCTGAATTCCATGGGGGGCTTGCAGAGCACTCCACAGGGGCAGCTCCGTAACGGAGTTTTGATCAAGGCTATGACTATAAAGGCAGGGCTAAGCAAAGGCCAGCGAACCGGAACCAGTCCGGTTCTGTGGTTGCTTCATTGGAGGAAAGAGGAACAAGACCATTCGGTGTAGGGGTGTAGAGGGAGTATGATCTTCAACAAAATGTGCTGCAGCAGTGAAATCTCTCCAAGGATGAAGCTGAGCCCTCCTTAGGTCTAAACTGGGTTTACTGTCCCGGTAGCAGCACAGGCTCGAGTTTAATCCCCAGCGTGAGGTATTGTGAAGTGGAAACTCAATCTCACCACATTGTGAAGAAGTGGGGCGTTTGAGGTGTGATTAGGATTATATAAAATCCTTACGGTGCGCCCCACCTGGTAGCTTTGTAAGAAAGCCAGACGACAGACCTAGACATGTGAACTTCCTGGCATTGGGTGCCCCAACTGTCCCAGGACTCTGCCAGCAAGAAGGCCATGGGGAGGTTTGGCTCCTTCACCATGGGTCAGAACTGTGAGCCAAAATAAACTAATTTATAATTTACCTAGTCTGTGATATTGTGTTATTTGCAACAGAAAACAGGCTAAAGCAGGCATCGATCTCATACCATAGGCAAAAAAGTAGTTCAAATAAGGCCTAGGAATACAGCTCGGGTGTCTAAGGCTTGTTTAGCATGTGCAAGATCCTGGGATCCATTTGCTTTGTAAGCATAACAATAAAAATGAAATAAACCCCAGCAGATCAAAGATCTAGGTGTAAAAGTTGAACGGTATAAAACTCTTAGAGTAAAATATAATCTTAAAATCGAGCGTGGATTTTCAGCGTGACACCATCAAAACTAAAACCTTTCGTGTGTCAGGGGGTCACATAAGAATGTAAAACGAGGGCTGGAGGGATGGCTCAGAGGTTAAGAGCACCGACTGCTTTTCCAAAGGTTCTGAGTTCAAATCCCAGCAACCACGTGGTGGCTTACAACCATCTGTAATGGGATCTGATGCCTTCTTCTGGTGTGTCTGAAGACAGCTACAGTGTTCTCATATACATAAAATAAATCTTTAATTAATTAGGTTTTCTTTTTAAATTTATTTATTATTATACATAAGTACACTGTAGCTGACTTCAGATGCACCAGAAGAGGGCCGTCAGATCTCATTATGGGTAGCTATGTGGTTGCTGGGATTTGAACTCAGGACCTTCAGAAGAGCAGTCGGTGCTCTTAACCGCTGAGCCATCTCGCCAGCCCAAAACAAAGCTTAAAAAAAAAAAAATAAGACAAAGGATGTGAACAGACTCATCTCCAAAGTACAAAATTGCCAAAAATTGTATAAGAACATTCTGAATGCGAATAGGAGCTGGGAATTATGTCTCTGTGTTCCGGGGCTTGCCTAGCACATCATTAGTGTCTTAGTGTTTTACTGCTGTGAAGAGACACCATGACCATGGCAACTCTATAAGGGACAACATTTAATTGGAGCTGGCTTACAGGTTCAGAGGTTCGGTCCATTATCAAGGTGGGAGCAAGGCAGCATCCAGGAAGGCATGGTGTAGGAGAAGCTGAGAGTTCTACATGTTTCTTTTTTAAAAAAGATGTATTTATTTATTATATGTAAGTACACTGTAGCTGTCTTCAGACACTCCAGAAGGGGGAGTCAGATCTCGTTACAGACGGTTGTGAGCCACCATGTGGTTGCTGGGATTTGAACTCAGGACCTTTGGAAGAGCAGTTGGTGCTCTTACCCGCTGAGCCATCTCACCAGCCCCCTACATGTTTATCCAAAGAAATCCATCCAGGAGCAGACTGACTCCCACTTAGCTAGGAGGAGGGTCTCAACGCCCACACTCACAGTGACACACTTCCTCCAAGAAGGCCACACCTCCTCCAAAAAGGCCACACCTCCTCCAACAAGGCCATACCTCTTAACAGTACTGCTCCCTGGCCCAAGCATATTCAAACCACTACAATCAGTCAGTAGAGAGATGCAGATCAAACCCACAAAGAGCCCTCTTTCTAGCCATTAGGAAGACTAAATTCAGGGGAAGAATTAAAAAGAAAACAAAGACTGGCAAGGAGGCAGGAACACCAGAAGCCCTCTATACCACATAAAATGGAGCAGCCAGTTAGTAAAACAGGTCATCCATTTCCTAGAAGCCAAACACACAGAATTTTCAGGTCACCCCACAAACTGCCCTCCAACAGAAATAGAAACGCGTTTAAATAAAAACTTGTACAGGAATATTGATAGCAACAGTATTCACAAGAGTAGAAGCAATATAAACTTCCATCAACCACAAGTTAGATAAATAAAATGAGCTGTTATACAATAGAATATTTTCCAGGCATAACAATAGGGGAAGTAGCACACATATGCAGTAGATGACCTCTGAGAGCCTCCTCCAATAAAGAAAGAATCCGGCCATGCCTGCTTGCACACGTATGCGAATGTCCTGATAGGCAAGTGTATAGAGACAGAGAATGAATAAGCAGGCACCAGCAACCACGGGTGGAGAGGATCTTAGTGGATGTGTGGTTTTTCTTTGGGGATGGATGATGAAAATATTCTGGAAATACATGGTGATGACAGTTATACGGAGTAATAAATAAAAATGACTGAAGTATGCTTTTAATGAAACAACGCAAACAGTAAAATTTATGTTAATTTTACTTCAATTAAAAAAAAAAAGGAAGCTAAAGTATTACTGATGGAGGAGGTTGGGAGGAGTTGAAGGGCAGAGATCAGCGCGACAGGGAAGTGAGCCCCAAGAACAGACAGAGTCACTTCACTTTGTCACAGAACACATAGGACCCAGGAAGACGTAAGATGGAGAACAGGAAAACCAACACACTGTGAGGTACCCTCTCAAGGGCAGAGGGGCATGACCAAGCAAGGGTGCCCAGTGACAGGCTCATCTTCACTGACAGTTTGACTACATTTAGAATCACATGGGTGGACACTCCCAGGTGTATCATGAGGGCATTTCCAGACAGGTTTAACTGAAGAGGGCGGACCTGCCCAGAGTGTGGACAGTGTTACCATCAATCAGGTGGGGGCCTGGACCAAATACAAAGGTATTTGGTGAGCCAGGGTCTAGTCCTCTCTCTCTCTCTCTCTCT
>NC_034602.1:56997387-57001416 GCF_900095145.1 Mus pahari
TAGCCTGGCTGTCCTGGAACTCACTTTGTAGACCAGGCTGGCCTCGAACTCAGAAATCCGCCTGCCTCTGCCTCCCGAGTGCTGGGATTAAAGGCGTGTATCACCACGCCCGGCTCCTCCTTCATACTCTTGACACCACACCTTCAAGATCTTGATGGCTTGTGACCCAAAATAAGCACCCCCTTTTCTTAAGTCGTTCTGATCTCGAGATCTGTCAGTGATGGAAAGGTAACCGGCACATTGGGAGTATCCCCAAATTCACCAACCAGGCATGACGCATTAGCACATTAGGGATGACCTGGGAAAGTAGCAGAGGTTTGAGGTCATATTGAGTATAAACTCCTTTGCCCATGAAAGGAGTTCTTGTGGAAAGGGTAGCAGCATTTCCCCACTGACCAGAGGCAGAGCCAGGTATGAGCCGGAATAATCCATGGTTTTCCTGGGTACTTAGTTTGGAAATTCATGAAGCTAAGTGTGATATATACACTATTTTGGATTTTAAAAAATTATTTTAGGTTGTAGGGGTATTGTGCCTGTATGTATATCAAACCCAGGTTCTCTGGAAGAGCAGCCAATCACTGAGCCATCTCTCCAATCTCTAGATTTCTTATATCTTAATAGGACCAGTGAGATTGTTTGGCAAACAAAGTGCTTGGAACTAAGTCTGATCTGCTGACAATTGCATGTGCAGACAGACAGACAGACAGGCAGATAGATGGACACACACACACGAGCACACGTACATTTTTTTTAAAAGTTTAAAAATCATTCATATAAAATACTGCTTGACATAAGTATTCTACCAGCACAGTAGGTACTGCGAACCAATGAATATTGCTTGGCGACTGGGTCACCTTCTTCAGATTTTTCACATTATTCCAAACGGGGGGGGGGGGGAAGGAACAAGAAAAAGAAATGTTCAGGGGAGGCCTTGACTAAGCCTCCTGAAGGGCTGGGAAGTTATGCTAAATAGGTTATTTTTTGTTCATGTATCTTATTTTTAGACAATGTCCTTCTTCTGTAAAGGCTGGACCATGTTTAGAATTAAACTTCATCCCCAAAATCTCTCTCTCCCTTTCTCTCTCTCTGTCTCTGTATATTAAGTCAGCATAGCACTTTATATACCATTAAGGGGTGACAAATGGCCAGATTTGAACTGGGTTAGAGATGAGGGTGGTGGAGTCAATGGGAATGATAGCTTTGTCTCCTGGAACCACCTGAGCTTGTTGTTTTTGTTTTTGTTTTTAATTAGATATTTTCTTCATTTACATTTCAAATGCTATCCCCTTTCCTAGTTACCACCAGAGTTTGAATACAAGCCCCAGGAAAGGAGAAGAAGAAAAGTCCCAGCCAAACCAAACTGGCAAGACCTTACGTTATCATAATCCCAGAGTTCAACATGTCCTGACCCCTGCAAACGCCAGTACTGTCCTTCCAGGAACCATTAGGTTTGAGACACGTCCTTCCTGCCTCAGAATGACTAAGGCCTATTTAAACCTCAGGGCTGGTTAATCAGTAATGAAGGTTTTTTTTTTTTTTTTTTTTTGACAAACAAAGTAGGGCAAGCCAAGAAGTAAGGGCGGCTAAAGATTAGCTTGGGAAGGTGGTATTTCTTGCAAATACAGATACAGGATCTGGTACTGCTTCCAGGTGTGAACATAAGTGTGTGATGGAGAACTCATGAAATGGTTCTGAGGAAACCTGTGGGTCTCAAGTTTCTCCTCAGAACTCTCCTCCTCCTCCTCCTCCTCCTCCTCCTCCTCCTCCTCCTCCTCCTCCTTCAAGGCATGTCTCGGGACCTCTGCAAAGGCCTGCATCCCTGTGCCATTTGTATCCAAGTGCAGTGGGGATGCTCTAGCAGGTACAAGCAGCTGCTGTAGACCCCAGAGGAAGGAGGATAGAAGATCCCAGAGCCTGGAGTCTGGATCACAACGAGGCCTCCCAGACCCTTGGTCACGCTTGAAAATGCCACAGCAAGGTCAGGGTTGGCTGATGTTCCACTGGGGCCTGAAAGCATCCAGTGGGGCGCAGCCTTCCAAGGAGAGTAGCTACGTGTACCATGTAACAAGACACTCCTGCAGGTTTATCCATGTGGATGGATCCAGTTTTATTTAGGGGGTGAGGGTGGCACAGGATCTCACCACATTCCAGGCTGACCTTGAACCCACCCGATTGACCTTGTACTATTGGTATTAAAGACCTGCGTCACCATGCCTGGCCCTCAGAATACCTGGGAGTGATGGGTACATTAAATAAATAAATAAACAAATCTTTAAAAAACAAAAACAAAAACAAAACATTATAACCTTGAGGTCAGTTGCCCTTGTTTTTCTTTTATTTATTTATTTATTTATTTATTTATTTATTTATTTATTTGGTTTTTTGAGACAGGGTTATAACCCTGGCTGTCCTGGAACTCACTCTGTAGACCAGGCTGGCCTCGAACTCAGCAATCCACCTGCCTCTACCTCCCAAGTGCTGGGATTAAAGGCGTGTGCCACCACGCCCGGCACCCTTGTTTTTCAAGATCACATGACTGGAAGGTTTTGGTCTTCAAGGTCAAGTGACCAGTAAGAGGCAAAGCTGGAAGTTCCCCGAGGCATTCTGATTAGCTGTTCTGTGGAACCCTTGCCTGCTTATAGAGGAAGTGTCTGAGAAATCATTTTTCTCTATGGGTAGTAGCATGAGGAACAAGAAAACAGTAACCCAGAGCACTAGCAGGAGCAGGGTACGGGAGAAAGGATCCTGTGAGGCGATCCAGTGGTTCTCGACCTTCCTAACACTGCGATCCTTTAATATAGTTCCTCATGTGGGGCTGACCCCCAACCACCAAAGTATTTTTGTTGCTACTTTTTTTTGTTGTTGTTTGTTTGTTTGAGAAAGGGTTTCTCTGTGTAGCCCTGGCTGCCCTGGAACTCACTCTGTAGATGAGGCTGGCCTCGAACTCAGAAATCCGCCTGCCTCTGCCTCCCAAGTGCTGGGATTAAAGGCATGCGCCACCACTGCCAGGCTCTCTTTCTTTTTATAAGACACGACATTGAGAACCTCTGCCTTAGCCTCTGGACCAGAAGGAAAGCAGTTTGTAGCTCTCAGAAGTTGTTTTCCTGTTAACCCGGAACTTCCCTTTGATTTTGAGACTCAAAAAACAGGACCTATGTCCAAAGTAGGACACGGTGGGTATGCCTGTGTCCTCTTATTTGGTGACGTTCAAAAAAGCTGAAAATACGCTTTTTTAATAACACAGATGAAAATGTCAAAAATGTCAGTTCAGGGGGGCTGGGGCGATAAGCTGGGGAATAGTAGACAAGATCACTTGCTGCTTTTCCAAGCTCCCACGTGAGGCTTACAACCATCTATAACTCCAGTTCCAGGGGATCCAGTGCTCTCCTTTGCATCAAGCATGCTTACATTGTACAGATATACATACAAACACATATCGTTAAAGCCTTTCTTTTTAAATGCCATTTCAGGCTACAGAGTTGGTTTAGCAGTTTAGAACACTGGCTGCTCTTTTAGAGGGCTTGAGTTCAGTTCCTAGCACCCACATGACTGATCACATTGCTTATAACTTCAGTTCCAGATGATCTGACATCATTTCCATAGGCATCAGACATGGGAGTGCATGCATACAGGTAGGCAAAATACCCGTACACAGAAAATAAACTAAGATAAATAACAATTTTAAGATGCCATTTCATTGAACCAGCCATGCCACAAATGTTAATTCTTCCCACTATCATAAAAATAAAATAAAATTAAGCTGAGCAGTGATGACAAAAGCTTTTAGTCCCAGCACTGGAGAGGCAGAGGCAGGTGGAGTTAGAGGCCAGCCTGGGACAGCCAGGCCTACAGAGAATCCTGTCTCACCACCCTCCCTCTCCCAATAAAATAAAATTGGGATAGAAAAACTGCCGGATGTGGTGGCAGCGCACACGCACAAAAAAAAAAAAAAAAAAAAAAAAAACCTTAGAAAAACTGAGAAAACGTTACTATAAAAACACTATCACATAGCAGGTGAGGTTATGTATA
>NC_034602.1:57002191-57008087 GCF_900095145.1 Mus pahari
TACAGTGTACTTACATATAATAAATAAATAAATCTTTAAAACAAAACAAAAAAAAAACTCTGAACCAAACCAAACCCATCGCCAATCGGGACACAGTTGAAGACTGGGTTATAGAGGTAGAGGGCGTGTTTAGTATATGAGTGGCCCTGGGCTTTATCCCTGTAATCAGATAATCAGACAGACACACAAGAAAAAGGACAGCTGATTTCTTACTATACCGTGGTGTAGAATTCTTTGAATCTTTTAAAAAAAAAGATTTATTTATAGCCGGGCATGGTGGCGCAAATCTTTAATCCCAGCACTTGGGAGGCAGAGGCAGGCCTGGTCTACAGAGTGAGTTCCAGGCCAGTCAGGACTGATTATACAGAGAAACACTGTCTTGAAAAACCAACCAAACAAACAAAAAAACGATTTATTTATTTTATGTATATGAGTATACTGTAGCTATACAGATGGCTATGAGCCATAATGTGATTGCTGGAAATTGAATTCTGCTCTGGCCCCACTCCCTCTGGCCCAAAGATTTATTATTATATGTAAGTACACTGTAGCTGTCTTCAGACACACCGGAAGAGGGCGTCAGATCTCATTTCGGATGGTTGTGAGCCACCATATGGTTGCTGGGATTTGAACACAGGACCTTCGGAAGAGTAGTCAATGCTCTTACCCTCTGAGCCACCTTGAATCTTATAAAGTTTTATCATTCTTTGCTAGAGAAACAGGAACTTCCAAACATCCCATCTTCTGTCTAGACTCCTCTAGCTAGCTGCACATGAAAACACAGCACAAGGCAAAACCAGGTAACTTTTTTCTTTTCTTTTCCCAATAGACTAGATCGACTCATTTTTAATGTGCTGTCAGAGAGAACCTGGACCAGGAGTGGAGTCTAGGTGGCTCACTAGCATGGTGACCTTGCCTAGTCCCTATCTGTTCTACTTAACTGTGTAACATGAAGACAAAGGAGCTGGAGTCCTGGGCACACAATCATATCAACTCTCACCGGATATGCTCCCAGTTGTGTTCTCTCCCTAGGAAGGGCAACCCCACCCATGTGAAGGGACAAGGGTGCAGCCGTTCCAATCAAGCCTATATCAAGGAGAGGCGCTCATCTGCATAGATCTAAGCTGTTCTTAGCTGAACCGAGGGTATGGGCACTTTTTTCCTCGAAAAAGAACAGAATGGGTCTTTTTTAAAAATGCCACTTAAACAAGCATGATATTTACATGTAAATCCCAGCTCTGGCTACACGAGAGAGATGAGAGCCTGTTTTAAACAAACAAGCAAAAGACTTTTTAACAAATAGCAGCAGTGTGGCTGGAGAGATGACTCAATGGTTAAGAGCATGGTACATTGGCAGAGGACCCAAGTTCAGTTGCCAGCATCCGAAGCTCACAACTGTCTATCACTGCAGCTCCAGTGGACAAGAGAGATTCTCTCTTCTAGCTTCTGTGGGCACCCACATACTAGTGACATACATGTGGCCTACCCCCTACACAGATAGAAACGAATCTCCATAAACCCAAACCAGAACTCCACCTTGCCCAATGGTCTGTTTTCTTGAGACGTGTCCCGGCATAGTGGCCTTGAACTTGAGAGGCTAAGGTAGGAACTGGGCTTGGGATGCACACAGCAGGACCTTGTCTCAATATCCCAATCCCCAAAACAAAGACAGAAACAAAAACAAAATCTCCTGGGCTGGAGATTCTGGGCTCAGTGGTTAAAAGCACTGACTGCTCTTCCAGAGGGCCTGGGTTCAATTCCCAGCACTCAAATGGCAGCTCACAACTGTCTGTAACTCCAGGATGCAATACCCTTTTACTTGCAGGCAAATCACCAATGCACATCAAATAAAATGAAATTATGAAAACCAACCAACCAACCAACCAACCATTACTGACGTAACCACAGAGGCAGATGGAGTGGCCCTGAGAAGGCTGACGGTTCTGACAGTTTGTCACTTTGTCTCCAGTTACTTGCTAAGGTTTGCTAGCAGATACTGTCTGAGTTTAGTGACACTCTTAGGGGGTGTTCTGACAACATTCCAGAGGACTGGGGAAAGGAGAAACACAAGGCTTTGCTCTAGCTGCTGTGCCCAGCGTGGAGGTCAGCCAGTGCTCTTGTGAACTCACTGGCGTTGACATCACATGCCTTCAGGTCTCCTTCTTTCTGACTGGGAAGCACCACGTATCACCACTGGAAGCAGTGACAGGCTCTATCACGGCCCACTTGAATCCAAATGCTGGGCTGAAGTTCTGAGGATACTGAACGATAATCCAACACTGTAACCGTCTTCCTCGGTATTTCCACGTGGCCATTTTCCCAACTGCAAAGACTGAATTTGTGCAATCCCTCCACTGTTGCAAAAGCTTCCTGATTTTGTTTTTTAAAGGAAAAGAAAGTCTTGAAACTGCTTTAAAGAAAGCTTTATTTACCACATACATCTTAAGAATGTACTGTATGTAAATGCAGCGAGATCTAAAAAGCTTTTCAAATATGAAGCTAAAACCTAAACTAGTAGCATGTCTAAAACCCAAACGCTAAAACTTTTAAAAACATTTATATTAGTTTGTTCTTAATCCTAAAAAAAAAAAAAAAAGTTCACATTTCAAGTTATAAACTTACCTCAGTAGTGTACGTGAAATGGTTGAGAAACAAGAGGGACAGCTAAGGCCACAGACTACAGAGCCACTGGTGCTTAACTGGCTGCCACCAACGCCTGCCGTTAAGGTAGTTGCCACGTTAAGTTAGTGCATAGTTTTTCCTTTTTTATTATTATTAATATTATTTTTGAAAATATTTCCTCAGGCACTTGTAAAATACAGTAAGAACATGGGCGTCCGCGCTCATCCGAAGACCTCCATGTCAGTCCATGGCAGGAAGGAAGGCACATTTTCCCCACCAGTCAAGGGATGAGGACCTGATACCTTTAAGGAGGTCACTCATCCCATCAGGCCCGTGTGGCTGCAGCTTCCAGAGTGAACCCTCTCACTCCCACGGCTGCTCTATACCACGCTACAAGGAAGGAGGGATGCTTAAAGGTCTTAGCAGGCACTTGATAATTCTATAGAAAAGTTAAATAAATATTTCTTATATATAAAAATCCATCCCATCAAGATAAGGGGAGGAAAATAAGACAATTGGGACTCTCTAAATTTAAAAGCAGAAAGCATTTGCTGAGGGCAAGATCCTACGATTAATCCACAAATAAAAGTTAAGCCTATTGGCAAGACTCTGATGGGGAGAAAGATTGGATGGACTCTGTTATGCCATAGAACACAACCATGTATCTGCTACCTTACTGCACACCTCACATCCTGGACTGAGCCTTTTAAAAAAGATGCAAGTTGATATAATTCATAAAAGAGATGATGATATTATCATTTTTACTGTATTTTACATTCACTCTGCCAAAGAAAAGCCTTAAAACAGGCGCAAAACCCTGCATCTGTGCATTTACTTCAAAAAAAAAAAAAAAAAAAAAAGCAAACACTTTTAATAACATTGAAATAAAATGGCTGCATTTCGCATTACACTACAGGCCATGAACTTTGGCAACACGGAAGGTCTACGAGCAAGCATCAAAAGTTATTTACAAGCTACCCTTAAACTCCTCTTGGATGTGTACGCCCGTGTTCACCTACCAAATGCAGAGCAACTGCGGGAAGCCCTGCTAAACGAACACGGTGCTCCCAGCATCCCCGATGGCACCAGGCATTCTGTAGGAAACACAGGAGAAAGGCAGCGAGAAGCCTAACTTCCCACTGACAAGTCTTCTCAGCCTTGTCTATAATCACTTACATTCTTGGCCTCTAAACGCCCAGACTTAAAAAAAAAAAAAAAAAAAAAAAAAAAAAAAAATCAAAGAATTAGAAAAGTAAGGTTTCATACCGAACAATTAAATAGCTATGCAGAGATGCCTTAGGCAAAGATGGTAAAATCTTGTCCTTAACGTGTATTCGGCTACTGAAAACACATACAGAAGACAATACCTCTCTAAACAAACCAAAAATAATTTAAAAGACTCCCAACACAATCCCAGGAAGAAGTATAAAAGGCATCAGTTGTCTTCTCCATTCCAATTATCCATTTTTCTTAGATATGCCAAAAGTCAAAGTTGCCCTGGAGCTAGGGAAGGAGGCAGAAGGGGGAAGGGCAGGGGCGGAGCATAGGAGACCCAGGAGGGCAGGTCAGAGCTTCCCAGTGTCCGGACTCTGGATGTGAGGAGGCCTCTCCATGTTGGCTTAAGAACAGACTGTCATTAAAAAAACAAAACAACAACAACAAAAAAACCCAACCCAAACCAAAACCCCTTAAACCCAGAAAACATGACAAGAATAAATGGCATTATCGTCAACCCTTAATGCCAGCGGGAATACAGTAGAGACTATTTTTTTTCTCATTTTAAAATTGCACTTTCCAGCATCACCTTAAAAAATAAAATAATGTTTTATGTAGTATTTCAGAGGACTACAGTTTGTGTCTTTAAATATTGAATATAGTTTTTAAAAGAGTTCCCCTAGATGCGCGGGCGTGCTTTTTTTTTTTTTTTTTTTTTTGTTTTTTTTTTTTTTTTTTTTTTTTTTGATATACATACATATAGCTGATATACTTTGAAAGGTTCTACAAAATAGAAAACTCTGGAGTGCAGAAGTTAAGAAAATAACCTTCATACTGAAAATATATCCTTAAAAAACACAAAACCAAACCTCTGTACAAATGCAGAAGAGCGTACAAATTTTAAAAGATGGCATTAAGGCGTGAGGCGTCGCAAGTCTCTTAGAAATGTATGAACGCGGGCCTGCTAAGTTGAAAAGTCATTTTCAAAAAAAAAAAAAAAACGCGAGTGAAAACTTCATGGATATAAAATATTTCAGTGTGCTATTTGATAACATTCTTCTTCACTTGCAGGTTTTGCACGTGTGCCAACCCGATACGTTCTTTCTTCATAAATAATAAAGTGTTCCTTCAGCGGGGTTTGGTGGCTTGCCTTGGCTCCGGTCCCCCGGTCTCAGTAAGTCTGGTAGACGTCGTGGATGGGCACCTGGAGAGCAGCGGGGAAGGCCTGAGGTATGTAGCCGGCGTAGCCCCCGTACACGGCGGCTGCGGCGTTCTTCTGTAGTGTGGCGATTGTGGCAGTGGCCGGAGCAGCAAAGGGGACGTAGCTGGCCCCGTAGATGCCGGCGGTGGGGATTCTCTGAACATTTGGTGCCACGGTGTACACAGGAGTTATTGGACGGCCCTGAGAGACAAACAGACAAACCAAAGTCCTTCCTGAGCAGGGTCGTCATCTGTTAGAATATAGGACCTCTGGAAGAGCAGTGCATACTTCTAACTGTTAAGCCATCTCTCCAACCCTCTAAACTTAAATTTTATACAGTGTGGGACGTTTTTAAAAATTATTTTCTAAGAGGTATTGAGTTGTGGCGTTACCTATCTAGACCTCACCTCAAAAGTGAAAGATAACAAACAGAAAGGCCTTGAATTGAAAAAGAATTTACTTAGTAACAAGTTGATGTGTGAATAATTCCAACTGGTTTAACCCTTTCTGAATAATGCAATTGAGGCTTGGTATGGAGAGGAAAAGGGAGGTGAATGGCCGTGATACTTCAAATGCCTGGCCATTGGAAAATCACCTGAGGAGTCTAGAACCCCAGCCCAGCCCAAATGACACGCAATCTTCAGGACTCTAGCATAGACAGGGATTTCTGCTTTTCAAAACACACATCCTGGGGCTGGCGAGATGACTCAGCGGGTAAGAGCACTGACTGCTCTTCCAGAGGTCCTGAGTTCAAATCCCAGCAACCACATGGTGGCTCACAACCACCCATAATGAGATCTGATGCCCTCTTCTGGTGTGTCTGAAGTCAGCTACAGTGTACTTATGTATAATAATAAA
>NC_034602.1:57008172-57012474 GCF_900095145.1 Mus pahari
TGTGTCTGAAGTCAGCTACAGTGTACTTACAGTGTATAACAATAAATAAATCTTTAAAAAACAAAAATCAAAAAAACCCACACATCCTGAATAATTGTTGTTCAATGAGTTGAGAGACCCGGGCCATTCATACTTAGGGTTCATTCACTCGTTCAGAGAGAAATAGTTTTAAGATTTTTTTTTTTCTTCTTCTTCTTCTGCTCAACAAATGCCTTCCCCATATGCTACACAATGAAGACTCTTAGTCTGGGAGGGCAGCTTTCCAAGAAAGAATAAACTGGCAGGCATAAATCACGGTATAAGGTACGAACGAGAGGTCCAGGAGAGGCTGTTTGGGCAGGGCAGGTGGAGGGGAGACAGAAGAAATGAAGAGTCAGATCCTAACCAGGGTGAACGTGCAAAAAGACAAGGCTCAAGACGGGGCGGTCACAGTCTGCGTCATAGCTGGAGGGGAGGAAAATCTCGGTATCTACTCCGCTAACATCTTTCTTATGAATTACATGTCCATATAGGCATATTTTGGGTCTCTGTGTGTATGTGCATGTGTGTACATGGGGCAAGGGGTAGGTTATGTATCACAGCCCACACAGACAGGGAAGTCAGAGGTGGCTCTCTCCTTCACCATGTGGGACCTGGGTCTTGAACTCAGGTCATCATATTTGGAAGCAAGCGTCTTTACCTGCTGAGCCATACTAGTCCCGTATATTTAAAAATAAACTAAATAAACTTAAAAACAATCTTCATAGAGCTAACATTTCTTTAAACTATTTCACAGGGATTTTTTTTTGTTTCTTGTTTGTTTTGTTTTGTTTTAAGAGCTAGGAGGCCATCACAGTGGAGGGATGTTTGCCTAACACCCTAAGTTTGATCTCCTGCCCTGAAAAAAAAAAAAAAAGCAATACATTTTAAAGTATCATTGTACCAAGTATATTCTCAGTGTTGAATACTAAGATTGAGAGAGGATCCACAGATAAATGACAGCAGCCATAGGAAGAACTCTGAGGAGACTCCACATATAAGCTCCTGGCCATGCCAAGAACTCTACCTGGAAAGGTGGCGGTGTGGAGACTGCAGGAATGACAGCGGCGGCAGCGGCAGCGGCTGCAGCGGCAGCAGCAGTGGCGGGGTCAGGCTGCACTGCAATGGGGCTGATCATGTGTTCCATTGTGTGGATCTTGCCATCTTCGATTATTTTCGGGGCTGGGGCTGCCTGGAACATGGAGTACTGAGCACCGATGGCAGGGATGGCCACTGTAAGAGAAGCACGTAAGACAGACACCATCAATCACGACCATTGAGGAGGTCCCTTCGCTTGCTGCTTATGTTTTAGAATCCAGGCTAGCAGCCCTGCCACATCAGGATGGAGTTTCTCCACCGCGCACTGCGGCAGGAGGAGCATTTCCAGTGAGGCGTCTGCACTGACGTTTCCTAACATGCATGAGTGTGAGCTCTGCTTATTCTCGCTTACATTACTCACCACCAACGATGCCCTTTGCATGTTCACAATGTACTAAGAGGCAGGTTGAATGAGGTATCATTCTGACAGCTTAGAAGTGAATACATCTCTGCCTTGTATTTCATAGTGTTACTGATGCAACAGGGTGTGTGTGTGTGTGTGTGTGTGTGTGGGTGGGTGGGTGGGTGGGTAGGGTGGGGGATTGAGTAGAAAATGAAAAAGCCTCCCGTGTGCTAACATCCATTTATAGTGGTGAAGCAGTGGGTGACTGCCTTTTCACTCGAACCTGCCAACTCAAATACTTTCTGTGAGTAGAGTCCAAAGGAAAGGCTTCCAGTGGAGATTCAAACAGATAGAGTTGCTCAACGTCCATATGCGATAGCAAGAGATCAAAGGGAAGAGGTACTAGCCCGGGTTTGGGGAAGCTTGTGTGTATGCATGCTGTGTGTGCTGAGAGGATAAGCAGGAACATGAAACGTACACACCAAGAGTCCTTTCGTTTGTGTTTTCTCTCCAACTGTAAGCACATTTCTTCTACGAAGATGGATGTGATCAAAGGTGAAGAAACAAAGTGGACATAAGATAAACAATGGCTTGGCCATTCAGTTAAAAATGAAAAATCTGAAATCACAACCAAAGGCGACTGTTACCTTCCTTTCCAACCCAAACTTCCACTAGTCTTGTGCCCCAGTGCTGTAGCACTGCCCTGGTGTCTGTCTGTCTGTCTGTCTCTCTCAAGGACAAAGTTGTAAGTTTAAATGATCAGAGAAGGCTGAGGTCCAAATTGGGCTACTAGTTGAAGCCACATGGGGGCCATACAGAGTAACTGCAGTGCTCTGGCTACAGGACTCTCCCCCAGCACACAGGACTTCAGTGCCAGTGGCATTTATAAGGCATCTGAGTGCCATAACCCACAGTACTGTGGTGATGGAAGGGCTAGCTCCCCAGTTACCACCGAGTCCCATCGGCACTTTAAACCTATGTTCCAAACATACCAATTCCTCATCTGTTCTCTAGGAAAAGAAGTGTGCAGTCAGGAAAGGGGCTGATGCCCTCTGAAAGCTCTCTCTACTACCCTGAGTGAGGCCAAGACACCAGGGAGAGAATCATTCTGTTTATCCACAGGAGGAATCTGCCATGGGTTAGAGGTTAGCGCCTGGAGAATCTGCAGACAATGGGTTTGCCAAACTCAAACACGGTTACAGATTCTTACCCTTCCTCACAGCGGGTGAGCATCCGGCCAACAATGCGGACAGATACGTTTGTGGGGCCTGGTGGTAAAAAAAGTTCAAGGTCCTTGGCTCAAAGGATTGAACATCTCTATTCTAAATCTATGGACTGTAGAATCCAGTTGTAGAAACCTTCACCGTTGTCTCGTCTGGCAAACTGGCACTGTTTGCTCTAGAAAAGAAGTTTCTACTTTCTCTCAAAACGGGTAATCCTTGTGCATTCTGCTTTCTGCTGGCTGACACACCGCTGGGATGTAGCTCAGTGATGGGCGTTTACCTACACTCGCAAGGAAAAGGCAGGTTCTAGATGACAGGAGAGTCAGAGAGTCTCATACTCTTCTGTTTCCCACTCTTGTCTCTGCCTATTAGGTCACAGACAGAGACATACCCCAGTGACAGGCGGGTGACACCGTCTGAAAAACACCCTGACAGACTGATGTGAACTGGTCCCAACTAGACTGTTCACTTAAACTCTAGAGAGATAAGGTCATGGTGGGGACGAGGGGTTCTTTTTTACAGAAGGGCAGAAGAATCCACATAAGATCTAAGAGCCGGGCTGGTGAGATGGCTCAGTGGGTAAGAGCACCCGACTGCTCTTCCGAAGGTCCGGAGTTCAAATCCCAGCAACCACATGTTGGCTCATAACCATCCGTAACAAGATCTGACACCCTCTTCTGGAGTGTCTGAAGACAGCTACAGTGTACTTACATATAATAAATAAATAAATAAATAAATCTTTTAAAAAAAAAAAAAGATCTAAGAGCCATGGAGACTGGGACTCACTCGAAAGAGAGGGGTGGGGTTTAAGACCAAATGATACATTTGTTCTGGTTTGTACTGACCTGTCCCAGGTTTAATGGCAACTGGGTTGACAGGAGAGATCTCCAAATTCGGCACAAGTTCATATCCTTTCTCCTGCTGTTTGCCTTTGCCTTCGTGATATCGGCTATATATACCACGGCCAGCAGAATATCCTCCGAGGTAGGAACCCCTGGGCCCTGGGGTCCTGTTTCCGGCTGCGCCTCTCCCTCGGCCTCTTATGCTGCCTGCTTTAAAATAACAACACAAAAAAAGGGTGAGCCAGCGACAGGGACAGTCCAGGGGCTTTCAGTTTCCCTTCTGTCTACGTGGCAGGTGGCCACAATTCTGGCCTTCAGTGGGCTAATTAGATGCTTCTGACAACCTATTTAGGTCTTCTTTTAACATTCTAATCTGCCAATTTCATTCAAGGTGAGTTCCAAGGGTTGTAATTATAACTTCAGTTTTAGAGTTTAAAAAAAGTTAGATCTGGAAAAGGAGGTGCCCATCTTCCTTCCTTGTTTTATGCTTTAAAAAAAAAAAAAAAGGCAGAAGATATTAGCTCAGACCCAGTGAATGGGGACAGTGGGCCCTTGAACCTATATTATATTTTTATAGTGTCATGCTTGATGTTATATCCTTAGTGACTATAAGAAACCATGACTTTGCTAACCAACACCTTAAGATTTCACTTCACAAGTGGTAACCCAGGCTGGCCTCAAACTAGGAATCCTCTACCCTCACCCTCTAGAATGCTGGGATTGAGCCGGGCGTGATGGTGCATGCCTTTAATCCCAGCACTCGGGAGGCAGAGGCAGG
>NC_034602.1:57012492-57038062 GCF_900095145.1 Mus pahari
TTTCTGAGTTCGAGGCCAGCCTGGTCTACAAAGTGAGTTCCAGGACAGCCAGCCAGGGCTATACAGAGAAACCCTGTCTCGAAAAAAACAAAAAATAAAATAAAAAAAGTAGAATGTTGGGATTGCAGGCATGGCTCAGAATCGGATTATAACATAACCTCCAAGGACTAGGCAGGCCTGCTCTACATGGGTTAAGCCCTAGCAAAAGACAAAGCGTTCCAATGATTTGACTGCTCACCCAGAGGGACGGTTCTCTCCATAGAGCAATGGTGACTATGAGTCAGTGCTCAGAACCTCAACCTAAACTGGTAGGGCTTAGTAAATTGTAGCCACGCTCAATCTAAAACTCTTGTCTAGGGGGCTGGACACCCACGGGGGCCTCCCTCAAGAGAAGAGCCTCCACTAACTTTTCACGAAGTAGTCCCGGTTGGGCCCGATGAGAGCGTTGTAGGGGTAGCCATAGTAGGCCAACGTGTAGGGGTCGCAGGAGTACACGTAGCTGGGTTGCTGCGCTACCGCCTCAGCTGAGCCGCCACCACCCTTGGCTGCCTTCTGGTAGCGGGAGTACTGCTCCTTGTCCACAGGCTTGGCCAACGTGACTTCTAAGCAGGAGCCCTCCAGCTCTGTGCCATTGAGGTTGTTCATAGCATGCACAGCATCCTCACGGCTAGTGAAGTGCACGAAGGCGTAGTCACGGATCTTCTTGACCCTTTCCACGCAGCCTGGGTTGAACTGGCCAAAGCTCCTCTTGATGGTCTCCTCGGTGGTCTCTATCATGAGGTTGCGCACGTAGAGGATCTTCACTGTCTGCATCACATCTTCGTCCACGTCAATCTCTGGCTCGGCCCAGTCCACAGCAATCTGGTGGCCCCACAGTTGGATGCGACCCGGCATGAGCTTGCGGCGTGCCATCGCTGCGGCACGATGGCTCTCGTACTCCACAAAGGCGAAGCCTCGGTTTTTCATCTTGTCTGCCGCACTGGCATACACAATCACGTTGAGCACGCCCTCGGTGACCTTGGCGATCTCCTCCAGGATCTCCCCGCGCTTCTTCATCTTGGGGATGCCACCGATGAAGAGGCGGCAGTTGTCCACACTGCAGCACACACCCAGTAGACGGCCAGGGCGGATCTCGTAGTTGTTGAGCTCCCGAACGGCTCGCTTGGCCTCATGCTTGTGGCAGTACATCACGAAGGCATAGCCGCGGTTCTTGCCATCGAAATCCATCATGAGGCGCAGCTCATAGATGCGACCTACGGTCTCAAACACAGGCACCAGCTCATCTTCATACACGTCACGTGGGATCTTGCCCACGAAGACCTCACAGCCACGCTGGGGATGTGGGCCTTCCCAGCCGGGTGGGGGTCCACCATACTTGCGCTGCCCGTTCTCCTGTACCATGCTGTAGCCGGTGCGCTCTATCAGTGCTAACAGTGCAGCCTCATTGGGCGCGCCCGCTACACCCTCCGGTACTTTGGTGGAGGACCCCACTGTTGGATCGCTGTTCATGGCTGTGGCGGAATCTTCAGCAGTCATAATGTCAAAGGCATCCACAGCTGGTGGAAACCTGCAAAAGAGAGACGAAGAGTGTGAGTGGAGAAGCTGGCAAGGAAGTTATCCTGAACTCACTTTCTTTGTTTCTACTCACTCCGCGGTGCTGAATTGAGATGTTAAAATAGCCAAGCTGTGAGAACCTGCTGCCATCTTTTGGGGGAAAAATCTCAATTCTTGGAACAAACAATGACTTTCGTTTCATTCCTGAACTTTCGACTCTAGTATCATTTCACTACAGCACATTGCAAATTTTCTTTGGTGTACACTGCCTGTTTTTTTTTTTTTTTTTTTTTTTTAAAGGTAGACCTTCCCATTGCATTGATAGAAAGTGAAGGACATAATTGTCCCCATGTGGTGAGTGCGTTGTTGGGGGGTGGAACCTAGGGCCTTGTGCATGCTGGGTAAGCGGTCTACCACTAAGTTATATCTCCAGACACAGCAATGTGTTTATTAGAGTAAACTTCAAGGAAGTGCTTTTCTACAAGATAGCTACTGAGCTGTGCACTTAAGTTTTCAACAGGAAATGGGATTGTCTCAACAGGAAATGTGGTGTTGTCTTACTAACTAGTCAGGGTTTTATAACATTCAGGCAAAATTTGGTGAACCATTCACAGCTTTGGACGCAGTCCATAAGGAGCCAGGTTAACTCGGGAAGCTGTGACGCAGTGTTTCTACGGGGAAAAGACACTGCAGGTTTCAAAGAAATGTCATCTGCATTCTTAGTTCACCTCTGTAGCCTTTGCACACTGTACCTGACATTCAACTCAGCTTGCTTGCAAGAAAAGAGACTCAGAAGTCCCGTAAATTGCCCCAGTTCACATAGGAACCTAGGCTACAGAGTCCATATTCTTTTTTTTTTTTTTTCTTTCCAGACCGGTGCTGTGCAAAACATCTATTTATTTATTTAGGCAAGGTCTACATCATACTAGTCATAGACTACCTATCTGGTCTCAATTCTCTACCCAGGTCTGCTCTGGATCTCAGGGTAATTCGCCTATCCCAGCTTCCTGAGTGCTGGGATTACAGATGTGAGCCAGGAAACCAAGGCCAACTCTTTGTTTATTTTGTTCTGTCAAAAGACCAAGTCTCTGTAAGCAGCTCAGTGTGGCCTTGAACTCACACAAACTTCCTTCCCTCGGAGTTGCGTCATCTGGCTCAGTACAATTTTGGAGGAGATCATGGAAAAGCTACCACTAGCCACCTGCCGCAAATGGAGCTTAAGGGAGCAGGAAACTGAATTAACATTTTTATTTAAATTAAGTGGCCACCTTCATTCAGAGAGCAGCATGTCATTAAAAGTTAGATATAATGCTTGTGTAATGAAGAACTCTTTCTTTTCTCTTTCTTTCCTTCTATCCTTCCTTCCAGACAGGGTTTCTCTCTGTAACCCTGGCTGGCCCTGAACTCAGAGATCTGCCTGTCTTTGCCTCATGAGTGCTTGGATTAAAGGTGCGTGCTGCCAATCACCCAGCATCTGAATGAACTTTTTAAAGAATGAAGTAGATCTTATTATTTGAGAAATGAAATCTATAGAAAAATCAAGAAATGGGTTGGAGAGATAGCCCAGCAGTTAAAAGCACTGGCTGATTTAATAAAGGATCCAAATTTGATTCTCAGTACCCATATGTTAGCTCACAACTGTCTGTAACTCAAGTTCTAGGAGATCCAAAACCCTCTTTTGGCCTCCTTGGGCACTAGACAAGAATGTGGTGCCTACATACATACACACATATGTAAATGCAGGTAAAATACCCATACACATAAAACATAACAGTAGCAAAAAAGAAACAATAATGATAATAATGATAGCCACCGCAAAACTTTCTCTGCCTCTTGTTAGTGTCTGAGATGTGGCTTCTTCCTCTTTGCAGCTTCATGTTTTAGAAACATCCAGACACATTCTCACTGTTTGTAAAAATGTCACTTTATTGATGGCCTAAGGTTTCATCATTTAACTAATAAAACCAGGGAAACAGTTTCCTTTAAAATGTAGAATTATGAATTGTACATGAGACTATTCAGGAAAAATTCAAGGACTAGTAAGGTGGCCGAGGATGTACCTGCCTAGTGGGCAAGAGAAGTCCTGGGTTCGATACCCAGTGTCACAAAACAAAAAGAGAAAAGAAAGCTAAGTATGGTGTCACACATCCGTGATTCTAATGTCACAAGGCAGAGGACTTTGATTCTGTATGATTCTCCTACAGAATGAGAGCTGGTCTCAAAAAGAAAAACAGAACCTCAAATCTATACCGACACACCAAACAGAGATATGCATTTGCCACTTAGCCAAGTAGCATGGCTGTCTGAGTCCTAGTTAACCCTTCCTAGTTGACTTAGAAAGAGGACACTTAGCTATCATACGACTCAGTTTCCCTACCTGCAAAGCGGATATGATTACTTTTAGCACAACAAACGAGCTAACAAAAAGTATCCTCTTTGCTCAGTGCTCGTGGTTCAAGATGTGAGCCCTCAGCTGGCTGTTCCGACCTCCCAGGCTTGCTGCCTGCTGTCACCCGCTCCAGTCATTGTGGATTCTCTACCCCTGGAACCGTGAGGCACTATTGGTTTTGGGTTTTGGGTTGGTAATATTATCATATCACAGAACAGAAAATTTACGACTATAGACATTCCCACTTGGGGTCCAGGCTGGTTTTGAACTTGTGTTCCTCCTGCCTCAGCCTCCTCAGTGCTAAGATCACTTTACACAGGTATGCACAACCATGCCCAGCTCGAACGTGGCACTTTTGACCTATGCCTAGAACATTGAGACAACTCAAGAGATGCAATATTATTTTTGATTCAAATTCTGGCGAAACCTCGGACCAATCATTTGAATTTTAGAGTGATTTTAATTTAAAAACGTGTTTTCCTCAGCTTTTAGAAAATATCTCTGGGGGACTGGTTCAGTGGGTTAGAGCACTTGCCACCGAGCCTGACAACCTTGAGACCTCTATAGTGGATAAGATCAAATCCTGCAAGTTGTCCTCTGACTTCCACACACATGCCCGCTCCCCTACCTACACAAATAAATGTAATAAAAAGTTAAATATGCATCTTTGGATAGGGCTTCCTTCTATTCATTTATCTTGTTTTCTTTGTGCTTCAGTGCTTGCAAGTTATCTTGACAAGAGCTCCTTGTAAAGGTTTTCTTAGTGTAATTTGGAATGATGCATTGGTTCCTCTACCTTCGGGGTCAGCGTTGAGCGTGAATGTCTGTCTCCTTCCCAACGGAAGATGAGCACACACGGTTTAGGAGACTGTTTAAAGTCAGTGAACTGCAATGGAGGATGACAAATAGATATAGAAACATACGTATGATCAAGGGGGACTATGTGTTACAGTATGGTAAACATGATGCCCTGTATAGACACTGATGGATGGCTGTATAGACACTGATGGATGGTCACAGGAATAGAACTTATGCCTTAGTGTACTGCAGCCACCCCCGGCCCCCAAGACAACAAAACTGGGATTTTTATATAGGCCCTTAAAACAAAGACACGCCTTTAAGAGTGTGTTTATTTTATCTTTATGTGTGTATGTATGTGTACTGTACATGCATGTGGGTGTCTGTGGAGGCCGGACGAGGGCCTCAGATCCCCAGGAGGTGGAATAACAGGCAGATGTGAGACAGCAAAGGTGTGTTCTGGGGACTAAACTTGGACCCTCTACAAGAGCAGCAAATCCCCACACCGAGCCAGCTCTCCAGCTTCCCGAACGTTAAACCTTTCAAAAAGTTATACTTGTA
Source organism: Mus pahari (assembly GCF_900095145.1). Taxonomy (NCBI): domain Eukaryota; kingdom Metazoa; phylum Chordata; class Mammalia; order Rodentia; family Muridae; genus Mus; species Mus pahari. The sequence continues at coordinate 57,017,795 of NC_034602.1, forward strand.
TGTAATATACAAGGTCTTGCTTTTAATCCTCAGCATCGCAAATGATAGATAGATGATAGATAGATAGACAGACAGATAGATGAAATGCTAGATCCATTGAGCACATTCATGAAAATCTTAGGGTCTATAAGCTCCAATCTCCTTATCATCCTGCCACAGTTAAATAAGTTATATAAAATAGTTATTCGTAAATTTAAGGCCAAAACTTTAGACATAATAAAAAGTAATCATTTATTTACTATCTTTTAAAAAGGCCACTATGGGGCTAGCATACCTTTTCTCTCCCATCCAATAGCAAACTGGACTTGGGACAACTAACTCTAGATGCTTTAGACGGGGCTTGCACGGACCACACACATATGGTCTGCCACTTGTTTAGCATAAAGCCCTATTTATAAAACCATATTCTTAATGTGGGTTGGGGGTGGGGGAGAAACTACTGCTGACGACTGGTATGGCAGAGTTATAGAGTTCAAACGTTGGAATACGGGCAGTGTGGTCCACAAAGCCTCTGATGCTCACTCTCTAGCCTGGTCCCTGGCTTTGGTGACACTGTCAGAGTGTGATAACTAAGTGAAGCTAAGTAATGCAGATTGGACTCGATAAGCCTATCCACTCGCTTCTCTTCTGTGTCCCAGGCTGAATAACGGCTTAATTTCAGGACCATTGAAAAAACTCTAACATGTTGACTTTTTGCATGTGTGTGTCCATGCATGTGTGTGCATTGCCACTTTATGTGGGTGCTGGTATCCAAATTCTGGCCCTCATGCACCTTGCGGAGTGAGCCTCCTCCCTAGCCACAACACGTTTATTTTATATACGATCTGCTGTTGTTGTCCTTGAACAGGTTGGCCTGTCCCAGGTTAGCCTCCAGCTCATGACAATCGCCTTGCTCAGCCTCCTAATGTGCGTTATCGCTCTCTGAGAGTTTCACACAGAGGTAAAATGTATTCCCGTAGTCCCAGCTCCATCCCTTGGCCTCCCCACCCCCCATGCAGGCTCTCATCTTATTTTAAGCTGCAGCGCAGTATTTATGAAATCTGGACAAAGAAATATTGGTGAGAGGGCATGACTCAGTTCCTGCCCCTCACATGTGAATGACAGTTTGAGAGGCAGAGGATGTTTTCATTCTTCACTTTCTACCCACTCATCCATCTACCCATTCACCCATCTATCTACCAATTCACTCACTCATCTACCCATTCACCCATCCATCCCCCACTCACCCAGTAGTTTCTGAGTAACCTATACCTGTGTGTCCCATGTTAGTTGCAGGTAGGCCTTGTGACGCTCACCTCCCAGCTAGCTGAATTATGCTGAGACACAAGGAAGTTGAATCTAAGCTCTTTACGTGTGTGTCTACTGACCAGGAACTGCTTCCAAAGGGTCAGGCTTGACTTCTTAACAATTTGTTTCTAGTAAGTTTACAGTCCTCAAGGACAAGCCCAGCCACCTCAGAATTTACAAATTAGTCTTGAATTTGGGGGAGAACCAAGAGGGCTGGGTACCTGGGAGGAAGTATAAGGAGAAAAGGCAAGAGGGAGAAATGGTGTAATTATATTTTAATTAAAAATTATATTTAAAAAAGGAAAAAAATCGCCTTGTAATGGGGGAGAAAAAAATACTAGCCCCAGGGAGCTAGAGAGGTGGCTCAGTGGTTGAGAGTGCTTGTTGCACAGTCATGTGAGCTGGAGTTGAGACCCAACACCCACACAAGCTGGGTATCCTGTAAACGTTTATAACTCCGGTTCCAAGGAAGCCTACCTCTTTATCTGGCCTATATGTATATGTGTTTATCTACTCACACACTCAGAAAGATACACACACATAGATACACAGGCACATTCACACACACACACACACACACACACACACACTAATAAATAAGCAAACAAACAAACAGACATAAAATTAGCCTTGGAGGCCCAGTGTGACATTGCAGGCTGATCACTCCAGCTTTTAGGGAAGCAGCTGCCAAAGATCAGGGGTCTGAGGTCATGCTCAGCAATGTATCAAGTTCCAGGCTGGCCTTTACTTTGAGAAAACAAAACTCTAAGGGATGTAGTTCAGTGGTGGACTATTTGTCCAGCTAGTGCAAGGCCCTGCGATTAGCCAGGTGGTGCTGGGGCACGCCTTTAATCCAGAATAGCAATAGGGAGGCAGAGGCAGTCAGAGTCTAAGGCCAGCCTGGTCTACAGGAAGGACAGCCAGGGAGGGATACGAGGAGAAAACCCCATCTCGAGTCAAAAAAGAAGGCAGGGGGGGGGGATTAAAAATTAGCCTTGGACTGGATGTGGCAGCACACAGCTGCAACCTCAGCTCCCAGGGGGACGAGGAAGAGGCTGGTGCCTTCTAGACTGGTCTAGAATATTCTCTTTAGAAAGGCAAGAGCAGGAACACATGACAGCATGCTGTGCAGGGAAGTGTCTGAGACAAATGCCAAGTTCTGAATGTCAAGATCCTTGTTCAAGGTAGAGGTGTGGACAAGGTTGATCCCTGACTATGAGTGAAACAAGCATCTAGACACACAGCATAGACTTCTCCAGTTCAGAGGAGCCGTCAGAGTACTTCAGATTTCAGAGCACACTAAATAAATGGAGTCGGAGAGAGCAAGGGTGATCTTGAGTCCTCCAGTGGTGAACTGGGGGTGGGAGTGGTGGGGAGACCCTGTAAACTCTTTGAAGCTTCACAGACTCATCCATAAAGACTGTTATGTAACAGGCAGTGCTGTGCTCTGTGTATCTGGATGCATCCCATGGGGAAGGGGTATCATTAGGGCCCCTACCTTACAGTGAAAGAAACAGGCACGGAGCACTTAGGTAGAAGCTCTGCGAATGAGCATCAGAAGCAGTGACAGCCTGACTCAGAGTTCACACCAAGGCTGCAGCAAATGATCCTGCCTCCTCACAGGGTGAGGATTAGGGGAACTGACACGTGACGGGTTCCTGGGGCAAAACCTCAAAATGAAGGATCAGGGAATGTCACTATAAGAAACTTGAATGTGAACTTGAGGCAAGAATCCTGGCCCTGTGTGAGATTCTTGTGTTTACAGGAAAGCAAGCAAAAGGTTCCCAGGGCCAGGGCCAGCTTTAAATCAGTCAGCACAGAAGCCTAGCCGGTGAGTTCTGGTGGAGACTGTGTATCAGCCTCCCGGGTGCGTGTCATAGGTAAGCTGGCTGACTTCTTCTCTGGTGCTGCGGTTCAGTCATCCAAGTATAAACCTGATTCTCATCTAAGCCTTGGCTAGAGCACTTTGCAGAGGCTGTTCCAGAAAGAACCTGAAGAGACTTGCCATACTAGATGCAAATGGTCCAAGCATTCCAGTGGATGCCAGATTCCTGGGGAGGCAGGACCCACCCAATACATGCTCTCTTTGTGCATGCTGAATACTCATTACTCCTCACAGAGGGCAGCCAGCATCATGTGAGCACAGTGGGGTATGGGAAGGGATTCATTTGTTCAGCTTGGCATATGCTACTGCATGAAAATATACTTCCAAAAGAAGCTATTGCTATTCTGGATTCTGGTAGAATTTTTGTTCTAGGTTACATTTGCACTTACAAGGTAAGCTTACATCACAAACTCTCAGATTTGAATTATGGTTTTAGTAAGGTTCAGAGTATCTTTCATTCAGATTTTAGCTTTTAACTGGTCCAGCAAAGGTTGCCACTATACTTAGAACTATTTCTAGTGTTCAAAAAAACCAGTCTTTATCAAAGGCAAGTATGACTTTATTTTAGAATAACTTGGATTGTCAGTTAACTTTGGTTTTTAGTTCTGAAGTGTGTGTGTGTGTGTGTGTGTGTGTGAGAGAGAGAGAGAGAGAGAGAGAGAGAGAGAGAGAGAGAGAGAGAGAGAGAGAGAGAGAGAGAGAAGGAAGGAAGGAAGGAAGGAAGGAAGGAAGGAAGGAAGGAAGGAAGGAAGAGGAGGAGGAGGAAGAGGTGGAGGAGAGTTCAAACAATGAAAGTGTACTTTCTGTGAGTTCAAATCCCCTGTGTGCCACTTTCTAAGCCTGTCCCATGAGCTCTGACTTGCATTCCCACACACACCACTAAATTGGTTTTAGTCAGCAGCTGCTACCTGAGAGGATTCATGGACACTTGAAGACACCCGACTCACAATATGCTAGAAAGATTAGCAACTGCTATTGTTGTTTTAAAGTATGTTACTTAAGCTGGATTAAGTGGTTCATGCTTTGAAACCCAGCACTCAAGAGGCTGAGGAGGAAAAACTGTTAATTTGGATGACAGAGATAGGGTGTTGCGGGGTGGAGGTGGGGATTATGGGTTTGGAAGGGAAAGGGAAGAGAAAAGGGGGATCGATTTAAGGCCAGAATTCACATTTTAGGGAGAGCTTTGTCACCAAGGTTGTGAATACCCTCATGGGTGACAGAGATACCCGAGTTCACCACAAATCAGGAAGAAACCAGGAGAGAAAGATTAGCCTCTGTAGAGGGTTTCTACCATGTGGCATTTAGCTTTTTGCCCAGTGCCAAGTCACCACCACCCACTCGAATAAACATCAGGGAGGCCACTCCCACTCTTGGGACTCTGGTATCAGGGCAGGTTTGTCAGTCCGTCCCAAGACTGAAAGAGTAAGAAGATTCTCACTGCAAGTCGGGCCACAGGACCAGGAATTCACCTAGGGGACCCAAACAATAAGTGGGGGATGGGAGCACGGGCTCACCCCGCACCCCCACCCCACCCTCACCCTGCCTACACTAACTGCCCTCTGTGAGTCTCCTTGCTGTAAGCAAAGTCTTAAAGAGATAGGGGATCATGACTTTCTGGCCTCTGCCTTTAGATGCCCCCGACTGAGGAACAGCTCATGTAGGAGGGCTCAGCTATGTTGATGCTCTTAACACAGTCTGTTGTGGCAAAGAACATCACTCAATGCATGGCTGTGTTTGATAAACAGAAGCAAAGCCAAGAGGCTCAATTTTCCCAGGCACTTCTATCAACACAGTCCTGAAAAGGAGGCTTTGCTGTGGGTTCCTAGGGACACCAGCTGTATGGCCCAGGAGGGGTGACGCTGCTTGCCAGAAAGTGGGCAAAGCAGAGGGATTTTCTACCCCGGAGTTTGACAGTACCTAAATATCTGCTAGGAATCCATTATGTTGATCCTTTTATAAGCATTACAGCACTTAACACTCATTCTTAACGAGTTCACTGATGCTGGAAACAAACACCTAAACAAGCCCAGCTCACACCACCCACCGGTACACAGGGGTTTATCCATTCCCTCCTTATTTTTGGCTCTGCTGGCCTGACAGGAAGGCAGTCTGATGCTTGAATAGAGAGAGAAGCTGCTGCGGTCTCTATCTGATGCTGTAGCTTGAAGAGAGGCAGCGGTTTGGAAGATTTTTTTTTTTTTCTTCCACGCACATGATCTCATTTCCCAGGTCCAGACTCTGAGCTGCACGGGCACCCGAGGTACCATTTATCGCAGGATTTTGAGCCTTCTGTAGTTCTGTCAGCATTCTGTTGTGAGGGAATGCCCTGGGTGTGGTAGGAAGTTTGGAAGCATCCCTGCCGTCTACCCAGGAGATGTACAAACACACGGCCTGACAATGTGTGACAACCAGAGATGGCTTCAGACAGTGCAGAGCTTGTGGGGTGGGGGATATGCAGAGTGGCTCTTTGCGGAGAACAGCTGATGGAATCTACTGGAGTTGCCAGGACTGTATGTAAAAAATAAACAGTACATGTTGTTATTTCCTATATCTCCTTTCAACATAAATCTGGTGTTTTGTATTCTTTCTTTTGAACTCTTCCTTACCCCACCCCCACCCCCAGACCACAAAGGGTCTGTAGTCCAAGCTGCCTAAAGCTCACCCGTCCTCCTGCCTCCATCTCCTGAGTATTAAGATTGTAGGCATGTACCACCCAACCAGGCCAACAGTTCTGCTTTCCAGCTGAGACACGTGCAGTGTTGTTCAAGGGGACAGACAGGTCGGTGTCTGAGATACCAGTGGCAGAAATGCTATCAATTTTATTTTTCATGTGCAACAATTACCATCATACACTACTATCACATTTTGTGATCTGACTACTAATCTGCCACCACAGGCTGACTGACAGGCCACAAATGAGACTTCTGAAATCAGGCTAATTAATGACTTGCCCAGCTATCACAGTGTCTCATTTAAATGGAGCACCTCTGCTTCTGAGACACATGAGAACTGCTGACAATCTGGCTTTCAAGACATGGGTCATTTTTAAATGACTGCTACTGACTCCTGTGATAACATAATAATAAGCCTCATCTTGCCAGAGTCACATTGCTTAAGGCAGGCTATGGATATTCCCTGACAATGTAGTCTTGGAACACAGTCAGTTCACTGGTACTGAAGTCAAGTTCTGTCCTCCAAAGGCGATGCTATGGTGACGTAAACAAGGAAACAACATTCACACATTCATTCTTTCATTCAACTCACTGGGCACTTCTGTGTACTAGGCTGTGCTAAGTGCTTCAGTGTGCGACCACTGCTCGGTCTTCGTGTTCATAGTCTAGCAAGAAAGTGGAAAGACAGCACTTGGGAGGCAGAGGCAGGCGGATTCCTGAGTTCAAGGCCAGCCTGGTCTACAGAGTGAGTTCCAGGACAGCCAGGGCTATACAAGAGAAACCATGTCTTGAAAAACCAAAAAAAAAAAAAAAAAAAAAAAGTGGAAAGAACAGAAGGAATGCCATAAGCCAAGTCTGTCTGTTGGAATTATGGAGGTCAGCTGACATGCAAGAGGTGTAAAAGGGACAGAAGGAGCTCAGATCCCAAATGGAGCTGGGTGGTGACTGGGCTGGAACACACCCCTTATTCTGTGTGAAGGCAATGGGAAACTGCAGGCAGAAGGATGTGGCTAGGAGGCCTCAGATGAATCTCCAAGTGAAAAAATGGTTCTTGCACAATGGTTCTGCTCAGGATTTGATCAACGCATTTAGGAAGTATGCATTTAGGAAGTACACAGGATGAGTGAGAGTGAGTAGCATTTATAAGAAGACAGGAAATCTAGAACCTCAGAATGAATGGCACAGGGTAAACCTGAGGGCCTCTGTCTTGACAGCCATGGTTAGTGTCAGACAACTCTATGGCTCACTGTCATTGGCCCCTTTCAGACAAGCTGCAACTACCATCATTTTCCCCTCAGTCTTTTTCCAACTGTTAAATGTCAACTCCATGAGGACAGTTGATGCCTGTTCCTGACCCCTCAAAGTTTGCGAACTAAAAGACAATGCATATTTGTTGAAGGAACAGACTGTAGTTTACAACTTAACACGCTAACCAGAAGCAATCAATACGTGCTTTTGCATAAAGCACTGTACTGGAGACAGTGCAGCAAGGTGAGGTGGTTGCCACAACGGTACAAGAGTACTCAGTACTAGGAGGTCAATACACCCACTGAGTAAGCATTTATTGTGTTGGAAGCTAAGGCTAGCTAAAATGTAGATAAGCAACAGTGGGCCACAAGTCAAACCCAAGGAATGATCCAGCTATAAACATCCAGAAAGGCCTAGAACTTTCCAAACCTCTGGCTGATTATGAAGAGACAGACGCCTTCCTTATCTTGTTATCCTCAGAACTAACTGTGTTATCACAGATTATATTACTATAAATGTCTTTGTAAGGACTTTATACAATTCATTAAACTCATGAAAAGCAACTCCCATTTTATGGCCAAACCATTTAAGCCCCGTGAGGAACCCTTAGGGGGCCGCGCTTCCTTCCATATGGCTAGCGTTTCTGGAGAAGTGGCTGTATGGTGTGGTTAGCCCATGTGCAGAGGACAGGGCAGCAATAAAGAGAAGAGATGGCTTACAGGAAGAAAGGAGATGGACTGGAAATAATTTCTTGAAGAATTACCTTAACAGCAAATCGACTAAGCACGCTGGCTAGTAAGCTTACAGCTCTTGAGTACAAGACATCTCATGGGAATTCCTCAATTCTGATGACATTTCTGTGAGTTGTAGTTCAAGATCTGTGCCCTAGAGAAGAAGAAGTCAGCAAACCAGGGCCAGGGCCGATGAAGCCAACTTTGCCTTTCTGGATATTTTTTTACAGTTTTACCGCAACACAGCCATGTACATTGGTGTTAGTACTGTCTGTCTATGGCTGCTTTTATGTAACAAAGGTTAAATTACTATAGCAGAGACTGTAAGATTTGCAAAGGCAAAATGACTGACAGCCTGGTCCTGTACAGAGAATCTCTTATAACTATCGTCTGTCAATAAAAAGCAAACGTATGACCAATGAACTCAGGCAGGAAATAGAAGGTAGGACACTGGCAGGAAGAGAGAGGATTCTGGGAAATAGAGAATGTGATGGCTTGTATCTGTTTGGCCATATACTGAAATTCTTCTCCACTGAAACCTCTTGGGCCAGGTCTACACAGTTCAAATCAATCTCAGCAACAAAGTCTTTGATATTCTTACTAGGATTAAGTTCCATTTAAATCATTCCACAGCTTTCTAAATCCAAAGTCCCCAAATCTACATTTTTCCAAACAAAAGTGTGGTTCAGGCAGCTAGGGTGAGGGTCTTAAGCCCACACCCACAGAGACACACCTACTCCAACAAGGCCACACCTCCAAATAGCGTCACTCCCTGGGTGGAGCATATACAAACCATCACAGAGAATAAAAGATACAGGGAGAGACTTGAGAGAGATGCTGAGAGAGATGTTGAGGTAGATGCAAAGGAAGAAGCAGGCTGGACTGAAGGAGAGGCAATTAACTTTAAAATTCTAAAACTGGAGGCTGGAGAGATTCTCAGCAGTTAAGAGCACTGGCTACTTTTCCAGAGGACCCAGGTTCAATTCCCAGCACCTACATGGCAGTTCACAGCTGCCTGTAACTCCTGTCTAGGGGATCTGACTCCCTCACACATGCAAAACACCAATGTACATAAAAATTAAAACTCTCAAGAAACTGGTGTACAAAATGTATTTTAAGAAAGAATACACACGGGCTGGTGAGATGGCTCAGTGGGTAAGAGCATCTGACTGCTCTTCCGAAGGTCCTGAGTTCAAATCCCAGCAACCACATGGTGGCTCATAACCATCCGTAACAAGATCTGACACCCTCTTCTGGAGTGTCTGAAGACAGCTACAGTGTACTTACATATAATAAATAAATAAATCTTTAAAAAAAAAAGAAATAAAGAAAGAATACACACAAAAGAAAAGAGATGAAGAAAGAGAACTTACTCTAATATAAGCTGTTGCAGTCGCTGTGATGTGCAGGAGGGGCGTCCTGCCCTCCTGCTTCCAGCTACATTACTAGGCTGCAAAAAGCAGTTACACTGTGAAAACATGGAACACCGCTAGCGTCCCACGATCCATGAATGCATGCTCACCGGGGCTTGCCCTAGTGTGACCTTGTGGTGGGACATGTGAAACAGTCATTTACAAGAATCTCACAGGTCTCTTTGTAAGGAACATGACCAGTGGCCTGTCCTGAAACAAAGGCTCCGGACTGGATCGACACGGTCAAACATTAGCTTCAGTTTTAGGTGTGACCTGAATTTGTTTGGTTAACATTAGTCATCCCAGTTATGACTACGAAACAAGATCTGCTCCCGTTGGAGATCTTGTTCAAGGTGGATGATGCCCTTGCATTTCAGTAACCTTAAGGCAAGTGTCCCAGTGAAAGAGTATCCCCCAGGAACTCTCCATGTGAAGGTGAATAAGCCAGGGGCATAATTGTGTGCGTGTGTGTGTGTGTGTGTGTGTGTGTGTGTGTGTGTGTGTGTAATGAAGTGTCTCAGCAGCAGCTGGAGACCATTAGAGAGATCTAGAAATGGCTAAAATGCAAAGAGTCGGTGTGGATTCTATAAGCCAGCCCTGGCACGTAAGGCTCAAGGAAATGCCAAAAGGGGGAAGAATGGTGAGAGTCAGAGGACCAGGAAGTCTGCAGCTAGAGAGTGCCATCTCGTCATACCAGGGAAGCCCCCGCACTCAGGAAATCGCAACAATATGGCTGCCTAAGCAAGACCTACACGGTGAAAACAGTCAACGCCAGGGTGGGTGAGGGGAATTCCACAAGGCCCCACCCTAACCATAGGCAATCCATGGCTGCCTTGAGAGGGAGAATCAGCTTTTGTCTAGGCTCAAAATAACACCACCACTAGGTCATCCAGCCCCAAGTGGTCAGTCCCAAACACATGTACATTGAGCAACACAGCCTGGACTCAGCAGGCCTTATGTCTATGTAATAACAGCAATTAAGGAAGAGGTCATAAATTTGGGAGGAAGTGGGAGAGGATTTAGGAGGCCTTTGAGCAGGGAGGGATGGGTGGGAATAATGTAAACATAGTACTGAAATGTGTGAAAGTTTCAAAGAAAAATTAAATGTGTTTAAACAGAGTGTGAGGTATTTTTGAAGCTAAAAATACTTTCTTGGGCTGGAAAGATGGCTCAGTAGTTAAGAGCACTTATTGCTCTTATAGAGGACCCAGGTTCAAGTTCCAGCACCCTCATGTCTGTGTCACAGCTCTGTAACTCCAGTTCCAGCGAATTCGATGCCCTCTTCTGACCTCTGTGGACACCAGGCATGCATGCAGTGTATATACCTACATTCAGTAAAACACACCCACATATAAGCTAATCAAATAAATACATTTTAAAAGTTAAAAGCATTTTTTGAAGGGACTAAAGAGATGGCTCAAGGAATAAGAGCACTTTCTGCTATGTAGAGGATCCAGGTTTGGTCCCCAACACCCACATGGTGGCAGTAAGCCATCCATGAAGTCCAGTTCAGGAGACACAACACCCTCATGATCTCTATGGGCACCAGTCAGACATGGTCATCATTCACATACGCAGGCAAAACACTCATATACATAAAGTAAATTCAGGGGCTGGAGAGATGGCTTAGCGGTTAAGAGCACTGACTGCTCTTCTGAAGGTCCTGAGTTCAAATCCCAGCAACCACATGGTGGCTCTGAGATCTGACACCCTCTTCTGGAGTGTTTGAAGTCAGCTACAGTGTACTTACAACATAATATATAAATAAATAAATCTTAAAAAGAAAAAAAAATAAAGTAAATCTAAAATATCTGCTATCACTGTATTATAGAGCACTACAACCATAGTTTCTGTTAAGAAAAAAAAAAAAAAAAAAAAGGAAAGGAAAAGAATGGTCTGGTGAAAGACAATGGGAGCATCCAGGCAGGGGGTCCACATTCCAACATTCCCTGGGGAACAAACACCACTGCTCCAGGGGAGGTCTCTGCCACATGGTGGGGGGTCCTGCCTAAAGGAGTTCTCACACTATCAGGTCTGATACTAATGGGTGATTCAGAAGCTCACACAGGTCTCTCTGTGTGTGAGCACACAAACCCCAAGGTCCCAGGCCACCCATCAGTCCCATGGCCTTCGCTCCATACAGGAGACCACCCTTGGGGCAAAGCTGAGGGAACACAGGTTGGAACAGCCAGCTCCTCCCCCAGCCCATCTTCTTCCTTCCTCATTCGCCCCTGCTTCCCTTTCCTTGTTAAAGTGCTTTCCTCTCATTTGCCATCTCTGACTCCCAACTGTAATCGCCTTGGTTAATAAGTACCCACAGTAACAAGTGGGAGTCAAGCTATGCCACTATCTGATTGCTACTCGCTCTTAGAGCTTGTTTAAATAATTTCCTTCAGTGTGGCTATACAGGGCTCGTGATCGGGAAAGGGAGGGGAGCTTGGTTATGAAAAACTGAAATGTTCATTTATCTACAAAAGAGTCTTGAAGGTGAAATGAGCATATTTGGAACAAATGACTGGCTTTGTTTACTTCTGAGGAAAGGGAAGAGAAGAGGACCAACTAGAGACATTTTCCAGCCTCTACAACCTGCCTAGGCAGTCAGAGTTGCTTGGGTGACTGAATGAACAGTTCTAGATGGCAAAACAATATTAAAGAATTTCAGGAAATATACTCTTAGTGTATTGGTGGAAGTAAACAGAAAATATGGTACACTGTCAAGAACTGTGTGGGGGCTGGCTTAGAGGTTAAGAGCACTGACTGCTCTTCTAGAGAGGTCCTGAGCTCAATTCCCAGCAACCACATGGTGGCTCACAACCATCTGTCATGGGATGTGATGTCCTCTTCTGGTGTGTGTGAAGACAGCAGTGGTGTAGTCATATAAATAAATAAATAGATAAACAAATGAATAAATCTTAAAAAAAGAAAGAAAGAAAGAAATGTGTGGGTCTATCACATTTAATTCTCTGAGTTAATCACACGTGAAGAGACTTTCAAGGAAAATGTTACTGCACTGGCCTCAGAAAAGCATAGGCTACCCCCGGATGCTGTCCAAAATCAGAAAATGCAATTCCCTTAGTTATTTTTTCTTTTTCCAAATCCCCATTTATGGTGAAAAGCAAGAATGAGAATGGCCCACAAATGGCCAACAGAGTTGCTCCTTATAAACCAACCCCAATGTAAACCAGAAGAGGGGTGGACCTAGTAAACTCTGTCCCGATTTAGCACTAACTGATTTGGAATTTGGACACTGACTCCCCAGGCCAAGTGTTCTGATGTTGAAAGTCTAACTGAATCTTGTTCCGACAGAAAATCCTGTAACTATGGGTTGCATAAATGCAACCCCGCTGTTATCTGCGGCCCAACAGAGAGCAGTCAGCTCACTGAAGACCTTTGATACTAGGAGGGGCAGTGTACACAGCCGGGTGTTGCTTCCTTCTTCTCAAAATTCTGCCAGGAAAGGTGCTGAAAAGATTTCACATTTTCTATTGGGAGCATATGTAGGTTCTGTCCACAATAAAACATGACTAGGGAAACTTCTGGAAACAGCTTGCCCACAGTATTGTGGGTAGGCTGGTTTAATTTCTCTGATGAGAAACAATTGATTTTTATGTAAATGGTGTAGTCATCCACCTAATGCTCTCCACGCCCAACCACATCAAGTGTGGTCTCTCTCGTTCCCTCCATCTCCAAATAAATATCCTCATAACACACAGGCACAGATGGGCACAGAATGCTTAAAATGCTGTCAGCTTCTGTTGTTCTTGTGTTGGGAATTTTATCAAGTAAAAAACACTGATCTCACTACAGTATGCTAGTTACACGAGCTATCTGTCTCCCCAAACTCTTTTGTCCATCTGTGGGACAAACTGAAGCAGACAGATGCTGAGTTCATGTCACCCATGGCATCTTAGCAACTTCTGCCTGGGATATATATGCCTTCACGTAAGATGAAGAACCAACGCCCAGAATCTACAGAGAACCACAAACTCAGCTGCAAAGCAAGCAAGCAAGTTAACATGGGTGAGGGACTTGAATACACATTTCTTCCAGATACAAGAGGCGCACAAAAAGACATTGAGTATCATTAATCCTTAGGGATGAGAAAAATCAAAGCCAGTTTGACATAGCATTTTACCCTCAGTATAATGTTGATAATCAAGACAAAGTAAACTCCTGTACCGTTGCCAGTTAGGTGGACAAACTAGACCTCTTTGTACAATGATGGTAGCTATATATATATATATATATATATATATATATATATATATATATATAAAATGGTAGAAAACAATCTGTTGCTACTTCAGGAAAAAAAGAAAGAAAACCTACAAATATGTTAATTTATCAACTTCCATTGCTAGATGTAGATCAAAAATAAAAGTAGTACTTAGATATTCTTAGGCATATTATTCACAGTAGCCAAAACCAGGGAACAACCCTGATGTCTGCTGATGAATAAGAATTAGCAAGGCCTAGTCCATGCCTTCCAATGGAATATTATTCAGTCCTAAAATGAAATGAGCATTCTATGAACACTGAAGACATGCTTTGTGAAGCAAGCTGGTTACTTAAGAAAGGACAAGGTGTCACGAATTGGAAAGTCTAATGTGACAGCTACTTCTGCTTTAAATGACAAGCAAGAAGGCCAATTTGCAGAGGGTGTGAAGACAGTCCCAAAATCAAATAGCGTCACACCGAATCTTCTGTCTTGTCAGAGACCCTTCCTCGTGTACCACTCATTGAAAGATATCAAGATACTGATGACTGTAGGTCGTGATGGCGCCTACCCATATTCTTAGTATTTGCTGGATGGAGACAGGAAGATTAAAAGTTCAAAGCTACCTGAAACTACAAGAGACTCTGTCTTTAAAACGTAAAAAGGGGGGGGGAGCAAATGGAAAGTGAATAAATTTTAAGAAAGCAACAAACACAACAAACAAAGCAAGAAAAAAAAGGAAGAAAGGAAGAAGGAAGGAAGGAAAGAAAGAAAGGCTAGGGTCCTCTGAAGTCAGAGGTAATCTGTAAGCAGTCCAGGTTACTCCAGTCTCTTTCTACATGACACGACATGTCCTTTCAAGCCACAAAGACGTGACGTGACATGTACAGAGAAATTAGGATCTGTAGTGTGGGCTCATCATCCTGTGTGACATCCCACTAGTTCACCATATGAACACACCAGGGACGCATTATCTCACAGATGTCCTGTTTGATAGGGAGGGGAATTATGTTCTTACTTAAGTAGGGAAGAGAAGGATTCTGGGAGGCACACTCACCAAAGGTCACCAATTCAATTGGTCCTGGTTCTTTATATGGAAGGTAGAACAAGAGAATTCTCGAAGATTCAGGCAGTTCGCTTGGATTTCTCTGTTCAGTTCTTGAAGTGTCCTCTGAGGCAAACCCTAAAGCATTGTAGAAAATGTTAGAGATGTTTTGTTTTGCTTTATTTCAATGTAAGTTTTACATGGGCCTAGAAATGGAGGAGGTTTTCTTCCCAAAATGAACTATCATTACTTGGATTACTCAAGAAACCATTATTACTCTTATGTCCTCTAGAAACCAAGAAATGTAACTCATTATCTTATCCTTGAAGAAATGGGGAATTGCATCAGGAACATGAGCAATTTCTTTCCTGTGGTGTGTTTTGACCTTTGGAGCAGCCATGACTTAAAGAGATAGGCATTCTGCTAAGGAAGAACACACAGTTGCAGCCCAGAGACTCACAAAGAGACCTACCTCCTTATTCAGAGATAAAAATATCTAGCTTGAGGCCTCCCACATGGCCGTGGAGTTATGCTACACATCACTAACAAATCCCTGACCGCATCCAGAGCCTGTCCCCAGGACCACAGGAACAAGGCTTAGCCATCCACCTACAATTAGTCAGGGTTCGCTTGAGAATGACTAACTGTCCTAAAATCACAGTCAAGATTTCTTGAGGATTTTTTTTTTTAAAGAGGGGGTTATGAAAAAGTGAAAAGTATCAGGTCAGGTCTTAAGTTCATGTTAGAAATCCTAATGGTACAAAATATTCAAATGAAGGGAATATAAAGTTCAAATTAAAATGTTCAAGACACACAGACAAGTATTACAGTATATCCTGCCTTCACTCCGTCTCCGGAGACACACTCTACCCAGCCTTTACAACTATCAAGAGACCTGACCAAGCTACCTGAAGATCTAAACGTCTGTGTGTCCATATTTCTCAATTCTAGTGTGGCGCCAGTATGTACCACTAGAGGGGTGGCTTGGAGATTTGATTTTTAACACCTCTGTGACCATATCCTGGCCTGGGTGTTTTCTGTGAGACAGAGACAGGCTATATATCCCAGAATGGCTTGAAAGGTGCAATTCTCCTGCCTCTGCCTGTTAAGTGCTAGGAACCATGGGCGCATCCCACCATACCTTTACCTTTGGTCTCTGACTTTATGCAAATCCCTTCACTTGTTTGAAGTACTAGCTGAACTGCTAGTTCTTTAAGTAGCTGGGTTTCCCACGGTTGTACATTTTTTGGTTTGCTTCATGTATTCTTCCACCAAAAAATAAATTAACAAGAGCCAGTGGCTTCATGGGGACATGGTAGGACCTTTAGGACTCTATAGTGCATGCTTTGGAATCTTCTGGATCAACTGGCCTCTGAAGTCAGTTAAAACACGAACTCGTTTAACCACATCTGTGTTAGAATGGCTGGTGTTCTGTGGGATCCATGTCTACCAGAACACAGGGGATAACCCCAGCCAGGCCCTGAGACAAATCCTAATTGTGTATAAAAAACAATAGAAAACAAAGGTATCCCAAATGCCTCAGAACATCTCTTAAAAAAAAAAAAAGATTCCTCAAGGGGGAAAAATGCCATAGCCTTAGAGAGCTGCAGCCGCTAAACATGTGAGCTCGTGATGCATATAGTCTTTACCCAACCTGAAAAATAGCTCTGTGTGTCACCTGCTGGATAATAACCAACCCCCCACGCCACAGTTTGATAAAACCTTGGACATTAAAGTGCAAATTATAAGCTGTGTCTTGAAATCAATTGCAGCATCACGGCTATAGAATAAGATGTAGGCTCCTGTACCACGCTCCTAGGTGTACCCAGCTTTCTTGAGGGGAGGTCTCTCACAGGAAATTGTCTGAACTTTGTAGTATTTGCACAGAACTTTGAGGTTTCCCACTGTGTGTGTCAGTAAATGTTCCCCTCAGCAAATGCAGTATCTCAGCAGTGGTCATATAAACTCTATAATCTGAAAGCAAATTACTAATATATAATGAAATGCAGGTTCCAGTTTTATGCTATACTGTAGGGAAAGAAGGTTCACTGAGAGGGTTAGTCCTAACTATGTAAGTAACAAAATTCCTTCAAGTATAACATATAGGCTAAATATACATCTCCAGGAAATTCTGACTTCCCACAAGAAATCTAAATAGGATTAATTTCATAGAAACTTCACCATTTGCTATTCTGATTGTTCACCCCCCCCCAAATACCTCAAAAATAAAACCCATAAGTTTGGACCTATCTATTTACCTATCTTTTTTCTTTTTCTTTCCTAAATTTTTTTTTTGTGTGTATGTGAGGGGGCATGAAGCAAATCTTAAGAGCTGCTCCTGGTCCCCAGCAAATGTTATAAATGCTGGTGTGGTGGCCCACACCTTTAATCCTAGCACTCAAGAGGCAGAGGCAGGTGGATTTCTGAGTTCGAGGCCAGCCTGGTCTACAGAGTGAATCCCAGGACAGACAAGGCTATTCAAAATAAAACAAAACAAAATCTCAAACGTGGTGGGATCAGCTGGTGCTGGATGTCTCTCTTTTTGCTGTCTACCCTGATTTTATTTTGGCTCATATTCTTTCTGTATCTTGTCAGGATACAGATAGTCTTTGTTGGTTTTAGTGGTAGTGCTTGGTTGGAATTTGGTTTTGAGACAGGTTATCACAGTTTCCCAGGCCTGGAATTCATGGCAAGCTTCCTGCCTCAGACTCATGAATGTGAAGACTATAGACAGAGTCACTGTTAGAGTCTGGTTGCCATACTTGGTTTCTTGTCTTGAAGTATATGATGATGATGATGATGGTGATGATGATATGTGTCTGATGTGTGTATGATATGTGCATGTATGGCACTGTGGAATTCTCTCATCCCACCTCCATATGGGTTCTATGAGTTGAAATCTGGTAGGCAGGTTTGCATCATCAGGCAGCAAGAACAATCCTCAGCTGAGGGAGCGCGCAGGTCCATATATTTAAACTTTATGGATTGTTCTTCTCTTTTAAAATAAGAGCTTCCTTTTAAAAGATTTAATTCTCTCTCTCTCTCTCTCTCTCTCTCTCTCTCTCTCTCTCTCTCTCTCATTTTATGTGTATGAATGTTTTGCTGAAGTAAGTAGGGGATCGTGTTCATGAAGTAGCCACAGAGGACAGACAAGGGAGTGGGAACAGTGGGGACTGTAGTTAGAGATGGACGGGTGATCACATGGGAGCTGGGAACTGAACCCAGGTCCTCCACAAAAGCGTCAAGGACTGAGCCATCCCAGTGCCCTGTACGCATGGGTTTTAAAGTTGTTTCAAATTCAATGGTTGGAATGAAACAGGACACACTAGTATTAAAGATCAAACAAATAGAAAACCTTATAAACTAATACATTAAAAAAAAAAAAAAAACATAGTCGATCATCAAGTCATGTCCTGTACTACTTCAATCTTGGTCACAAATGCAAACTGAAATAAAAATTTCACTCTACTCTCCAGCTTCTAAATTTATGTATTTAGGTGGGTGCAAGTGTGTGTAGAGGCCAGGAGACAAAGAAGCTCATGAGCAGTGTGGGAAGAGAGGAGAGTTTTTAAGGGATATGGGTGGGGAGGGTGCATACATGCAGAGAAGGTGGAGGGAGGAATACTGGGGTAGAAAAGTACAGAGGAGAGAGAGATGGCCAGGAGGGAGGGAGGGAGAGAGGGGAGGAGGAGTGTTTGTGATGGTGGGGTGTAAAAGAATCAACCAGAACTGAGCATATATGTCATTAAGAAATCTGGTACTTTATATATTAATTAAAATGAATTAGTAGTATCACTTATGTCTTCCATTTTGTAGCCTAGGGGAGTCTCAAGCTCACAACAAGGCTCAAGATGGCCTTGAAGGACTTGCTTCAGCTCCAAGTACTGAGGTAACAGGTGTGCGCCTCTAAGCCGGCAGGACTACTTTTTATTGAAAAAAAAAGATGCTTTCCTAGGGTAAACGGACTCAGAGTGACCAGGAAACTGTGTGGGCTGGACATCAGATTTCCAGTTGCCACTTGGCCTCATTCATGCTGAACAGTCAAAGCCTCAGCTTTCTCACTGTGTCCTGAGCTCAAGTTATCACTCCAGGAATTAAAGAGCCCACATGTGGAAGGATGCTGTAAACCTCCAGCCTGTAGCCTCAGTAGCCTCCTGGACCGCCTTCATCCCAGTCACTCCTGCCCACAACAATGAATCCAAAGTGGCCTTGAAAATCCTACGATTGGGTCCTAGCACCCTATTGCTGGACCTTGGTCCTTAGGATAGGATGAAGTCAATATCCTCCTAGGACCTGAAGAGTCTCAGGCCCCATCCAGCTTCCTCTCCCGACACGGTTTCCCTTACAGGTCATTCATGGAGCATCAGATCCTCCCAGATCCCCTGCATGGCCAACCTGAGCTCAGTGTAAATCTCACTCCTCTGTGAAGCAGTGGGAGGAGACCCCGAGACGTGTGCCCACATAGTGTTATCTAGCAGTCTTCGTGACACTGGGTCGAGCCCCAGGAAATGGGCACGTTGAAGGAGAAATGTGGTAGAATTTTGGCATGTGGCTTAAGCTTACAATAACTGTTAGTAAATGAGTTCATTATCAGCCAAATAAACGTTACTAGGGCAGAATCTGATTCACATCTAAACCCCAGTCCGACACTCAGTCCTGGCCCAGAGCCAGTGCTTAGCTTTAATTAATGTGAGATGTCATTGTGACTTTTCTCAATACCAAGTACTTAATGTTGTCTATGGTCGTTCAAATCCTATCTTTATCCATGAGGTACTGAATTTGAAAAGAGTAAAGAAACGGAATGAATAAACCCAAGGTAACAGTTTCATAGCTGACATTTTTGCAAAGGTTCTCAGTTCTGACCTATGAGAGACTTTGAAATCAGTAAAAATAACTCCGTACTGTATATCCCCAAGTGGAGGACTCAGCTTATCCGTAAGACATCATACATGAACTCATTTTAAATCTCAAGTGTGCAGCAAGGGCAACTAGATAATTTGGAGTTACTTCATTTTATTTACTTATTTAGTTTGGTTTTTCGAGACAGAGTTTCTCTGTGTGGCGCTGGCTGTCCTGGAACTCACTCTGTAGACCAGGCTGGCCTCAAACTCCATCTGCCTCTGCCTCCCAAGTGCTGGGATTAAAGGCGTACGCCACCACTGCCTGGCTGTTACTTCATTTTATAGCTTTTCCCATGTGACAGCAATCAGCTAAGACAGTTCTTCTTTGGAGTGGTCGACCTGAAATGGATGCTTTAAGCATGCTCCTGACTCCTGAAATTCCCCACATCATCTGATCCAACTCTGCACTTCTGTCTCTACCCCTCCTGAAATGAAGAGACCAAGGGGAAACCACTTGGGGTGAGATGTGGAACAGGCAAGGCTAAGTCACCAGCTTGGAGCCAGTGACAGCAGCGGCAGCTTTGGCCTTGCTTGAATCCCTGCTGTACATCAGACATTGTGCTGAGCATCAGTGAGTGACATCATCCACTTAATCACTGTTACAATCGCAGGAAGCAAGAACTATAATTCTACTCATGTGACAGATGGGGGACACAGCACAGAGAGGCTGACCAGAGACTAAGGTCTATTCATTGAACATGGTGAAGCTGAGATTCAAACCCAGAGTGGTTGAGAATCGGAGCTCTAAATTAGTATATTAGTATGCTCTGTAAGAGAGTCCAATGAGTCCAGTTTGGGAGAATTCCAATTGTGCTATTGAAAGAGAGAGAGAGAGAGAGAGAGAGAGAGAGAGAGAGAGAGAGAGAGAGAG
>NC_034602.1:57038187-57046087 GCF_900095145.1 Mus pahari
GAGAGAGAGAGGAAGAGAAGAGAAGAGAAGAGAAGAGAAGAGAAGAGAAGAGAAGAGAAGAGAAGAGAAGAGAAGAGAAGAGAAGAGAAGAGAAGAGAGAAAAAACAAATACCACTATAGACTCTCAGGATGTATGTTTCAGGATCCAAAGGCCTATGTTTCAAAAGGCTTGGGAGGCAGTAAGAGGTGGGACCTCACAGGAAATCTTAGGTCATTGCTCAAGAGTTACTTGACAGAGACGTGGGACCTGGGGCCCGAATTTTTGTACGTCTTATTTATGAGGGAAACAGCTTGGCTCCATCATGCACCAAGGTATGTGTCCTTGCCACAGGCCCAAAGCAACAGAGCCAATCAGTTGCCACCGTAACCTCTAAAAGACCAAGGCAAAACAACCCATTCCTCTTTTTTTTTTAAAAAAAAAAAAAAAAAAAAAAAGGGCAGGGCATCACCCAGTAGCCTAGCCTGACCCCAAACTCAGCAATCTTCATGCCTTAGCTTTCTGAGTGTGGAATCACATGGCCTGAGTCACTGCCTTTTAGTCCCTAAATTCTTAAAAAGCCATCAATTTTGGAACGTTTTTGAGAAATCAAAGATCCCATGAAATGATTAAGTGAAGCCTACAGCTTTGGTTTCTACTTCTTGGCTAACGATCCCTAATCAGACAGCTCTTTCTTACTAACATTTTACAAAAGGGCACATCTCTTTAGACCAAGAAAATGAATGTTAAAATTTACACCATAGAAATATGAACTAAACAGACTACTGGCTCTTTATGTATAGTTCATGGGTAGTAGCCATGAGATGGCCACTCCTCACTGCCTTCATCTTTGCCCAGTGACATCTGACCCTTTTTATAACGTGCACCTTTGTACCAGTGAAACCTAAGGCACCAGCTGGTTACTTATTAAACTTGGGTGCTAAAGGCTGACTTGTACAAATGACAGTATTAACTGCCCCGCCTGGCCTGTGTGCAGGAGTGGATCCAGCAATCCTCATAGCTGTGAATTTCTGTCATATCGGCAGAATTCAGCAACAAATTGCAGCAATTTGCGTCTGACCTCTGATCCGCAAGGTTCATGTGAACCTTTGAACCTCAGCTTGGAGTTGAGAAACATCGAGATGATGGTTAGTAATTATTCTCCGAAGCCAGGTAAATAGTTAACACCGTGGCTGTTGCTCCACCCGAAAGCACAAGCCGCAGACATCAGTGACAGTGAGAGGGAGAGACCAGTCATTGAAGGCACCATTGAGAGCAAACTTCAAGAAGAAAAAAAAAAGGCATTTTGGACACATCTAGTAAAAGCAGGATATTTCAGGATGAAAACTAAGAAAAGGGGAACGTTGCGGGAATGAAGGCTTAGTCGGTAAATCGCTCACTGGGCCACCCTGACAATCCTGCTGGATCCCCACAGCCAGGTAAAGGCTGGAGAGAACCAACTCCACACAAGTTGTCCCCTGACCTATACAGTGCACTGTGGCATGAACACACACACACACACACACACACACACACACACACACCACATATTCTCGCACACACCTTTAATATCCAGTGATAACCACAGAAACATTCTCTTTACAAGTTAGACAAAAATAACAAATACTAAATGCTTTTTGATGTAATGTTTTTATCCAACAGTACCATATCTCAGTCCTTAAATAAATGTCCAGTCTATTCTGTTATAGAATACAAACCCACGCTGAGCCAAGAGATCAAGGTGGAAAACTAGCTACAGACATTACAGGCACGTTTACCTTTGATACTGACAAGAGAATGCCCAGGTGAGTAGCTGTGAGAGCCAGCTGACACTACAGGCTGAGGACGCATGGACTGACAGACGCGTCTAACACTCAGTTCCCACACTGACTGATGGCAGCATCTCCCACCATGATGGAGGAGGGCTCCTGAGACCAGAATGATGCTCCACTTGATGATCAGCTTCTGCTTCGAGCGCTATGCAAATCGTTTCATTTTTAGGTAGATAGGTGAAAGACATTCTGCACTCTGGTCATTGTGGTTAATATTAGAACAGAGCGTGGAGCGTGGACCTACAAAGTATTATAGTTAAAGTCAAGGGCATAGTGCCTACGGCTAAATCCATTTCTTATAACCATTGTCAGTTTGAAAAAGAATGTCTCAAAGTACCCAAGAAGAAATACCAAGGTTACAGTTTCACGTACCATCAGACTGCTAATTCCTAATTTATTTTAGTTATCACATTTTCTTCTCTAAAGACTGCTTTTGCGACATCATCAACAAATCCTTGCTTATACTGTATCGCTTAAATGTAAAGACCTAGGGTTTTTCAAGTAAACGCAGTGGAAAGCTGTAAGACTAAGCAACATCTTTAAAAAAAAAAAAAATAAAAAATCCCACCCATCACTAGAGCACTGGCGGCAAGGTAAATAGAGAAGCGTTTAAAATTCTCAAGAACTTATAGACGTATACACCGTTTTAATTAAAACAAAAACCCAAAACAGATTGTTCGATGGACCGGCGCTTAATGCCTTAACCAAACACAACCATCTTCTCCACACCTCAATGAAAATAAATAAGATTTCCCTACCTTTCCAGGCTTGGATCTGGATGCACAGGCTAATTTCGACCACAGCCTGGCTTGCTTTCAGCAACCTTTGCCCCTAACCCCAGGAACAGCGTGACTATGCCCTACGTGGCTCCTGGCTCTGCATTGGCCAATGGCTTTGAGCCTTGGGAGTCATTTGCTAAGGACACCTGGAATGAGTTTGAAGGCGTGGCTCAGAAAGTAGGGAGGGGCCACAGCTGTCCTGGGGAAATGCTTAGTAGCCTTACAAAGATTAGTGCAAAACCTATTCTAACAGATGACTGGGGAAACCCCAAGAAGACGCTGGCATCACAGAGAAAGGACATTTGACGGAAATATTTTAATCGTGACTAAAATGAAATGAATGATTTTCTTACTAATCATATCAGAGAATCATTTGGGTCCCCACTGCTCTTGTACCACCGCTTAATATAAATAAGAAAAATAGTGATTCCTACTTTATGTGGGATGTTGTGGGGGTTAAATAAACACATTTAAGTGAGCCCAAAGTTTTCTAGCAAATAGAAAATACTAAAAAGTGACACTGTGAGATGTCATTACACACTGTGAGGTATTAGATAGGGTGACAGTTCTAATTAATCCCAGAATTTGGGAGACTGCACTTAGAGGTTCAACAGTTCAAGGTCAATCTAATCTACCTAGTAAAACTGCTTCAAAAGTCTTAAAGAAAAACAAGATATTGCCATGATTTCTTGGAAATGCTGAAGTTTTAGAAAATGTTACTGTCCCCCTGTATCTTATCTAGGCTAGATAACTTGAATTACTGGGCACTCTCTCATCCAAACACTACCAAAAACCAAAAATTTTTTTAAAGATTTATTTATTTTTATGTATATGAGTACACGGTAGCTATCCTCAAACACACCAGAGGAGGGCATTGGATTCCTATTACAGTTGGCTGTGAGTCACTATGTGGTTGCTAGGAATTGAACTCAGGACCTCTGGAAGAGGTCTTAACTGCCGAGCCATTTCTCTAGCCACCCCCCAAAAAACAAATTTATAAGTATGATTAAAAAAAATAGGCAAAAATCCCACATGAGCATGTTTTTTTTTTAAGTTAACTCTCTGATCTTCTTTTTTTTTTTTTTTTTAGATTTATTTATTATATATAAGTACACTGTAGCTGTCTTCAAACACTCCAGAAGAGGGCATCAGATCTTGTTATGGATGGTTATGAGCCATCATGTGGTTGCTGGGATTTGAACTCTGGACCTTCAGAAGAGCAGTGGGGTGCTCTTACCCACTGAGCCATCTCACCAGCCCCCACATGAGCATGTTTATTCATTTGAAGCTGAAATAGATTCACCTGTAAGAACCTGAGACAAGCAGTGGGCGGCCCAGGCAGAGGGTTTGGTAAAATGAGCGTCATGGTACTAAAGACGACGCATCAGGAAGAGCCAAAGCACTTCGGGGGTAAACATGCTCCATCTCACCTGAGGTGGACCCTCAGCCAAGATGGCTCTGCAAGTAAGAGTCCGGAAATCAGAGGAGGGGGAAGAGAAACTGAGGTGGTGTGTGTGTGTTGGGGGGGGGTCTTCACACCACGTGACACCCAGTACTCTCTGAATGAGTGTGAAAATGAGCTTCACAGCCTAAAAAGAAATGCAAACCTGTCAGCCGTCCTAACGTGACACTTCAGGCTGGGGCCCGGAACAGTGGGTGGGTGTGTGCCTAGCATGGTCAAGGCCCTGGGTTCAACCCCAGGATGGGAGAAGGGAAGCCAGGTTTGCTGGTGCCCCTCGGCAATCCCAATGCTGGTCAGGAGTTCAAGGACAGCTCCAGGCACATGAGGGCGTATCCCAAAATACCAACAAATCAACAGACAAGGCTTAGACCTCAAGTTTTCCCTTGGTTCACTTCACTGAGTTATACGATTTTTAGACTGTCAAAGGACCAGAGGGGCAAGTGTGTTTCCAGTCTTCTATCCATATTTTATAAAAGAAAGTTTTATGGCTTCTAAATAAAATGATGGGGTGGGTGTGGTAGTGAACACCTTTAGTCTCAGCACTTGGGAGGCAGAGGCAGGCAGATCTGAGGTTGAGGACAGTCTGATCTATATATAATTTTTTAAGGACAGATTTAAATTCCTTAATTTAACAGAACCCAGAAACATTTTTAAAAACTGTATTTATTTAGGGTGTCTCACGTCTCCCAGTGAGCATGGGGTCAGAGGACAGAGTTTATTTCCTTTCACCAGGTGGGTCCCAGGAATCAGACTCGGGATAGCAGGTGTGGTGAGCGCTTTTCTCTGGCCCGGAAGGTAAGTGCACAGGCTGCTTTTGGAAAGGGACCAGGGTTAAGTTCTCCCCATCCACATGGAGGTTCACCTTCCATATCCTGAGCTCCAGAAGATCTGGTGCCTCTTTCTGGCTCCTGTGGGCACTGCCAAGCACAGGGTGCAAAGGACATACATGCAGGCAAAACACCCATACACGTAAATGAAAATACATCTTTATTTTGTGGTTTTTTTTTTTTTTTTTTTTTTTGGTTTTTTTTTTTTTTTTTTTTTTTGAAAATACACCTTTAAAAAACTAGTATAAGAAAAAAAAATCCTGTGTTTACAGCATGTTTTGAACATTAGTACTTTAGGTCTGGGGGCTTTTCATAAGAATGTGTGTACATATGTGAGTAAATGCATATGCTCTTTAATAAACATTGTCCTAAAGCACAAAATCTTGGTGAAAAACATTCCAGGGTGGTGAGTTTCAGGATAGGGTCGGGCCTGAGTGTAGGAGCCCTTCGAGGGGCGGGGTGTAGAAGTGCTTAGTCCACATGTGCAAAGCCCTGGCTTTAAAAAACAGAAGATTTGGGAGCTAAGAGCTACTAGCTTTTCACACAAGACTTAAAAGCAGTAATTACAATGACAATTATAGCCTGCCTTAAACATGAAAATAAGTGAAATCTTCATGCTGTGGCTTTGAACAAAGTTGGCTTTAATAAACTCAAACAATAAAAAACAAAGAAAAAAACCCAAAACCCAACCAACCAACCAAACAAAAAAAAACAAAAAACAAAAAAAAAACCCCAAAAANNAAAAAAAAACCAAGAAAACAAAAAACAACCCAGAATTTCCCTCCCTCGCTCACATAGACATTGTCCCCCAACTCCTAGCACACCCCACACACCCCCCCCCCCATGAGATCCAACAGGCTTGCCTCAAGTAGTTAAACCCTGGTCGTAAGACTTCACAAAGCTCCTTTGTTTGAGTCCTAGGCTCTAAAGAGAGTCGGAAAGTACCAGGGAAGTATGGAAGGCCTAAGATAGACGTGGTTGTGTAAAAGAAAGAAACAAACCCGCGACTAGTCTGGGGAAGGAAGGCAGAGACATTATAAAGCCAATCATATCGGCTATTTTTACTTACCTTGGGTGTTTTAAATTTTACTATGGGGTGTATGTGATAATTGAGGGAGGGTTTGAGCCATGTGGGGATGGAGATCAGAGGACATATGTGTTGAGTCTATGCTCTGTTGGTATTTGTGTGGGTCCTGGGGGGTTGAACTTGGGTCAGCGGGCTTGGGCAGCAAGGATTTTACTCTTTGCTGTTTTCCTGAGACTGGGTCTAATATAGTCAAAGCTGGCTTCAGGCTTGCTTTGTACCCGAGGATGACCTTGAACTCCTGATCCTCCTCTCTCTGGGATATGGGTGCGAACCACACTGTCCAGTTGCCAGTGTGAACCGTCATGATCATGGGGTCTTTTCCATGCCCGACAAGCACTCTACTGACTGAGCCGGATTCCCAGCCCTTCATAGACTATTTTACTTATTTGATGTATATGAGTACACCATTGCTCTCTTTGGACACACCAGAAGAGGGTATCAGATCCCATTACAGCTGGTTGTGAGCCACCATGTGGTTGCTGGGAATTGAACTCAGGACCTCTGGAAGAGCAGTTGGTGCTCTTAACCGCAGAGCCATCTCTCCAGCCCCCATAGACTATTTTAAATACAGGGAAAAATCAGATCAGGCCAAATCAAATCTTACTAAGGTATTATTAGTTTTAAACTTTAATTTATCTATAAATTAAAATAGAACCACAATGTAAAGATCATGCCAGTATGTATTTGCTTTTATATATAATAGTAATATACTGTTTCTAGAAATACATTTGATGATATTTAATTATTTGCAGGGGGGAGGGTGGGCATAAACGTGTGGAGATCAGAGGACAACTTGCAGAAGTCGTTTCTCTCCTTCCACCACGAGGTCTCCGGGGATCTGAGTCATGTCATCAAGCTTGGTGACAAGTGCTTTTATCCTCTGAGCCACCTCAGCTTCTCATTCGGTACTATTCCGAATTCCAAAAGCTTTGCTAAAACTACTGTTTGCATCAGTGCATGACTAACATATAAGAGAAAGAAACTGTTCCTATGCATGCTATGTATGTGCAGACAGCATTGAATTATTAGCCTGTACCAAACACTGGCTTGGAAGCCACATAGCCAGGTTAATAGTGTTAGCAACAGCTGGCCATGGACCTAATTATGCCCCACTGGAAAGGAGACGGATGTACAGAAGTTCCCACAGACCTGAGTGAGCAAAGGCTCCATAGTACCATTCCCCAGGTTAGATTGTCAAATACCCCAGTATAGCATAGAATACAGTATATATAGGGGCAAAGTATAAACAAAGTCTGAGATATTTCATCTTGAGATTTAAAAATGGAGCCAGGAGTTAGTCCAGTGGCATAGTACTTGCATACCTTGATCAAAACACTGGTTTAGATTTTCAGCACACTAAACAGACATGAACATGGGGGAGCTTTGACCCCAAAGGTGATCCTCTAAACCATTATATCACACTGGGTGATTTATGTCTCGAAAAACCAACCAACCAAACAAACAAACCCAAACTAAAATTCTAACCCGGCACACTAGCTCTTCTAGTTTGTTTTGTGTTGCTGTGACAAACACCAAAATTAACTTGGGGAGGAAAGGGCTTTTTTGGTTTACACATCCACATCACAGTCCATTACGGAGGGATGTCAGGGCAAGAACTCAAGTAGAAGCTGGAAGCAGAAACTGAGGCAGAGACCATGGAGGGATGATTTCCATGGCTGGCTTGCTTAGCCTGCTTTCTTATACAACTCAGGACCACCAGGCCAGAAGTGACACACCACCATGGGCTGGGCCTTCCACATTACTATGGTGGTTTTGTTAGCACCAGGATACTGCAAGCCCCGCCTAGCCATGTGACCCTTGACCTGCGTTGCCAGGACAATGACCTTCTGGACCACACCTGTAATAGGTGCCCGGTGGTCTCTGGGTAGAGGACCATGAGCTCAGGGTGGCAGCTGGGGCTGGTCGGACAGCCTTT
>NC_034602.1:57046756-57110579 GCF_900095145.1 Mus pahari
GCTGGCCTTCAAAGTGTACCATGGGAGAGATGAGAGGGTTCGCAAGCAGAAATACAATATGCTGGTAAAGGCTGTCCGACCAGCCCCAGCTGCCACCCTGAGCTCATGGTCCTCTACCCAGAGACCACCGGGCACCTATTACAGGTGTGGTCGAGAAGGTCATTGTCCTGGCAACGCAGGTCAAGGGTCACATGGCTAGGCGGGGCTTGCAGTATCCTGGTGCTAACAGGTTTGAATGAGAAGGGGCCCCATAGGCCATTTCATATAAGAACGCTCAGTCCCCAGTGGAACTGTTTAGGAAAGGTTAGGTGTGGCCTTGGCAGGTTAGGTGTGGTCTTGGCAGGTAGTGGTCACTTCAGAGGGGATCATGAGGTTTTACAAGCCCAGTCAGCTTCCTTCTCTGCCTCGTGCTTGTGGATCAGGTGTGAGCTCTCAGCTTCTTCTCCAGCACCATGCCTGCTGGCCTGCGCGCTGCCACACTCCCTGCCGTGATGATCAGGAACTGATAACCCTCTGAAACTGGAAGCAAGCTCCCAATTCAATGCTTTCTGTTATAAGTTGCCATGGTCACGGATGTCTCTTCACAAGCAAGAGAAGCATTATCTTAAAAGAGTTAACGAAGAAGCCTTCTACAGACATGTTCTCAGGGCAATCTGATGGCGGTAATTCCTACACTGAGGTTCGCCCTTTCCAGGTAACACGACTTTGTGTCAAATTGACATTTAATGAACACAGAAGTGTACACCTGGTATCTTGGAAGGTACTGATAAGAGGATCAGGAGTTCAAAGCCAGCCTGGGCTATAAAGGGAGTCAAAGCCAGCCTGGGCTACATGAGACTTATCTCAAAATAGACCAAAACAAAGCCCGTCATCCAAATGAAAAGTCTCCAAACTTATAAGACTGATTTTAAAAGGGGAAAAACAACAACAACAACAACAAAAACAAAGATACTCATTTATTTAAAGAGTAAAATAGTAATTAATAATAACTACCATTTGCAGAGTTCATTTATGGTAACTGGCAGGAATGGTTCTAGGTGAGGGGGCTATAACAGTGTCCCGCAAAACACCAAAGACTTACCCTTATGAACCTTAGAATCTCGTAGGGAAAATGGGCTGTGAACAAGGACAGGAGGAAAAAGAGCAGAGGAGGAGAGCAGGCGTGGGGACCAGAGTGCCACCAGGTCCTCAGACTTGCCCGGGAAAGAGGAGGTAGAAGTTACTAGTTATACAAATTAAGATATGTGCCAAGCCTAGTGTTGCCGCCCAGAGTCCCAGCACTTGGAAGGCAAGAGGGTTGCTCCAAGTCTGAAGCAAGCCTGAGCTATATAGTATGACAAAGCCTAAACTAAAGTGTGAGACCCTGTTTCAAAACAAAAAACAAAAAACAAAAATCCCAACACTAGCCTAGGGGTGGTGGCACACACCTTTAATCCCAGCACTCGGGAAGCAGAGGCAGGGGGATCTCTGTAAGTTCCAGGCTAGCCTGGTCTACAGAGTTCCAGGACAGCCAGGACTGTTACACAGAGAAACCTTGCCTTGAAAAACCAACCCACTAAACAACCAACCAACCACCACCACCAACAAAATAATACAAACCCACAACACCAAACCCAAACAGTAACCTAAAACATATAATTAATGTGAATGTGCCACATGCATTTATCTTCTCACGGAATAGCTATTTATCTTAGCTTGCTAAGTTTTTTTTAAGATATTTATTTATTTTTATGTATGTGAGTACACTGTGGCTGTACAGATAGACGGTTGTGAGCCTTCATGTGGTTGTTGGGAATTGAATTTTTAGGAGCCCTGCCTGCTCCAGTCAACCGCTAAGATTTCTAAGATTTATTTACCTCACAAATACTTGCTGTTTACATAGTAGTAGCTATGTAATGTAAACCTAGGGGAAGCAGCCGCCACCCACAACAGCAGAAGGCAGGTATGTGATATTGGGGGATGAAATCCAGGAGGCTACAGAGATGGCTCAGAAAGATCAAGAGAGAGCGCGCCGCCCTTGCAGCCCTTGCAGAAGGCCCGAGTTCAGTTCCCAGCATCTGCTTTTAACTATTTACTCTGAGTTTAGTCTTTTAAAACATTAACCCCACCCTCAAAACCAAAATCCATCTTATGCATTTACCATGATTCAGGGACCTGATCAGGCTTTTAACTTACGAGTGAATTCTTTTGTTCATTATTGGGGTTTTGAGACAGGGGCATACTCTATGTCACCCAGGCTGGCCGCAAGCTCACCAATCCCCTGTCACATCCCCCTGAGTGGCAGGATTACATGTGCACATACCAAACCCAGGCACATTTTAATTTTAAAGGAGGCTATCCGTAGGTTTCATAATAAGGAATACTCCAGATACCTTTTCTTCCTTGCTGTAATATTACGGTCGTTGTTTGGCTGCAGGGTGAGAATAAAATTGTCTGGATTTTTAAAGCAATTCCCTGGAAGCACAGAATAGCTCTAGCACACACCCTCACTCAACGGGGCTTCCGCGCCATCTGCCTGGCAAGTTCAGAAGGGCATTAGCATTCTTCTCAGAAAGGGAACTCCGAGCACCAGTCTTAAATTAGATTTTTTTTTAATGTGCCATTTTCATAATTTATGGACCTTGCTCCCAGCTTGTTTGGGATTTGCTTAGGAAAATCCACCTCCTGCTCTGCTCCATTAGCGATTCGCTATGGATGAGCGACTGAATAAGCCAAGATCTCTGCCAAGGTCCTTAGCCACCTGCCAGGCTGCAGCTGGAAGAACATCTCAGTCAGGGGATAAATGGACATCATGGATGGTGACAGAGATGTGGAAACCAAAGTTATCATGACTCCAGACTCGGTAGTTACCTGTGGAGTCACCTGAGCATAGGCTCATACAGTTCACAGTGACAGTAAGCGAGGGAGGTGCTAGCCAAAACCAAATACTTAGCATTGTGCCAACTTTGTGATCAGTGTACCACATGTGTTAGTTTTATGTAACCCTCACAATGACGTAGTGGCTACCTTAATCCACACATGTAAAAAATGGGACTCTGAGGACTTAAATACGTTGCTCCGTGTCTCACAGCTGTAGATGGCAGAGAGAGAAGTTACGCCCACTCAACGTGACCCCATAACCTATGCCTTGGCCCTAGAACTACCATTTGGCAAGGACTCTATCACAAAGGGGTGAGAGACCAGTAGGCCAGTCTCTCTGTGCGCTGCCTTCAGGTACTCAACTCTCCCACACAGCCTGTGAAGGAAGTGTGCAGGTTCTCAGCATCTGCTGTTCACACATAGCATATGCAACACGTAGCGTATACAACACATAGCGTATGCAACGACTTTGGAGAGGAGACCGCACTGGGACATGTAACGATGTAACAGAAAGGAACAGATCATGAGCAGCCCGTGGACCTGCCTGAAAACCAGAAAGGAGCTGGGCTCTGAGGCCCTGGGGAGGTGACGGCAAGAGCACTGTTGGAGAGTTCAAGGACACCCTGGGCAAAGCAGCAAGTACCAGGCCAGCCAAGAGTACTTAGTAAGCCCTCGTCTCAAAACAAAATGTCAAGCTCCAGACCGTGTGGCCCTGAACACAGGGGAAGCTCAGATTGGACTTAGTGGGTGGTAAAACAAAGGCACAAGAATGAATGGGTAGAGAAGGAAGGGGTGGATCTGGGAGGAATTGGGGGAGGGAGTAAATAGTGAATATTTAGGGCTTAAAGGAATGAAAACCCATCCCGCCTAATTTTCAAACAACTAAAAAATACAAAAATGTAAAAACAATAAAATTAACAAGATTCAAAGGTTAGGTCTTTGTATTGTTTGGTTAAGGAAAATAACAATGGCAAACCTGTAGCAAAAAGAAAGACACAAAGAAACAGAAGTATTACAAAGAAAGCTATGAACAGTGTGCGAAGACAGGTTAACCCAAGTGTAAGAGCCACGCTTCTGGGGGAAATAATCCAAAACCAAGGAACAGGAAATCTAGAGTCAGAGAGATGGCTCAGCAGGTAGGACCACTTGATGCTCCGTGGGGACTCAAGTTCAGTTCCTGCATTAAGCAGCCCACAAGCCCCTGTGACTCCAGCTACAGATCTGACTCCCTCATCTGTCAGCCTCAGACAGCCTTGACCAGCCAGCATCCTGCTTTGGCCACCTGCAGCCACACCTCCCTCACCATTATGGAGGCTCCCTCCAGAACCATGCGCAGTAATAAACGTTTCCTTTGTAATAAAGTTGCCTTTGGTTGTGATATTTTACCATCACAACTAAAAGTGACTCACACAAGCAGGCACATCAAGAGTTCAAGGTTGGCATAAGCCTGGTGAGACCACTGTGTCTCAAACCAAAGACTGGAAAGATGGTTGAGTGGTTAAAAGATGCTGGCGAGGGTAGAAGACAATGCATTTGTATCCCAGAACCCCTATGTTGGAAGGAGTAAGCTGAGGCTTTCAGGTTATCCTCTAGCCTCCATGCACAGGACCTTCACGGCAACATGGCAACCCCCCCCCCACACACACACACAAACACATACACAAATAAAATTTTTAAAAATTCGAAGTCAAACCAATTTTAAAAACTATTATGTACTGTGAACAAACATGACTTATCTCACGGGCTTACCACATGAAAATCAACCAGTGAAACACACAATATTAATAAAACAGAACTATGCTATTACCTAAATCATTGTGGAACTGCATGACATACATGCATCAACAAACTTTCATAATTCCAATAATCAGCAAATAAAGCAGAAGAAACTTCTTCCACCTGATTTTCTTTTAACTTATCAAACAAAAACCAATAAAAACTTACAACCGACCATTTAATTGTAAAAGATTTACCACCTCCCCTCCCCCAGATTGGAAACAAGGAAAAAAAAATGCATTTTTTTTTTTCAATGCTGTACTGGAGGTTCCAACCAAGGCAATTAGGCAAAGAGAAGAAATGCAGGTTATCCACACAGGAAGCCCAGATGTAAAACTAGATAGAGACAACATGATCAATGCAGAGAAAACTGTGCACAACACTCTGCAGGATGCAGCCCACACAGCACAGCCCCCATCGCATGTGCACACACTTAGTTAACAATCTACAGTAAGAAATTACAATAGCTAAGCAATCGAAGGGGAGAACCATCTTCTGCAGGCTGTCTTCTGACCTCCCAGCAAATGAGGTGGCGTGTACCCTCCCCATAAGTACATACGGATAAAAACTATGGGATGGGGTTGTGTTGAAGGCAAAACAAAACAAAAACAAACAAACAAACCCCCCAAATAAAAGACAGACCATAAAACGAGAGAAAAGATTTGCAGAACACATTTCTGCTAATAGCTTTTATCAAGAATATATAAAGAGCTACCACAAATTAATAACAGAAACTCAATTTGAAAATAGAAGAATAAACTGACTAGACATTTCTCCAAAGACTCAGCCACAGGCTGGAAGCACACGAAGCCGGTAAGCACATGTGGTCATCAGGAAAGTGCACAGCGAGATTACAGTGCAAATCACTCCACACTCACAGGAATGGCTACCCTAAGTGAGAGAGGAAGCGCCTAGGCCTCCGGTGGCTGATATGCGTGCGTGTGTGTGTGTGTGTGTGTGTGTGTGTGTGTGTGTGAGAGAGAGAGAGGGGGGGCTCCCCTTCTCAGAGGGGGGAATGGAAGGAGAACAGGGACTGATATCAGGATGTAAAGGGAATAATAATAATAATAATAATAATAATAATAATAATAATAATAATAAAAGACAAAACAACATATGTTAACCGAGACAGGAAATCAGAACCTTCCCACACTGCCGCTGGAGCTGTCTGATGGAACAGTCATTCAAGCTGCTGACGGCTCCTTCAAATACTTAAAAGACAGTTACCACACAGTTTGGAAACTCCATCATAAATATACGCCCAAGAGCTAGAGAGTCATGACTTCATGAAAATTTGAGAACAGGGTTTGGGTAGACAGCCCGGTGGATACAGTGCTTGTGAAAGCATGACATCCTAAGTTCAGATCCTCGGTGCCCTCGCAGGAGCCTGACAGGGCATACACCTGTGATGCAGGCAGGCCAACTGCAGGGTGGGACATTCCCTGTCCAGCCCGTAACAGAAATGGAAAACTCCAGGTTCAGAGAGAGAGAGAGAGAGAGAGAGAGAGAGAGAGAGAGAGACTCAAAATAAGGCAGAGAGTGAGGGCACATAGGAATGCTGACTTCCGGCCTCTGCACACACCTACATGACCACTTACACAGGTGTGAGAGCACACACACCAACACTCACAGAACTTAAAGTCATAGCAGCATTACAATATCCAAAAAGCGCGGGGGATGGGAGGAAACCCCTCAAATATACACAAACAAATTAAGTGGGATATATTCATACAACAGAACATTGCTTTACAATAAAGTAATGGAGTATTGATATATGCTATAATACATGGATTTTTTTAAATTTTTATTTATTTTATTTTATTTTTTGGTTTTTCGAGACAGGGTTTCTCTGTGTAGCCCTGGCTGTCCTGGAACTCACTGTGTAGACCAGGCTGGCCTCGAACTCAGAGACCCACCTGCCTCTGCCTCCCGAGTGCTGGGATTAAAGGCGTGCGCCACCACCGCCGGGCTCACATGAATCTTGAGGATACTCTTCCAGGGCTAGAGAGATGGTTCATTGTTTCAGAGCAGTTGTTGCTTTCCCAAAGGATCTCAGTTCAGTTCCCAGCACCCACATCCAGGGGCTCAGCCTCTTCTAACTCAAGCTACTGGTGATCCAACGCCCTCTCTGGCCGCCATGCTCCTACTCCTGTGCACGTATGCAATGACTGAATTATCCCAGGTAAGTAGAAAACTAAAAATAAATATTTTGGGGTAGATAGGGAGGTGGGAAGAAGCTGGGGGGATATGGGGGAGGGAAAGAATACGATCGATATATTGTACTTAAGAAAAAAATTTAATAAAGTTTTAAAAAAATGTTTGTAATTTATTATTATTGTTTGTTACTTATTTGTTCACTTTACATCCCACTCACTGCCACCTCCCAGTCACTCCCTCCCAGAAACCTTCCCCCACTCCCCTTCTCTTCTGCCCCCTCCCCCAGAAATACTATTTTTTTAAAAAAATAGTATACTAAGTAAATACTTATATTATATCATGATATAAATCCATATTATAAATATTCATACTTCTATGAAACGTGTTTATGTCAGCAGGTTGACAGGCAAGAAAGCAGAAATGGGTGGTAATGGACTCCGGGGGAATTTTCAAGGTGTCAACCATGCCCTGGTGGTCACACAGCCATGAGGACTTATGAAAGCACCCTGAAAGCCCACATTAAATAGGTGCACCACACATCCCGCTAAAGCTGTCACTTTAAAAAGTTGTAAAATCAACTTGAGCAAGTAGGGGGTGCTTTTCAGGGCTGCCTTCAGATGTCCTCTTCCCACCTTTCTGGCTTTTTTTTTTTTTTTTTTAAGGAATAAAACTTCCGCATGGGGCTCTGTGAGCTGGAAGGCTCAGGTTGTATATTTCTCCCTCCATCTCATTTCACACTCAAACATTTATAAGAAAATGCTTACCATGTAGAAGAACGCCAGAGACGTCTCCATTCTGACACTATTTTTAAGTCTGGGTGAATGGCTAAGTGTCCCAGCCCTGTCATTCTCACACTGAATAGAAGTGCAACAAAAGGCTTTCTCTGGTCCGTGTCTGCTCAGCAGTCCCTCACGGTGTCAGTGCCCTTGTGCACGTGCTGAGGGTGGGGGTGGGAGCCCAGGGCCAGGGCTACAGAAATTAGCCTCTCCTCTGAGCCTCACTCAGCAGCCACCTGCCTCATCTTTCCCTTCCAGCTAGTCCTCAGTCTTCTAATCTCCACACCAATGCTGCTCTCCAATATTGGCAAGAGACCCCCTACACACAGCAAGCACAGGACCAAGCCTCAGAAAGAAAACAGACTTTGGAGTATGGAAGACAGTGAATTCAAACCCTAGCCCCGTCCCTTGTCACTTAGCTACCTTAGGCAAACTTCTGATGTCAGATCTATCCAACAAAGATCACACAAGAGCCCAAACAATTCTAGAGTTACTGATACGAGCTAGATACTGAGGGCATGGCCCTGAACCACACATACATTTACCGACTGCTTGGAGACAGGAAGACGTGACCAAGTAGGGAGGATGAAGACCCCATGGCACCACGGAGGAAACATAGGCTCTCCTGAGATGAGATGCCTCAATGTGTCCACAGGATGCCTTTGGTTGACACCTAATTACTAACCCTCCTTTATGGACTTTGAGGTTACAGCCATACAGAACTACACTTGGCACAAGCTCACAACTGACCAGACTATACAAGGACGGGTCCTCACTAGTTACACTGCTAGGCAGAACAGACTGAGCACTATTGGAGTTTGGGTAGGAGGTTTGTTTGGTTAGGTTTTTGAGACAGGGGCACAAGTAGCTCAGGCTGGCCTAAATTCGCTGCCCATGCGCTGGGGATTACGCTTGCCACTGCTCAAAGGTCTTCTGCATTCAGGGGGAATCAATGGGTAGCCTAGATGATACTGGCTTCTTTCTTCCTGACCAGCTTTCTCCAGCACTCATCTTCTCATTTCAAAAGAGATATTCACAAATGGGTTTTCCCCTGAGGTGAGAATAAGAAATGATAGTTTCTCAGGAGAGACTAGTCAAATACTCTGTCCTCAGAGCAAAAACTTACTCAAGCGAAGACAGAATCTCTCCTCAAAAGATGCTTAGCTGAATACACAGGATCCTGGAGTCAGTGCTGTCAGGAGAGGGCAAGGACCAAGGTAGCACATGATAAGATTCCTAAACCTACATACACAGAGGAACCTTGAGGGGGCAACTTACACCTGCTACCCCCCACCTCCAAGTCCCCAGCCCTCTTCTCATTCCTGGAAGCCACAAATACTCTCAACGTGTACAGTGCCAAGCAAGCAAGCAAGCAAGCAAGCATGTATGCACATGTTTTGGAAACAGACAAATGTAGGCCCGATGCACAGGCCTGTAACCCTGCTTACCCACAAACCAAGGCAGCAGGAGAGCAACCTTCAAGTATCATCCGGCCTCCATGAGCCTTTATTAACCCTGGTTGGTGTGTTGGTTATATTTCTGGTTGATGTGACCAAATAACATGTGATAAGAAGCTACTTAAGGGAGGGAAGGCTTATGTTGGCTCACGGTTTGAGACTACACCTACACACACACACACACACACACACACACACACACACAAAATGTAGTAAAATTCTTTTAAAGGGAAAAATAAGGCTTCATTCATGTATTGTAAAAGTAATTCTAGGAAGTACCTTCAAATCTCTGCTAAGTAGTTTTGCTTAATCTGGTAAAATACAATGGGTTGGGGCCACAAAAATCAAAAGTGAACACTCTATTCATCATATCTCAGGATACAAGTTCCCTAAACTCTAAACTAGAAGATGTTGAGACTGCCAGCAAGCCAGAGCTTCCTTTTGGTGATCCCGGGCTAGCAAGTTGCTCACAGCAGCTCACAGCTGTCTATAACTCCAGCTCCAGAGGGGAATCTGACGCCCTCTTCTAGCCATTCAGGGCATCTACACGCACAGGCTCAAACACACATATGCGTGTAATTAAATATAAAGTCTTTTTTTAAAAAGAGTTTTTTAATCTTTTAAAAGCCTCAATTAACGAAAGGTCACATAAGAATCACATGAAATTCCGTGGCTGCAGTGACCTTTTTTCCAGTCATTTAGCTCTTCCTCTCCAGGGACAACGTGCACTTTCAGATTTTCTCATTACTCAGCCACAGAATCGCCATCACCTGCGACACACATGCACGAAGGTGATGACTAAGGTTACAAGAGTAGGTGTCCCCCTTCTCCCACCCTTACCCCCTGCTTCCCTCAACTTAGTTTTCATCTGTACAACCTTCAGCACGTAAATGGTTGAAGGAAAAGCCCCGCGGCTGCACGGGTCAGCTCACCACACCCCGTTTACACCAAGGTCACGCCCATTTTACAGGTGTTCCGAGACCGCGGGAGGCGACGTCGTCTGCCTCGAATATTGGGTTACAGGGGTGAACTCGCCATGTTGGCCACACCACCTGTTGCACCCTAACCACGCTGACACATTTCCCACGGCAAATCTGATATGTCCTTGGTGCTTTGTCCAGAGAAAGGAGTACAGAACTTCACTGGATGAATCAAGCGCGCTCTGAATTGAGGGGAAGCCAAGCATGAGGAGGAAGTGAGCGGAACCCCACCCCCACCCCGAACCCCGCCCCCTGCGTTGCTAAGAAATGTTTGACCCAGCTAAGTCCGCGCTTTTCCAAGTGGCTGGCTGGGAGGGTGGAGAGAGTAGAGAGAAGCCAATGGCTGCACCTGAGTAAGAAACCCTCTGATGGCGCAGACCTTGACAAGGGTCGGATTCGGACACGCGTTTGATCATAGATTTGGAGCCAATGACCGATATCTGGGATTTCCCCCTTCTTCTATCATCGATTTTTGAAATATGAACTATAATTAACTAAAAACCAGGGAGGAAAGAGCAAAGATAATACAGTAACGTGGCTCTTTCTAGGCTAGGGGATCTTTTCCCAAAGGTGGTCTCAAGGCAGAAGGTGGTCACTGACCTAAGGCTGGTGCTCCGGGTTATGGGTGCTGTGTAAGGAAAACATTTTTCTAAAGGTGGATGAGATGGGGCTTACTCAGTGAGCAACGACTCTTAGTCTGCCTTGGAAGGAAGGGCAAACCCAGGGCTGGGGTGAATAATAGTATCAACCTAGAAGAGCTAAAGAGAATTCGGGGATTTGAATATTCCCACCAGTGAGCTACATCTAGGTGGTCAAAAGTATTCCCACCGGGTGGGAGAGAAGGCTCAGCAGTTAAGAGTATGAACTGTTCTTCCAGAGAACCCAAGTTCTATTTCCGGCAACCACCTGACAAGACAGCCCACACCAGACAGCCCACAACCATCTATAATTTGTTCTAGGGGTCCTGATGCCCTTTTCTGCCTTCCAAGGGGATAGACATGCATGTGATCCAGACATACAGGCAGGCAAAACATCCATGCAAATAAAATAAATCAATGCTACAATAACAACAATAATAAAATTCCACCTAGAGTCACTAGTCTCCCCTGTCCTTTAGCTTGGTGCTTACTGACTGTCTTACAGGTTTACAAGCAGGAGTATTGTAATAATGATGGAAATTTTACTTAAATAATATATATGTATGTGTGTACGTATGTATGTATGTATGTATGTATGTATGTATGTATGTATGTAAACGTATGTGAATATACTGGAAATTGTGTTAGCCATAGAACTCAAAAGACAAAATGAAGTGTTGGATCTCTCTCTCTCTCTCTCTCTCTCTCTCTCTCTCTCTCTCTCTCTCTCTCACACACACACACACACACACACACACACACACACGGTATTGAAAAAAGTGGAACCAAGGAGCTTTGAAAACCGCACATCTGTGACCCATCTTGTGATGGATAGGAATTCAGGTGTGCAGATTCTCTAAAGGTGATCTGTGATTTTGCACTGTCTTTAGAACACACCCCCATAATGAATTCTCGTCACTGGCAGTCTTTGCTCACTTAATTTCATATTTTTTTGTTTTATTTTTATATGTAAGGGTGTTGTGCCTACATGTGTGTCTGTGCACCACTCTCCTGCCTGGTGTCCACAGAAGTCAAAAGTGGGTGTCAAGACACCCCTGACCTGGTTTTGAGCTGCCATATTGGTGCTGGGATTAAACCAGGATTCTTTGCTCTTAGCTGTTGAAGCCATTTCTCCAGCCCCCATTTTTAACGTTTCGACATTCGCGCACACTGTCCATA
Organism: Mus pahari; assembly: GCF_900095145.1. Taxonomy (NCBI): domain Eukaryota; kingdom Metazoa; phylum Chordata; class Mammalia; order Rodentia; family Muridae; genus Mus; species Mus pahari. Next base: position 57,058,579 of record NC_034602.1, read on the forward strand.
CAGAGCCCACCACATGTGCAAGGTGAGAAGGCATAGAAAAAACCGAAAACAGACTGAACTCATCTGCAGCAGGAAATAGGTTATTTGTGGCAATTTTCTCCCTTTGGTTGTAACCCACACGTTTTTCTTAGCGAATTAGAGTGCTTACACTTCCTCCTCTGCTTCGCTCCCTCCAATTTTGTGATAAGGTCTTGGCAGAAATCAAACTGGGCGGGGTGTGGTGGTACAAGCCAGTGCTTGGGCAGCAGAGGTGGGCAGGTTTCTCTGGGTTGGAGGTTAGCCTGATCTACAGAGAGTCTAGACCACCCAGAACTCCATGATGAGACCTGGTCGCAAAATAAAACAAAACTGACAAAAACAAACAAATAAAACCTGTAACAAATTAATAGGATTAGATTACTCAATGAATTGTTTTGAAAATCCCCCCCCCCACCCAAAATATTAAGATTCATTTAACTGGTACACATTTCACTCATATCCTTAATCTTCTTAAAAATTGATTTATTTTTATTTTCTGTGTATCTGTGAGTGCCTATGAATGTCACTTGTGTGCCTGTTATCCACAGATGGCAGAAGATCATTAGATCCCCCGAAACGATGACTTGTGAGCCAACATGTGGGTGGTGGGAATCGAACCTGGGTCCTTTGTAAAAGCAATCAGTGTTCTTTATCTCTCTCAGCCCATTGATTACAATTTTTATATGACTGACTCAAAAATAGATCATTTTTGAATTGTCAACAGTAAATCCTTTACCAAAGACTCCAATTAGGAATGAGCAATGAGTGCTTATTTCTAAATGAAAATTCTAAAAATGAAAACAGTTCTCTAAAAATGATTTATGTTTTGGTATTTAAGAATAAAATAAAATTTCCTCCTCTTCCCCCATCTTTCTCTCTTGTCTGTTTTCTTGAGGCAGAGTCTCACTTTTTAGTTCAAGCTAGCCTTGATCTTTTTTTTTTTTTTAAAGATTTATTTATTATTATGTGAGTACACTGTAGCTGTATTCAGACACTCTGGAAGAGGGTGTTAGATCTTGTTACGGATGGTTGTGAGCCACCACGTGGTTGCTGGGGTTTGAACTCAGGACCTTCGGAAGAGCAGTCAGTGCTCTTAACCGCTGAGCCATATCACCAGCCCTAGCCTTGATCTTATAGTAACCACTTCTATATCCCGAGTGCTAGGATTAGAGGCATGAAGCCAAAGCCTGGCTAAAACTTTAGTTTTAAACAAGACTGCACTTCCGGGTGTGTTGACACACACCTTTATTTCCAGCAGAAGCAGGTGGATCTGTGAGTTTGAGGTTAGCCTGGGCTACATACATAGTAAGACCCTGTCTAAAGGGGAGAGGGTGAGAAAAATACGTTCCATCACCATTCATACGTCAACATCTCCAAAACTCTTATTTCTCTAATAAAAATACACTATCCAAATCTGTTTCTTACTCAAAACAAAACGAATCTCTTTATTTTTTCCTATGGTACAAACAAGAGTGCTCCTGAGAAGTGTAGCCGGCACACCAGCTCAGAGAGCAGGCAAGAATGGAATAGAGAGAGGGTTCCCTAAATCACAGGAAGGGCCAGAGGTGAGTCGGGTCCTTCACCCAGGTATGTGAGCCTTCAACAGCAGCCACTCCCTGCCTGTTTCCACATTCAAATTCTTATGCAGCACCGACAGTCCTTATCACACAAGAAGTGGGATGTGGGCTGGTGAGATGGCTCAGCGGGTAAGAGCACCTGACTACTCTTCCGAAGGTCCTGAGTTCAAATCCCGCTCACAACCATCTCATAACGAGATCTGACTCCCTCTTTTTTTTTTTTTTTTGGTTTTTCGAGACAGGGTTTCTCTGTGTAGCCCTTTTTTTTTTTTTTTTTTTGGTTTTTCGAGACAGGGTTTCTCTGTGTAGCCCTGGCTGTCCTGGAACTCACTCTGTAGACCAGGCTGGCCTTGAACTCAGAAATCCGCCTGCCTCTGCCTCCCAAGTGCTGGGATTAAAGGCGTGCGCCACCACCACCCGGCCTGACTCCCTCTTCTGAAGTGTCTGAAGACAGCTACAGTGTACTTACATATAATAAATAAATAAATAAATCTTTAAAAAAATAAAAATAAAAATAAAAAGAAGTGGGATGCTAGTTCCAAGAGGATGTCCTTGGATCTGCTGTCCTGTGAGGGGCTACTTATTGCTTTTTCAGACAAACGTATCAAACAGCAGCAGAAAATGTAGTCAAGCTGCTCTAATTTTCTTACTAAATGGTGAAAGATAACCAGTTCCATAACCCTAACACTTGGGAGGCTAAGGGTTGTGAGTTTAAGCCATCCTGGGCTATATAAGTTAGTTCTTGAGTTACGTAGTGAGTGAGATTCTGTATTAAACAACGAAACCATGGGCAAGCAGGTGCTTCCTATGTTCGTACAGTAAAAAGTCATTACTGGAGAAGCAGAATGAGATCTTTGTTAGGTTTCTTCCAGAGTTTGCATATGCAGCAAGCAGACACAGAGAGGACAGTTGTTTAAACAATGGTCGACTTAAACCCACTGGGGTTTCACAGTCCTTAAACGAGGGGAAGCTGCACGGGCACTGTTCACACTGTTCAGTCTCTTGAACTCAGTAGGTAGGAGCCCAGGTTCATTCGTGGCTCAAGGTTCTGCCTAGGAATCCTGTTGGAAAGGAAGGCCAACGGAAATCACTGCGCTCCAGCAGTGTGCCAGACTCTGACACATCAGACACTGCCTCACAAGGATGTTCAAAACCCACCCGGGGTTGACATACCTATGGAAAAGGCTTAGCTGCAAACACAAAGGCCACTGGGCTAGGCAGGGACAGGGCCCAGCTGCTAACTAGCTCTTCCAATATGAAACCCAGACTAGGGACGCCGGAGGTCAACCTTGGGACGATGGCTGTTAGACCCTATGGACATCCAAGGTTCCTGTCTGGTGTCCTGAAAGCTTGGAAAGCATTCTGGGTACCCCTTGATCTGTGTACCCCTTGATTTCACTTCTCCTGTTCTCCCAGGCAGGAGAACAATGGCCCATAGAGCCAACTCAGTAACAATCTGGATCGTCTCAAGAATACTGAAAGCAAAAGAGCTCTTCTTGCTAATCAGGTGTGGTCGTGTACCCCTGCGATGCCAGCTTTCAGAGGAGGCAGAAAGAGGTGGGATTGTCACAAGTTCAAGGTCAGCCTCAGTTACATAGCAGCTTCTAGGCAGCCAGAGTTATGTAGCAAAAACTTGTCTCAGAATAACAAAACAAGGGGCTGGAGCGACGCATTGGCCGGTCGCTCTTAGGGCTCTTACAGAGTCTGTATTCAGCACCTCTACTGAAGTTCACAACCGTCTGTAACTTCAGTTCCAGAGACTCTGGTGGCCTCTTTCTGGCCTCCTTGGGTACAAAACATAAACGTGGTGCACAGACATTCATGTAGGCAAAACAATCATGCCTATGAATAAATAAATCTTTAAAACAAATCAAGGCACGACAGGTCTGTGAAATGCTGCTGAACTGCCATGAGCTCATGTGTTCACCTCCAGCACCCATGTTAAAGGTGGAGTAGATTTGTAACCCTTCCCCTGGAGAAGATGAGACAGGAGGATTCCTGGGGCTCCCAGCTCTACAAGTCTGACATTTTCAGCAAGACCCAGAAGCCCCGTGTGGTGGTTTGAATTAGAAACTCGCCCATAGGTTCCTGGGTTGGAACACTCACTGGCAGCCCTGTCTCAAGAAGACTGTGAAACTTTAAAGAGGAAGTGTGTCATTGTGGGGTGGGCTTTGAGGTTGCCCCCCAAATTGTCCCCTTGATTTGCTTATATGACTGTTTTGCCTGAATGTGTAGGCGTACCATGAGAGCACCTAGTGTCTGTAGAGACTGGAAAAGGTGCCGGATCCCCCGGAACTGGGGCTGTACACGCTTAACTGCTGTATGGTGCAAAGTCCCCTCCAAGAACAGCCCGGGCTCTTAAGTACTCTTCAGTCTGGCTTTGAGGTTTTATAGGGGGGGGGGCCACTTCCTGTCCTTTTCCTCTGCTTCCTGTATGAGGAGGAACACGAGCAGGCAGCTTCCTGCTTCTGCCACCGTAACTGCCTGTTGCCATACGTCTGTGTGTGCTTGAGAGTCATCTGACCAATTTTCTGCTCAAAGAGCTACCTCTTTTCCAGGATTCCTGCTCCCCCCCCCCCGCCCAAAAAGAGGTCCCTACCAAGCCTACTGATGAGCAGGCCCACTGACCTCCTAGCCCCCAACCCTGGTTTTCTTTCAGCTCTGAAAGTTAAAGGCTAAGTTAAAAATTGAATCTAACCCACATCTATGTCTAGTTAAAAAGACATCTATTCATCAGGGGGCATGGTGTGGTTAAGTCAAGACTTAAGAGGAAAACAAATTGTTTAAGGCCCCTTGCATTGAGCTCCACTGTGATGAAAGATAGGGGAAAGGTGGGGCTTTCTTCGGACTTGTAGCAGGTGGCTGACAGGGTGAACACTTCGAAGACCAAGCAAGCTTATGGCTTTATGCAAATCATCTGACTGCTCGGTGCCTTGGTTTCCCTTCTGTGAGAAGGGTGAAGGATTCCGAGCTAGCTGAGTTGTACTGGGACTGGGGGTGAACCCCTAAAGCACTTGTTGATGGAACGCATACCATGAAGCCTGTGTTCTGAGAGGCCCCCGTAGACCAAAGGTAATGCTGACACAGGTCACCACACACCACTGTGCGGGTGCCAGGAGTGGGGCCAGAGAAGGGCTGGGCCCACGGGGGCAGAAAGTCCACACGTCAGCTCTTCTCCTAGCCAGATAGGTGATCGTATCGTTTATTTCAACGTTCTCATTTAACATCGTAAGACTAAAAGCTAATGGTAGACATGGAGTTTATTTGAGAAAGAATTTTTTTTAAAAAGGTGTGTTGTATTTTTAAATTGTGTTTACACCTGTGTGGGGGGTGTGGGGGTTGCACCAGTGTCAAGGAGCCTACAGAAGCCAGAAGAGGATGCCCTGGAGCTGGCGTTACAGACTGTGATGAACACCCATGAAAGGGTGCCAACTAAACTTGGGTCCTTTAAAAGAACCACTGACCAATCTCTCCAGGCCAAGAAAGGGGGGGGTGTCTTTTTTTTTTTTTTTTTCTTTTTAACTGTACAATTACAAGATGTTGCCCCTGTGGTTGTTCATAAAGTTAAAGGAGATTTATTCAAGGCAAATTGATGATTTTTTTTTTTTTTAGTAGTGTCCTATGAAAGGCATTCTACCTGTAGCGGGGAAAACGAACCCTGATTGCACAGAAAGCAGGAACCCTTGCTCTTTCTAGAAGCAATGTGAGATATTCAGTCAAGACACTCTCGGGGTAGCTTCACAGATGCCACTTGGGAGAGGGTGGCTCACGCAGCCACCGGGGAAGAGGGTGGCCCACGCAGCCACCGGGGAAGAGGGTGGCTCACGCAGCCACCGGGGAAGAGGGTGGCCCACGCAGCCACCGGGCCTCACTGAGAAGATCACTCCGTCACACAGCTCCGTCACACATCAAGGCCAAGTTCAGAACAGAGTCCCTCTCATTCACAGCTAGGAGGAAGTGCTGTGAAGGCACACGCTGTCTTTTATTATTCCAAGACAAGACCTGCAACTTTTTTCCCCCAGAACATTCCCTTCCCTGAACTCTTCTCCCCAAGGTGTCCCCTCGAACCTGAGCCCCGTTGTAAGGACGTCCTCTGGTTCCATTTAAAACAGGGACCTTTGACTCCCAGGAAATCAGTAACTCAGCCTCAATTCACTTAGCTCTCTTACGACGGTTATTCGTTATCCAAGCATACCAAAGCTTGAACTTAGGAAAAAACTTGGAGGCTGCTGAATACGGGGTTTAGAATCTATGTGGTGCCTAAGAATCCGTTTCGCGCAAGGGTTGGTGACATGACTCAGTCAACCCTGACGACCTGAAATCAAGTCCTTGGACCCCGTGGAGGAAGAAGTGAACCTATTCAAGTTGCCCTCTGACCTTCACACACACACAGGTGCTCGGGCATGTGTCTGTCCCCCATCGCCCCAACCCCCGAAATAAATGAATACAGTAAAAAAAAAAAAAATCTTAAAGAAAAAAAAATCATAAGTAAAACAAACAAGTTAGAGCCCAGTAAGTCTTATCTTTAAAACAAATGAATCAATTACAAAAAAGAGAAAGCTCAAGCCAATGGCTGGCTTTCTAGCAGAGGACTGCCTCTTCCGGGTACTCTGTAAGGCTGACAGGGGCTGGGATGTACAGCTCAGAAGCCTTCCCTTGCCAAGCACAAAAGGAAGCCCTGATTCAACCGTTAGCACTGAAGCAGGTGAGGGAGAGACTCTTGGGAAATTGAGGTGGCAGAGCCCCAACAGCCTTCTCCAGAACAAGATTGCTCCCTAGTGTGGTAAATGCTTTTCACCTTGAGTCAGGCTCCAGTGTAACCTCGAGAAGCTTCTCGGGCTGGGCTCCTTTTTTTTTTTTTTTTTTAAAGATTTATTTATTTATTATATGTAAGTACACTGTAGCTGTCTTCAGACACTCCAGAAGAGGGCATCAGATCTTGTTATGGATGGTTATGAGCCACCATGTGGTTGCTGGGATTTGAACTCAGGACCTTTGGAAGAACAGTCGGGTGCTCTTACCTGCTGAGCCATCTCACCAGACCCGGCTGGGCTCCTCTTACAAGACAGCTGCAGTTGCTCCTGAGACAACTGCTTCCGTTAAATAAATGGCTCACGCAGAGAACTTAGCAAACACACTCCCTGAAACAGGTTCCTCCCTCTGCCCTCTCAGGTGATAATATTTCTATCCCACCCTTTATGAGGTCACCCAACTTTGTGAAGAGCTGACACACAGAGGCATGACTTTTTAGCTCACGCTCATAGTTTTAACTTCTGAAAAAAAATTTTTTTTTAAATGTGGTCTATTCCTACAAAGCAAAACTAGGCAGTGAAGGAGAAAATAAATTAGAGCTACAGATAACTGCCTGGGCGAATATCACAGAGTGCCAAGAGAGTAAAGGCAGAAGTGCATAGATACATGCCAGCCGAAGCCGATGATGACAGAGAAAGGTTAATTCAGGACGGGGGGGGGGGAGCTCAAGACGTAATGTTGAAGAACTTAAAAATGAAACCAGGCAACGGGCAAACACCTGGAGGAAGACTGCCACAGGTTCAAAGCCAGCCTGCGCACTCAATGAGACCCTTCCTCAAAACAAAGCCATGAAAAGAACTGAGAGATGAGAACAGATCCCAGAATGAGCTTTTAATAAACAGTTAAAGGATGGGTGGATGGACAGATGGATGGATGGATGGATAAATAGAGGGATGGATGGATGGATGGAGGGATGGATAGGTCTGACAACCAGAAATGTTAGTGAAAGCTAACAGACAATATTAAGTTGTGAGGGTTTAATGATGCTCTGATCTACAGGTATAGCAACACACCACTGGGTGCTATGTTCTTTTAGCAGAATAACTGTAGGTTTTCCCCTAATGACCTTGACCTATCAAGTCTCAGGTTGATAACCACTTTTCCTGTGTGGGGTGGGACTAAATACAATCCAAAGGTGGTTGGTTACTCATTCCTGCAATCCCAGTATTTGGGAGGCTTAGGAGGGAGGGTCAATGGAGTTGGAAGTGAGCCTAGGCTGCCCAGTCATTTCTAGGCCAACTGGAGCTTTGGTGCAATAACCTCCTTCAAAACAAACAAACTGATGGGTGTGGTATCACACACCTTTAATCTCATCATTTCGGAGGCAGAGGTGGAGGCAGAGGCAGAGGCCGGTGGGTCTCCGTGAGTTCTGGGCCAGTCTAATCTATACAGTAAGCTCCAGGCCAGCCATAGATATATACATCTATGTATATGTTCAAAAAGAAAGGTAGAAGCCCCACTTGGAGGCATATACCTCCAATTCTAGCATTCCAGAGGCTGGTGTAGGAGTTCAAGGTCAGCCTCAGCTACAGAGACTGTCTCAAAAGAACAAAACAAAACAAACAAAAGAAAAATCCAAACACTACCAATCTTGGAGAGAGGGCAGCTACTCATCGCCAACTTGACATAAAAGCATTCTCACCCCGTTTAATAAAAGCAAAATTTGTCAATCAACAAGCTGTGGTAAAACAGTAAACACCCCTAATGGAGTGTAAAATAACCTCTGGTGATCTTATACCCACACATCTGGGGGATTGAAATCTAGAAAAATTGAAAGGAAGGTACTTCTCCATGAGACAAAGGCAGAAGAAGACCTCAAAGTGTCTAGGAACACAAGAACCTTTCCCAGAGCCTTTCTGTTCCCCCATCACATTTCAGATTTGACTAATATTAACTACCTCCTTCAGAGAATCTGGTATGAGTACACAGAGTCCTTCTGTGACCCAAGGTCTTACAGGGAACTTCAGAGTTTGGACTTACAGGGAACTTCAGATGGTCTAACTGCACGTGTTGTGCAATCTTGTGCACCTTTGTGACAGGCCAATGCTTTGAAAAAACAAAACAAAACAAAAAACAAAAAACAAAAAAAAAACAGGGTTTCTCTGTATAGCCTTGGTTGTCCCGGAACTTGCTTTGTATAGACCAGACTGGCCTCAAACCCGGGAGAATGGCCTCTGCAGGCATTAAAGGCATGCACCACCACGCCTAGCTAGTTTTGAAATTTTAAGGGGGATAAGAAACAGTCAATTCACTTTTTGAAAATGACATAACTTCTCGGTGGTCAAAGCAGTTCAAAGACTGCCTATTTGGCTTCATTTACTAGTCCACAAAGATAAGCTATCAATAGGCCATCCTTCCCTGAAAATGGGTCTACTATGCCACAGCTGTTAGATGGAGTCGCGTCCGCCCAGACACAGAAGCCAACCCGGGAGCTTCAGCAGAGAGGGAGTTTCCTCAACTTGGAAGCAGTCTCTAGTCCCTGCTAGCCCCTTTACAGTGACTAGAAATGTTCAAAGACGCAGAAACTGACGCAGGTCCCACCTGGCAGGACCAATGGCATTCTCAACCATTAATACCAACCTCACGCTTCCGTCTACCACCACAAAAGGGCCAAAGACTCCATGAGCTTGCTGTACTTTATCCATTGTACCGATGTCATCGTCATTGGCACCCACTTTCTGGAGCTTGTACTTTTTTTCTTTTTTTAGGATTTCTGATTTCCTGTTTGGATTTTAGCCACAACTATAGGTATCTCTGTCCAGCATAATCACCATGACAACCACAACCGACAATTGATCAAAAAATAAATACAGGTTCCCTCTTGATCACAGGAGCTCAAATTTTCTACCAAGGGGTTGGGGGAGGCAAATCAAGACTCAGTACTCCCGAAGCAAATAAAGACTTGGTACTCTCGAAGTGTATTAACCCAGCAATCTCCCAAGGTCATTGCCAGCTATACAAAGAGACTCTAAAATTGCCGTGCCTAAAAGTCTAGATCTGAAGATTAAAAACCTGCTTTCACGGTGACCTTTCAATTTGTACTTATCTTGTCTAAACTTAACGCAAGAGGGATGGGGGCGGGGAGGAGAAAATTTTCAAGAAATCAGAGCCACCTTTTAGCAAAAGCTTTCAATTGAATGAGTCACCAGGTACAAGGCACAAGGTGACACTTGGTTGGCCCCACAGAATCTGCAGGCCTGGCTCCTTGCTGAAGTATACACACACACACACACACACACACACACACACACACACACACACACACACACGGGCCACCTCTCATGCCTCTCTCCATGACAGGCTCAGCTCTCTAGTACAACCAAAAACAGTGGAGGCTTTCGAGTCTGCAGGGAATTCCAGCCACCGGGAAACTAAGATTTACCAAGAGATCCTTTCTGCCGGCTCCTCACCCCACATATTTCCCCGGTCACCATCCCCACCCCTGGCAGGAGAAGGGGGGCCCAAGGCCTATGCAATCCACAGTTTTTAAAAATTAATAAATACCAAAGTATGAAACCAGTACCTGCCAAACACCTGGTGCTCACTCTCCCCGGCCCGTCCTCGCCTCCCACGCTCTGGCAGCGGAATGCCCTTCAAAACCATGGCTCAGTGCTTTTGGTAAATGTTTTACGAGACACTGAACAGCCTTTCGACCCACCCTCAGAGCAAACACCATTGAGAGAACACAGCATAATGGTAGCAAAGGGATCCTGCGATGTACAATAATGTCACTGAACAAGCGAGTTTCCACACTTCCCTTTAAGAAAGGGAAACAAACCTAGATAGAGCTGAAGAGTTGGGAGTGAGTGGGTAAAGCTGCTGGAAGCAGAACTTAACGCTAGAGGCCTTAGAGGGTTTTTTTTTTGTTTTGTTTTGTTTTTTCTGTTTTAAAGGTGGCCTTACGATCACCTTGTTCTAATCCCCAAGCAAGTCTTGACTTGTCGGACTGAAAAGGTGTCTAAATTAAGAGTTAATAAAGGGAAGTGAAGGGTAGAATTCCCCGGCACACCTTCGGGACACAGTAGCACCCACGTCTTTATGGGGCACTTATTTCTAGTCATTGTGGAGTCCTTGCTTGGAAGAGGGTAGCTTCGGAGCTAACAGGACGCACTCCCCATTTTTTTTTCCATAGCCCCAAAGTTAGCCACAGTTAAACAGCAACTTGCTCTGAACCAGAAGTTTGGCATTCCATTCAGGTTAACAATTATAACCAAAGGGACAACAGAAACTCGCTGGCACGGAGGGATCAGCACCCACACCATGTCAGGTGCTTCTTAGAAGCAGGGTTAACCAAACAGAGGAGGAACCAAGAGGTCCTTGGGCGGCCTGGACCGGAGAACCTCTGTCCTGAGCCCATTCAGGCAACAGGCACGTACCTGCTCATGGCGCTCTGAGTAGGACGGGGAAGGGTGGGTATTTTGCTAGCTACAAGCCTAAAAGAAGAATAAACCTGTCTAGAGGAGCAAGCTTGCTTTGGCAGACCAGGTTAGGCAAATAAAACACCCCCCCCACCCCGTTTTTGTCCCCCCCAACCCCCTCAGTCCAGGAGAGTACTCAGAATTCCGCACTTCATACTTTTAAGTAGAAGAGTGGAGAACTGATTGGAGGACCCAGAGCCTGGCTTTTCTATACTGTCTGTGTGTGACTTTGGGCTACTATCTCCGAGTTATAGAGATTGTTTCAAGATGTATATCAAAGAAACAAAAACAAGCACCTCAAGCCAGGGAGGGTATCTTAATGGGGACAGTTCTCTAATCAAGCACTTCTTTAGATTTTTAAATCAGGAGCTGAAGCGCTGTAACAACCTCACATCTTAGGAGTGTGAACCCCCGTCTTAGTTTTCCATTTCGTCCAGTTACAGAGACATCGCGTTTCAGCAATAAGATTTCCTCCTCTGGGGTTGGAATGACTAATCAGTTCTGGGTGGGTTTCACAAATGACCCTTTATCTGACTGCTCAGAGGCGTGGCGACAGGGCTGGCCAGCCGGGGCAGTCTCCTCTAGCTTACACAACAGTCTGTGCACACTGCCCTCTAACACAATTAGCTAACCAGACCTGCACAACCACTCCAGCCTGGCCTCTCCGATCCCTCGGTCCTCCTTCCCTACCTCACTATCCTAACATGGATTCTGCAGTCCAGGCAGGCCTTGAACATGTGATCTCTCTACCAAAGCCTCCTGCTGGGATGATCCTCCCTCTTCTTTTTCCCCTCCTGATCAATCTTCTCAGCTCTCTATTCCTCACGCTGGGCTGCCAGCCTCAGTTTCCAACTTTCTTTCTTCTTGAATGACCCTTCTCCTGGACATTCACTCTTCAGGTACCCCAGTGAAATCAAATGTGCAGAAAGGTCAAACCCCACAATGTGGGGATTTTTTTCCCCTTCCCAGGGGTCTTTCCTATATATTCCTCTCTAGGGTTCCCTTTTCCACTCTGGTGTCCATGGATTCTAGCAGAACATCTACCACTGCATCCCTAGAATGGAGCCAGTCCTAGGTCTGACTGTGTGGGAATATACTTGAACTTCTGGTGGTGTTTGTCATTTTTCTTTTTTAATAGGGTCTTAGGCTATAGCCCACACTGGCCTAATTATATGCACTCAATTGTATGGACAGCCCAGATTAACTCAAGTTCTCAGCAATACTCCTACCTCAGCGGCCCAAGCCTGGTGATTATACTCTGTTACAATCGAATTTTGAGGGGTAAAATGTGAAAATGGCTAAATACAAAGGGACACTCGGTTGATTCAATCCTAGCACACAAAAAGCCACACTTGACGAGGATGTTGCTTCATCTCATTTGTGATCTTAGAAACATATTAATGTCAGAAGTAAACTGTGAGGAGATGATAGCAGATGAAATAATAACCATCAAAAACAAGCATCAAGCCAGGTTCAGGAGCCTGACGAGGAGGATCGTTGCCAAGGCTGGGTCTAGCCTGGGCTTTAGAGATGGGTCTAGCCTGGGCTTTAGAGACTTGTCTCAAAAACCAAAACAATGCAAATTCCCAAAGCTAAGGATAGTGGTTTAAGTCTGTAATCCCAGCACCCGGAAAGCTGAACCAGGAGGAATGCTGGGAGCTAAGCCAGACTGAGACACATACTGTGACTCTGTGTCAAAGAAACCAAAACCAAAACCAAGTTTCTTCATCTTATGGGTGATTTCCTCCCGTGTGTCACGGGCACAGGCACGTGCAGTGCCTGAGATGACCGGAGAGGGTTCCAGGTGCCCTAGGACTGGAATAGCAGATGATTATGAGCAGTCATGTGGGTTCCAGGGATCAAATCCAGGTCCTGTGGGAACGAAAGCAAGTGTTCTTAAGCACCGAACCAGTTCCCAGCCTCTACAAATTATTTTTTAAGACGCAGTCTTATGCTGGAGAGATGGCTCAGGAAGTTAAAGGCGCTTACCACCAAGCCTGACCTGAGATTAATCTTCATGACTCAAACAGTCAAAGGGGAGAACAGACTCCCAAGTGTTCTCATCTCCACACGTGCTGTGGCACAGGCACGCAAACACGCACGTGCATAAACTAATCAATCAGACAAACGTGCAATGCTAATTAATATGCCATTTAAAAAAAAAAAAAAAAGAAAGCTGGGCGTGGTGGCGCACGCCTTTAATCCTAGCACTTGGGAGGCAGAGGCAGGAGGATTTCTGAGTTCGAGGCCAGCCTGGTCTACAAAGTGAGTTCCAGGACAGTCAAAAGCTACACAGAGAAACCCTGTCTCGAAAAACCAAAAAACAAAACAAAACAAAACAAAACAAAAAAAAATAGGGGGCTGGAGAGATGACTCAACATTTAACAGCACTGACTGCTCTCCCAAAGGTTCCCGAGTTCAATTCCCAGCAACCACATGGTGGCTCACAACCATCTGTAATGGGATCTGATGCCCTCTTCTGGTGTGCCAAGGACAGCATGCTCATATACATAAAATAAACTTTAAAAATAAAAATAAAAAATAAAAGACATAATATTGCTGTGTAACCTTCTCCATCTTGCTGCGACAGCATCTCGAGTACTGGGCCTTGCCCCCACAACCAGCTCCAAGCATCCTTTATTAATTGTCTACAGTTAAGGGAAGACAGCAGAGAGGCAACATGGGGCACACCACTGTATTGTCGGCAGAGTCGGCGGCGCTGAGAATCATGTCTCTGTCTGAGTACTCGATCCCTGAGTCCACTTGCACCTTATATACACTGCAGCCTTTCTCCCTCATAGCGTGCCTAGCGCTTAGATGGAGCTCCACCCCCTCTACTTCTGGCTCCTCTATGATCAGAACCCATTAGACTTCCTCTCTTCTCTTCCCCTCCACACTGACACTTTTCTTACTCACTGGAAGATCATTTGTTTTGTTTTTGTTTTTGTTTTAAGATTTATTTATTTATTATATTTAAGTACACTGTAACTGTCTTCAGACACTCCAGAAGAGGCCGTCAGATATTGTTACAGATGGTTGTGAGCCACCATGTGGTTGCTGGGATTTGAACTCCGGACCTTTGGAAGAGCAGTCAGGTGCTCTTACCCACTGAGCCATCTCACCAGCCCCTGGAAGATCATTTGTACTATCCAAAACCTATTGAAAAACTACAGTGGGGGAGAGGGTCTTCATTTGACCATGAAACCAAACCAAATAATACAGATTCCCCCATTCCTACTCCCCTCCCCTCACCGTGCTTACAAACTTGATATTGAAGCTCTGGGTGCTAGCTGCAGAGAAATCTGGATTCTTCCTAGTACTTGGCATGCTATGGTTTAAATATGCTGTCTCATGCTGGTCACAGATTGACGTGTCCCTGAGGAAGGTCAGTGATTTCTGGACAGTACATGTTTTCTTCGGTTGGCTCTTTGATCTGTTGAAGTAGGGTCCCCCTCTGTATTCCTAGCTAACCTCATACTTCCCATCTTCCCATAACAAACCCCACCTCCATTTCTAATAATTCCAGGTCAAGGCTTTGCTCCGTGGTTCTTGGTATACTGGTACAATGGGGGCCTTGGTTGGTTTTGGTTTTGATTTTTTTGGTTTTTTTTTTTTAAAGCCATGGCCTCGATATGGAGGCCTGGCTGGCCTTGGAGGCCCTCGTTCCTCTGCTTCTGAAGAGCTCTCCCTGGAAATTTCAACTACAGAATCCTGAAAGGGCAGAATATTGGATATTGAGAGATCGCTGCTCACTTCTAAGACACCTGTGCACTTTGGTGGCCTAGTTCTGCGCTGGATATATGTGACCCTCGTGTATATATGGCCTGTACAAGACTCTCAAGGTTTTTTTTGTTTTTTTTGGGTTTTTTGTTTTTTGTTTGTTTGTTTTGTTTTGTTTTTTTGAGACAGGGTTTCTCTGTGTAGCCCTGGCTGTCCTGGAACTCACTCTGTAGACCAGGCTGGCCTCGAACTCAGAAATTCGCGACTCTCAAGATTTTTGAAAGTAGGTTTGAGCTCTGAAACGTGAGTGCGCAGAGAAGAAAGGAGAAGAGGGTGGGACAGAATGTGGAAGGCCATGGCTACTCCTTTAAATCCCAAAAGAGGGCTTCAAGAAGCCTGGAGCATTCGGCTTTGGAAACTGCCTATCACCCATGCTGGCCTCAGCCTACATCCTAAGGAAGTCCCAGTAGCTTTTGATGTTTTCCCAAATTATCCAGGAAATGGGAAGCTATGATGGGAGAACGGGCACCATCTGGAGCTGGCTTCTACTGGAACATAAGTCACTAGACCCACAGTTCTCAAAGTGAGGTTCCAGGCACCCCAGGAGCTCATGCTGTTTTGGGTACCTAGTTGTCACAGCTGTCTCAAGGGGGAATCACTTGTGTGACAGAGCTGCACCAGGGACTTGCCACTTCCCTCCTAGAAAGCCATTTGTAGCAGAGAGAATCAATGACAGCTCCCCTGGCTTTGGGCTTCTGCCGGATGCTGTCTAACAAATGAAAGAAGTATTCCTGTCACTTCAAAGGCCACAGCTGTTTCTAATTCTAGCTGTCAGAGTCAAGTTAAAATTGTGGGGAAGTTGCATCTGCTAACACGGACTTGACAGCTTGCCAATAGTTAAAGCCTGCTTTAGGAATATCAGTTGTGACAGTAACAAATTTCATTGCGTACTGTACAATAAAACATATGCCAATGTTTTACAAATAAGTGAACCAATATTCTCCAAACGACCATGATGACTTAGCATCATCCTATGAGAGATTGAGCTAGTCCAAGAACTTCAATGTAACCAAGCATAAAATTTTCATTGATGTGTTTAGAAATTCTATAATTTAACTAAGCTTTAGGAAACTATCCCTTTCAGGCTGGGAATGTAGGTCAATGGTAGGGCATTTGTCCAGAATAGGAAAATCTCTGGATTTGAGTCCAAGGAACAAATACACACAGAGAGACACAGACAGACAGAAAGACAGACAGACGCACATAAACACAAAACTGCTCCTTATAGAATTTGAATTTAGTATCATTTAAGAAGGATTGGGGACACAGGGTGTGTGTGTGTGTGGGGGTGGCTAAAATGCAAGCATGAGGATCTGAGTTTGGATCCCCAGACCCTATGCACAAGCCAAGCATGGCCTGTGGCACCCCCGTGGTGGAGGATGGGCAGTTAGATCCAGAGCCTCCATGGCCGGCCAGTAGGGCAGACTTATTGAGTCCCAGAATGAGTAGTGAGAGACCAGGTATAAGGTAAAAAAGTGATTGAAGAAAACATCCCCCAAGATCAACCTCTGAGCCCCACATGTATATGCATCTACAAACTCACACATACTACACACAGACACACACATATATCCACAGAGAGGCAGATACCCTCACATACAGAGACATAGACAGACAGACAGACACACCTCATAACAGATGCTCCTAAGCAAGATCTACAATTCCAACGACTCAGGAGAGTCAGAAGATGACAAATTGAGGGCCAGCCTGAGCTACAGTGACTTCAAAGCCAGCAACTCAGTGAGACTGATTTCCTCTCTCAAGTTAGAAGGAGGAGCTGGAGAGAGGGTTCCGGGTTTAAGAGCACGCACTGCTCTTCCAGACGACCCAAGTTTGGTTCCCGAGACCCTGCAACTCCAGTTCCAGGGAGTCTAAGGTCCTCTTCCAGCCTCTACAGGCACCCTCACTCACAGGAAAGTACGTGATCAGTCCAAAGACAGAAACACGCAAATAAAAAGGAGTCTTCTAATTAGAAAAAGGAAAACCAAACCGTGTCACATGAGGGCTCGGGCTGTGGCTCTGTGGCAGAGAATCTGCCTGGTGCTGAGTCACAACACAGCAAAAACAGAACAAAATCCTTCACAGACTTCTGAAAAGTCTGAGCTATACAGCAAGATACCATCTCAAAAACAAACAAAAATAGAAGCATGTTCAGTTCTCATGGTTTTAAAGAACATGGTATCAACAGATTTAGCCAATAGAAAGATATCTTAGTATATTCCGTGGAATATTTGGGACATAGTAATACTAAAAAAATTTTCTTTTTTTAAACAACTTATTTTTTTGTTATTTTTTAATTATTTTATGTATATGAGCACTGTTGCTATCTTCAGGCACAGGGTTTCTCTGTGTAGCCCTGGCTGTCCTGGAACTCACTCTGTAGACCAGGCTGGCCTCGAACTCAGAAATCTGCCTGCCTCTGCCTCCCTAGTGCTGGGATTAAAGGCATACACCACCATGCCCGGCCTAAAAAAATTTCTAACTTCATGAGCTTCCTAAGGAACTGGGCATCTTATTACACTTTTATCTGCTTTTAACATGTGCAAAGACAAAAGCAATGAGAAATGCCAACTTAAACTATGCTTCTCACAACTGTGCTAAACACTAATACATTTTTCCCCCCAGGCAGGGTTTCTTGTAGTCCAGGATGGTCTAGAACTTGCTACTTAGTCAAAGATGACCCTGAACTACGGATCCTCCTGTCTCTACCTTCCAAGTGCTGGGATTACAGAGATGTTAATTTCTTCTTTTATTTTCTTTTTAATATAATATTTTTATTTTTAAGATTATAATTTAATTATATAATTTCTCCCCTTCCCTTTCCCTCCCTCCAAACTCTCCTGTGCAACACTTCCAACCCCCAACTCACAAATTTATGTCTTCTTTAAAAAACAAACCATAATATATAATACACACACACACACACACACACACACACACACACACACAGGTTCACATGCATAGGTTCTCAGGGCTAACCATTTGCTATAATTCCTTTTTATTTACTTATTTATTTTGGGTTGGGTTGGGTTTGGGGAGGGGGCACAGCTTCACTCCATAGCCCAGGCTAGCCTGGAACTCCTGGTGATCCCCCTGCCTTAGCCTCCTGGGCACTGGGATTACAGAAGTGACCCATGATACCTAGCAGTGCATTGTAGACAAACGCCAGCCCCCAGACTCCTCTGTGGTGAGTCCAATTACAACTCATCCAAATGAGAAAATGAAACACCAAAGAAGCCGACTGGTGAAGGAAGGCTTGGAGCCTGCTACCCCACTCAGATGTCCAAATCTTAGCTTGTAGCCATTCGGCTTCTCTGGTCTGTTGAATGATGCAGGTTTCCCCAAATGGCTGGCGTCTTAAATTTCAGCGAATCAACTTCTATCGCTCACAGCTGTCTCACAGTTGTGCTTTCTGCTATGAGCAACAGTGAAACCCAAGTGTGTGCATGTGTCTGTGTGTGTAACTAGCTTCCACAAACACTTAGAGTCTGGGCAGACTTTCCTAACCACTGCTTCCCTCTGTGTGACGACTGTCTTGCTCTGAGCTGGGAGTCCTGTGCAGGAAAGCTGTAAGACGCTGCTGCTCCTCGATGGGGAACCTCTACGAGCCTAAGCCTAGTATCAGCTGTGGGAGTGAGTTGGGAATTTTTCGGGCAAACCAAAGCAAACAGGAGTATTGTTATAAACCAAAGTCCTGTTTCCACATCAGCATGGCCCCGGCCCCTGGGTATACTTAATAAGCCTGGACTCCATAGCAAACAATTAGGGAAAGGCTTGGTTTTTGTTTGTTTGTTTGTTTTGCTTTTAAATGATCCAGTAAGAGGAGGAAGATACACATGCCACTGTTACATGATCAACAAAATCCAAAAAATATAGATTGGCCAGCAGCCAAGAACAGAGGGCTATCTCCCATTATCAATCACTATAATATAATACAGAAAACAGCAACCAGGGAGACTCCCTCTTCCACTTGGGAAAGATTTCATTTAACAAAGGCAAGTCAACTTTTCTTTTCTTTTCTTTTCTTTTCTTTTCTTTTCTTTTCTTTTCTTTTCTTTTCTTTTCTTTCTTTCTTTCTTTCTTTCTTTCTTTATTTTTTTCAGGCTTGTTTTATGCATCTGAGCATTTTGCCTACATGTAGGTATGGTGCCTAAGGAGGTCAAAAAAAAAAAAGTCATTTCTTCTAGAACTGAAGTGGTTGTGAGCTACCATGTGGGTGCTGGGACCCGAACCTGGGTCCTCCGCAAGAGCAACAGGCTCTTAGCTCTTAGTACTGAACAGACCCTGACCCCTCCATTCCATCTGTCTTTTCTTCTTCCTTCTATCCTCATCCTCCTGCCTGTGTTTTCTTCCCTCTCTCCCATCCTGTCTTTTTCTGTCTTCTCTCTCTCTCTCTCTCTCTCTCTCTCTCTCTCTCTCTCTCTCTCTCTCTCTCTCATCTGTTTGGCTTATCCTGATTATCAGAGGTACGGCAGGTCAGATTACACTAACAGTAGTTGTGTACACAGAAGTTTAGGTGGATGTGGCAAAGAGGAGAGAAAAAACGGTTATGGTGAGCAGAGGCCCAAACTGGAGTCTTAATGAAGAACATTTTAGAAGGGGATACTTGATACCACAGGAGAAAGCAGGTTTAGGGACAAAGAAGTTTGGGGACACCCAAGGGCTCTGGACATCTGGCTTACCGGTACCAGAGGGGACTCAAGGCACCAGAGAGAAGAAAAGTGCAAGTCATTAAAAGAAACCATCTGGGCCAGACTGGCAGTGCTGCTGCCTGAGTGCAGACCCTAGCTCAGGACGGCCCTTGTGCCTTGCCTCCCCAGAGAAAGGCTATCTGTTCACTCAATCAAGACCTTCCAGTGTTGAAAGGCTTGGACAGACAGACTGAGCTCCCTCTTCGGTGGCTTGCTACAACCAGGGACTATTTCTCATCTTTCTCCTTCAACATGCCTTCAGAATCGACTCTTGGGACTGCCAGAAACTGTGACTCATCAAATTCTCAAGCCAAGAGCACAAGGGCAGTCTCTGGCCTCACTCTCCAGACGGAGCCTGCTCCCTAGTCTTCACATACAGAGGTGACAGGTCCCCGTGGTCCTGTTCTCACCAGCCAGGCTGGTTGCCCATGTCTGCTGTCAGCACAGAGAACACAGAGCTTAAACTGTGTGCTAGCCTCACTGTCCTGATGCCAACCCCCCCCCCCCCCCCACACACACACATGCGCTGCTGCCCCCACAAAATATAGACCTGTCCTGGAAAGTGTCCAGTATTATTTAGTGTGGTAGTGTGACAAGTTTGAGGCCAACCTGGGCTACATAATGAGTTCCAAGCTCTACATAATGAAACATTGTCTCAAAATCCGAACAGCCACAATAGCAATAAGTGTAACAATGTAGGCCAAGTCATAGCAAATGCTTTCTCTGCTAAACGGCAAATGGTAACTATTTTAGGGCTTTGCATGTCACCCAGTTTCTCTTACATAAGTTTCTTCCTTTTCTCCCACCCCACCAAAAATATAAAATGGGCTGGGGAGATAGTTCAGCAGATGAAGGTTTTGCCACACGAAAGATAGAATTTGAGTTGAAATCACCATAACCTGGGTAAAGCTGGACACAGCTTCTAGAACCCCAGAACTCCTACAGTCATATGGGGCACGGCAAAAGAGTTCCTGGAAGCTTGAGGGTCAGCTAACTGCACACAACCAAACAAACTCTCCATATGCTGACATTTAGACACATCCTTTTTCAGTTTTTTCCCTCTTTCATGGCTATTGTAGCAATGTGAGACTAAAACTATACATTGGGCTAGGAGGGTGATTACAGCATCAAAAGACCTAAGCTTAAAGCTTGGCTAGTCCACTGGGTCCTGGCCTTAGTTTCTTAATTTTAGAATCAATGAGCTTGTCTACACAAAGGTGTTAACCTCCCTCCTATACTGAATCTAAGGTAAAAGATGGACTCTAGAGGATGTCTCCTCCCACAAACCCAACTTGAGGTCAACACAAATTTGTACAGGTTTTTGTGCAATTTTGTTGGGAAAGGGAGAAAGATATGTGGGTTTTTTTTTTTTTCAATTTATTTATTTTACTTACATGAGTACACTATAGCTGTCATAGCTGTCTTCAGTTTACCAGAAGACAGCATTGAACCCCATTACAAATGGTTGTGAGCCACCATGTGGTTTCTGGGAATTGAACTGCTAAGCCATCTCTCCAGCCTAAAGATATGGTTTTTTGAGACTGTATGGCTAGCCTCATACTTACTGTGTGAACCAAGGTTGCCTGGACTCTAGCTATCTGATTTATATTTCAGGATCTAGGCTCTGTCAGATCTAACACAGTTTGTTATTTCCATTGACATTAGAGGACACCTGTGGATTCTGGCTGGAATGTCCAAAGGATGCCCTTTCTGATGGTCCCGCAACCCTCTGAAGAGCAAGTGGCAGGAAAGTACACTCTCTGGCTTCCAGTTGCCCTTGGTATGTGTTATGCTTTGGTATGTTCCTGGAATTCATGGCTGAAAAATGTTTTTTTGAAGAGGGCTTAAAACAGGGTTTCATAGAGCTCAGGCTGGTCTTGAAATCTTAAGTAGCCAAGGCTGGCCATGAACCCCTGATTCACCTGCCTCCACCCTCAGAGTATTGGAATCACAGATAGATGCCAGCAAACTTGGTGTTTGTTTATTTTGTCTTGCTGAGATGTGGTCTCACTGCACAGCTCAGCCAGGCTTTGGATTCCTAGTCCTCCTGCCCCAGATCCCAGATCACTGTCCTTACAGGCACATGCCAGCATGACCAGGTTCCTAACTTTCTTGATGTAATTATCATAAATATAGAATGACTCTAGCCAAGTGTAATATAAGTATGTGCATATATACGTATATAAATGCACATTACATATACATATGCATATATAAGTATATATCTTGTGCTAGCACATAATAAGCACTCAATGAATACTGGTTTTAGTCTCACCATCTCCGGGGTGCCTTCCAACTCCAATGCTTCAGGACTTGGACAGTTAATACTTGGTGATGATCTACATATGCAGAGAGGAAAGCACTCAGCACCAATAGCGCTCAGTCTAAGGGCCACCTGGGCGGAACAGCCATTCACACCAGGCACCTGAGGCCGACCTCTTATTCTTTGCTTCGGGGGTGCTTTGGTCGCTGATGACTTTGGTCCCCAATTCAACAATACCTTATCTATTTCTAAATCCTGAAGTTTGTCATTTTGGATGAAATCCATGTGGTCGTTTCATTGCTCTCTCTCTCTCTCTCTCTCTCTCTCTCTCTCTCTCTCTCTCTCTCTCTCTCTTAGCATCTGATTCCAGCAGACACCATTGAGTGTAGCTCAAGTGAGGGTCACATGTTCTGTTTGTCAGTCCGTGGTGTAGCAGCTACGAACTCATCTGGGAGCGATCTGTTCTTGACCACCTTGCAGGAAGCCTTGACTTCAATGCACATCTCCTGACTGTCTGCAAGACACACACGGTTCTTGGTAGCTTCAGGACTGACATTTGTGGCGGTGGGGCTTGAACCCAGAGCCTGGTATTTTCTAGGCAACTTCTCCACCACTTAGCTAACATTTCAATGTCACCTACAAAACGTGCCTAAAGGGTTCATGATGACCTTAGCCGAATAACTCATCCTCAGAACTTGGGAGTAGTTTCCTACTTTCCAAACCATTAAATGCCTTTTACAAAACATGGAGCCACCACTGAGCTGCTATTCTGCCAAAGGGCACACGTTTTATTGGTGCCCGGTTCTTGTTTTCCTTGAGCAGGGTTGGAGTAAAACCTCTTCCTTATATTAGACAGACCTCCGTTGTAAGCAAACACCCACTTGTCTGCCACATTATTGGTTAAGCCATGACTCATGTCTACCTTTCTACCTTTTTTGCTTTGAAAATGGGTTATCTCACTTGGAGGCAAGAGGTGGCCCGATGAACTATGGAAGCTATGGCACTTTTGTGGATAACAAAATACGGCCTATATGCCCAGGCTGGTCTCGAACTCCATATGTAGCCAAGGATGACACTGGACTTCTGATTCTCTTGCTTCTACCATCCAAGTGCTAGGATTATAGACAATGTACCACCACACAGTTCTAGGAGATGCTAGGGATGTGTCTTAGCTAGGGTTTTATTGCTGTGAAGAGATACCATGACCACGGCTATTCTTTTTTTTTTTTTTAAAGATTTATTTATTTATTCTATGTAAGTACACTGTAGCTGTTTTCAGACACTCCAGAAGAGGGTGTCAGATCTTGTTACAGATGGTTNTGAGCCACCATGTGGTTGCTGGGATTTGAACTCTGGACCTTCGGAAGAGCAGTCGGGTGCTCTTACCCACTGAGCCATCTCACCCTCCCACCATGGCTATTCTTATAAAGGACAACATTGAATTGGGTTGGCTTACAGTTTTTGAGGGTCAGTCCATTATTGTCATGGCAGGAAGCATGGCGGCACACAGCAGACATGGCGCTAGAGAAGGAGCTGAGAGTTCTACATCTCGATCAGCCGGCAGCAGGAGACTGCGGACCACAGCGAGTGCAGCTTGATCATAGGAGACGCCATAGGTGACCCACCTCCTCCAACAAGGAGACACCTCCTACAAGTGCCACTCCCTATGGCCAAGCATTCAAGACCTTAGTCTTTGGGGGCCATTCCTATTCAAACCACCACAGGATGGAAACTAGGGCTTCATTTGTGCCAAGAGAGAACTTTGCCAATGGAGTTACATCCTTACCCAAAGAACTGTAGTATGAACACCATTAATTTTCATTTGTCAGAGCTGTTAATATTAATGTCGGTATCCCCTATTAACTGCAGTTTCATTCTTGGACTCTGCTGTAGAGACCTTGGTGTCCTGGGATTTTATTTTATTTTATTTTATTTTTGTAGCCCTTATGCGCAGTCCCTAGAATCTTTCCTACAGTGGCCCTGGGCAGGTTTCAAGTTGAATTATGACTCTCTTCCTCGCTTTCTATGTGCCAATGTTACACTGTATATAGTAAATATTACTAATGTGTATTAAGAAAACAACTATTCTGTCAGAGTGAGCAGGGCCAGAGTGAGAGCCAGAGAGATGGTTCAGCGGTTAAGAGCACTGACTGCTCTTCCGGAGGTCCTGAGTTCAAATCCCAGCAACCACATGGTGGCTCACAACCGTCTGTAATGAGATCGGATGCCCTCTTCTGGAGTGTCTGAAAATAGCTACAGTGTACTTACATATAATAAATAAATAAATTTAAAAAACAAAAAAATAAAAGAACTATTCTTTTAAAGACAGAAGAAGACAAAAAGCTGCTTCTAGAAGTTCTGGGATTGTTTTGAGCAAGCCAGGGTCATTTTGTGACGGGACCCTGCCAGTGCATGACTAAAGAAAAGATGTTCTGCTCTTATCTGTCTGACCTTTGGTTGTCTTTGCTCTTTGCCAGTTTCCCTCACACAGGCTAAGCAGTTGTGCAACTCCAAGGCCCTTACCTCCAGCTGCCTTCTCGGAATGAGAAGAGGAGAGAGCTGTTTCTGAAAACTTGTTCTCCTGCAAATTTTAGGGGTGTGTGGAAAACTGTTCCTGAGAACTCTATCATTTCATTGGGTGAGCCTTAGTTCAGGGACAGGACCAGCCACTTAACGACAACCACTACAACAACAGAAATCCTTTTTGTCCTGGCTTGTCACCAAACCAGAGGACCCGAGTTTGATCCCTGAGACCCAAATGGTAGGAGAGAACTCCCCCCAAAGTTGTTCTCTGATTTTCATACATATAACATGGCATGTACACCATCCTACCAATGTGCATACACATTAAATAAATAAATGAACTCTGGGTTCTTATTAAAAACAAAATAAAACCAAAGAAAACGAAAAAAAAAAACTATCTCACTTTTCCTTTCATTTTCCAACTGGGAGATTACCCACCTCTTAATCCATGAACTTCCTTGGAATGGAGCCTAAAGGACAATGAGTCAGAAAGGGCCAGGACATACACACACACTTTTTTTTTTTTTTTTTTGAGACAGGGCTCCACACAGCTCACACTGGTTATATAACTGAGGATGGTCTTGAACCCCTGGTCCTCCTGCCTCCACCTCTGAAGTGCTGGGATCACAGGCACATGCGACAACACTGACTTCAGCACTAATCTGGATGGACGATATCAACACAGAGCACAGAGGCTGAAAACCAGCCTGAAAGGCAGAGTCGAGGGGCTGAGGGTGGGGGCTCCATGCCCAGTTTCCACACAGCCTTTGGTGGGGGACACCTGGGCTAAGCTAATGAGAACCCTTGCCTGATTATACCAAGCGCCCGGTTGGTGACAAGCTAGCTGAGACAACCAGCTTGGAAAGCTACCTCCTGAAAAACGTCAAAGGTTCTTCCAGAAATGGAATCAAGTCCTTTTTCTATACCCAAAGTCTTCTCCACCTAGACCCATCAGGGTCACAAGTTTCCTCGCTACTGTCACATGTGGGTTATGCTGGAACCCTCAAATGGCTGTCCCCAGTCAGTACCACCTGTCCCAAGCCCCCTCTCTGTCTTCTAAGCCATTATTTCGCCTCTGAGATCATAATCTCACTCAAGTCCCAGGCTTTCACTTGATGGTCAAACCCTGGCTCTGGACAACATCTGAGCCTCTCATTATTTTCCTTTCTCCAGCTTTGAGGGTGTGTGTGTTTGTTTGTGTGTGTGTGTGTGTGTGTGTGTGTGTGGTCTGCAAGCAAGTGTGTAGATAGTATTGTGGGTCATGTGTGTAGGTGCACAGGTGTGGTGGGCCATGTGATTTGGAAAGGCCGCTTAGCCCACAGCGTTAACTCAGCTGTGCACAGGTAACTTTAACACAGGTTTCTCTTTCAGAACTAGGAGCTTACATTTTTCACTGGGTAAGCACAGGGTTTCTGTTAGTTCACTCAGAACATGGTTGTCTCCTCTTAAAAAATTCAATAATCTACCTCCCAAAAGGAAGTACACTGTACTCTGTGAACATTTCATGTGGGTTATTTAAGAATTACCAGAATCCAAGTCTCCGTGGGATACACCCCAATTGCAGTCACCTTAAATCACTATTTATTGATTGGTGGGTAG
Organism: Mus pahari; assembly: GCF_900095145.1. Lineage (NCBI taxonomy): Eukaryota > Metazoa > Chordata > Mammalia > Rodentia > Muridae > Mus > Mus pahari. The sequence continues at coordinate 57,084,260 of NC_034602.1, forward strand.
ATGCTGAGGGTGACATTACAGAGATACAAATAATCCAATGAAAGCCAAATACTAACTGACCACAAAATATGCCCATTAAAATCAGTACTAAAAAACAAAACAAAACAAATTATTCTTTTTTTTTCCATTCTTATGGAAACATTGGTGCTTACAAACATACAGGGCAGTCTGCCTAGTGTGTCTGACAAAAACAAAACAAGGTGGTATTATTTGGGAGGGGTGTTTGTTTTTAATAATAATAATAAGGGATGGAGAGATGGTCCAGTGGTTAGAGCACTTGCCGCTCTCTCAGAAGACCAACACTCATACCAGGTGGCTCACAACCATCTGTAACTATGATTCCAGCAGATCCGATTCCTATTCGGCCTCCCTGGGCAGCAGAATACCCATGGCATATATTTACAAAATCTATGTGCATGTACATAAAAATAAACAAAAGCAATAATCTTTAAGATGAAAATAATAAGGAGGAACGGTGGTGATTTGCGCATGGGACTCACTATGCAATGCTCTGAACGCCTGTACGGTGTTCATCTGAGCAGTGGGCAGGATGAAGCCGCCTTAAACTTACCAAACTTCAGGGAGCTGGGAGCTGCTGAGGGAGGTTGCGTAGCAGGAAGCAAGCTGTCCTTCTGACTCGTGTGTTACCTGAGCTGTGAAATGGGAAAAAAAATGCCATTAGTAACCCAAAAGATGCTAATGAGGAATCTGCCATTAAGAATCACTGATACACCAGTGGTGGTGCATGCCTTTAGTCGGAACATTTGGGAGGGAGGCAGAGGCAGAGGCAGAGGCAGAGGCAGAGGCAGAGGCAGAGGCAGAGGCAGAGGCAGAGGCAGAGGCAGAGGCAGAGGCAGAGGCAGAGGCAGAGNCAGAGGCAGAGGCAGAGGCAGAGGCAGAGGCAGAGGCAGAGGCAGAGGCAGAGGCAGAGGCAGAGGCAGAGGCAGAGGCAGGCACATCTCCGTGAGTTTGAGGTCAGCCTGGTCTACTGACCTATTCCTTCAGGTTTGGGTGCCCTTCACGCCGTCCTTTCTGCTTACATAGCCAAGCCTCCTTAACTGTTTGGCTTTATGGTCAGTAAAACACTTTTGAGTAGCCGGGTTCTGTACAGCAGACTTTATTATATAATTACACACCACAGAGGATGAATCCAACTGTGGCAAGAGCCTCCTTCCTCCTGCCCCTACCAAGAACAACCACGGCCTGCCTCCAGTAAAGGATGATGAATTGTGATAACTCCGGGTGTCCAGCTCAGTAAGCATTCGCTCCAAAGTTCACCCCTGGGCGATGGCCAGGCTAACTAAGCTTGAACTTCTGATTAGCATATGGTGCTTAAGGAACTTTGACCCACAGACACTTGGCACTGCCTCGCTGCTCTGAGTCCAACCTGTGTCAGGAGTGCCCATTTCAAGGGTGATAAAGAACCCGTCTGTTTGCTTCCTGCAAACGGAGGTGGTGCCATGTCACTGCCTGACCTATCCCTGTCCACCAAACCCTCGACAAAGGAAGTGTGCAGCCCACAGGTCAGCTTTCCAAATGATCAAGTTGAAAGGAGACAGATTTCTAGACAGAAGAACACTGAAGTTCTACCTGGCATTTTGAAGTTTCCTAAGATATATGCATGTAGTCCCAAGATCAAAGCACTTGGAGTAGCGATCACTTGACTGGGAGACACTGTGTTCTCCCTGAAGGTTCCTGGGCTCCTTTTTTATTGACATGCCATAAAACAGAGAATTGGATACAAGGAAGAAACCACAGATGTTGAGAGTCCACGCCCCTGCCTTAGACAGGATACATAGTCCTGCTGCCTTCATTTGCTGAAGTCCCAGCCGTCAGGGGCTCAGAAGGGACTGTATTTAGAGATCACATCTTCAGAGCAGTGATCCACGTCACATAAGACCACAGGGATGGGTCCTGCTGGGTCCTGCCATGCTATGTTTGGAGTCCTTAGAAGAAGAGGGTATGAGGACCAGACAAGAGATGAAACAGCAAGAAGAGAGTCATCTTGAGCCATCTAGATCACCAAGTAAAGGTCCTTGCCACCAGACCGTAGCTTGATTCCTGAAAGCCACACAGTGGAAGGAAAGAACTGACTCCCACAAGCTGTCTTCTGACCTCCGTGCGTGGCCTGCCACCCAGCAATAAATAAATATGTGTTCAAATGGTTAAAAGGAGGGGGCCATCGGTGGTTACTCTGATCTTGAATTCCAGCTTCTACAACAACAGTGACATCAGCTTATGCTGCAGAAGCCACTGATCTGTGGTGCTTTCTTACGGTCCTCCAGTTAATCAATGCCAACTTCCCATGCCCCAACACCATGTCTCAGGGCCATCATGCCAAACATGAGCAGAGGTGGCTAAATGCATGATTAAAGGACAAGAGTGGGCAGTGGGGAGGAGACGGGCACACATGATCTATCTACAACTACTACATTTAGAAACTCTATGGTACCATAGATCATATAAAATATGGCCTAATGCTTATGGTGTTGGCTCTTGGGCTAAGCCAGTACAGGACATTTAAAAACATCCACCATTCATGCTTTCAACACATATTAAATGGACACCATTCATGAACATTATATACCAGGACCTTTTGCCAAATGCAGGTAATAGCAATTGTAGCTCTGCAGCCACGGTAATTATGATCTAGACACCTGGGCTAGAAACATTAGGTTAAGAAGACAAAGCCACTGCCGTCTAAGTGGGGGGTAGATTAACAGGACACAGGATTGCAGGGAGACCATTATAAAATGCTGGGTTGCCAGTTAGCATGTGCAAGGAGCAATGGAAACCAGGAAGGCGGGGATGCCTCCATCTAGACTAATCAAGGATGATGAGAACCAAGGGACGAGTCTACGTGTCCAACAGACACAGAAGGAGAGGAGACATTTTCCCGAGTTCACAGGGAAGGAAGAGACATGAAGAATACAGTATCCAGTTTGGCAAGAGAGATGCGGTGTGGGCAGGGCCCGAGGCTAAATGAGCAGAGGAACCGGAATTCATATCTGATAGTACAGGGAGCCACTGAGGACTTCTAATCAGGAAGGAATCAAGTAGAGGAGCATCCTAACCCCGATGCAGAGGAGGACTGAGGGCTATGGGCACAGGGATGCCTGGGTCAACGTTAGAGCCTCGGAACTAGAATGGTCAGTGTGTTCATCCATGGCCAATGCAGGCACTGCCCAAGGGCATCACACACAGAAGTGGGAGCACTAGGACGGGAGAAAGAAAAGAGGAGGCAAGAAATGGGAAGAAAAGGAGGATGAGAGGGAGGAAGGAACAAACATGGGAACTACTTTGGTCATTAGCCCAGAACTATACAGTTAGCAGAGAACCATACAGTTGAAGATGGCCTTGAACCCATGACCTCTCTGCCTGGGGAGATTTCTCACACTTGAGTGCTGAGATTTTAGTCATGTACTCGTGTGAGAAGATGTATTTCTTTAAAAACTTGAGCCATCAGAAAACAGAGCTCCTTCCTTCCTGTTACTGAAGCACGACTGTGCCCACTCTCCTCACAGATCCATCAACTGGCAGGGCTAAGGGCAGCCCTTCCCTTCAGAGGGAAGCGTGCTCGAGTTAATTAGTCTAAATGTGTAAGTGCAGTGAATGCTAATTAAAACAGAAGTAAACATTAAAAAACAAATGAGAAACTAATGGTTGTGTAATTAGAGATTTCGCTCCCTCCCGGCGGACACGGGCCAGACTAAGACAACAAACAAGACAACAAAGGGTTTAAAAACCTATCGCCTTGTCACAGGCTAGCTTTGATTTCCTTGGCTCTCACACTGGAAAGGACTGCAATAAATGCCCTCTCAGCGTTTTGGCTAAGATCAAGTGTCGAAAAAATATTATTTATGAATGAACACTGAATTCAGACTGAAGAGAAGCAGGCATCTGGCCTGAAACCTGCATCTCTCAGCCAAGCATTCGGAAGGCCGAGTCAGGAAGGAAACAGGGAATTTAAGACCAGCCTGGGCTACATGCAAACACCAAGCAAATTTCAACTCTCAGCACTCACATAAAAAGCCACACACACACACACACACACACACACACACACACACACACACACGCACGCACGCAACCTTAAAACATGGGGGAGGGGGTAAAGGGGACACGGGGGAGTAGGCAGAGCTACGTGGGTTCATGGAGAACACTGGTCAGTCAGGCTAGTCACCAGAGCACTGTGCTGTGTCCAGTGAGTGTCTCCAAAAGTGAGGTGGAGAGTAAACCTGACAGCACAGGTACACACACACACACTCACATACACAGACTCACACTTTCACACATACTCACACACACACACACACTCACGTACACAGACTCACACTTTCACACATACTCACACACACACACACTCACGTACACAGACTCACACTTTCACACATATACTCACACACACACACACTCACATACACAGACTCACACATAGACTCTCACACACACATTCACATACACACTCACACAGACTCATACACACACACACACAGTCACACACACACATACACACTTACATATAGACACACACACACTGAGATGTATCGAGGGTAAGTGATACTACAATAAACACTGAAGGCCGCTAGGACAGAGGAGAGACTATCTTGTGAGGGAATGGATATTTAAATTCTGCACTACAGGGGAAATAAGTGCAGGAGAGAACTCTTCTGAAAATTATCCTGAACATATCCCCTCTTTGTGTGGACGAAACTTGGAATGTAAAAAGGCTTCTTTATGCAAGAAAGTTTTGAAAAAGTCCAAAGCCTCCAGCCTCCAGGAGCTGTGCTTTCTTCCCCAACTTCCCTGAACAAGCTGCCCTCTTGTGGCCTGAACACCACCGCAGGCCGAGAGCCCAGCCTGTCCACCAATGCCCATCAGGAGATGGCATGCCCCAAGCTTCTATGTGAGAGGGGACATGGCCATCACGGGTTAGGGACACAGCTCTAAGTCACTATGAAAATTGGGTTGCCACAAAATAATATGGTTTGAGGCTGACAAATTCAATGGGTGATTTAATCTCGATGTTAACTGCTACTTAATTTGAATATCCTAGTGCCTACTTTCACTTTGGCAAGGTGGAGCCCGCCAGCCTATCAAAAGCAAGCGGAGATCCTCACAAGTCAGGGCCGAGAAAGCAGACTTGCAAGTTCACATGCTGCCATGGGTGAGTGGGAGAGTCCCACGGTATCCTTGCACTAACGCAGAGGTAACTGAAGGATATTTAACTTTGTTCTTGAAATAACATTGACATGGGGGAATCCAGATGTTAAGAAATACTTAGCATGTGTTTAGAAAGGAAAAGATGGGGGCTGGTGAGATGGCCCAGTGGGTAAGAGCACCCAACTGCTCTTCCAAAGGTGCAGAGTTCAAATCCCAGCAAGCACATGGTGGCTTACAACCATCCTTAACAAGATCTGACTCCCTCTTCTGGAGTGTCTGAAGACAGCTACAGTGTACTTATGTATAATAAACAAATAAAATCTTAAAAAAAAAAAAAAAAGAAAGAAAGAAAGGAAAAGATGGAAGCCCTTTGGTGTCCCAGGCCTAAATCCCAACATTTAGAAAGTAGAAGGCGATCAGGAGTTCAAGCTTAGCCTCAGGTACAGAGCTTGAGACCCAGCCTGGGCTACAGGAGACCTGGGTTCCTAAAACAAAACAAAATAAGTACACACAAGTGGAGAGGGATGGGAAGACAGGAGGAGGGGTCAAATTGCTCATCTGTCTGGAAACTGCACCCTAAACATAATAAAACAAAAGATATACCCCAAATAAAAGGTCTCGTGTACATAGCCTAGGCTGGTCTTGGGTTGGCTGTGTGGCTGAAGCTCACCTTGAACTCCTGACCCACTTGCCTCTACCTCCCAAATACTGAGATAGCAGGTATGCCCCAGCATGTCAGCTGAACAATTTTTTTAAAAGTTTTGTTAATTTTTATTTTGATGTGTCTAGGTACCTTGCCTGCATGTATGTATGCGCATGTATGCCTGGTGCCTAGGGAAGCCAGAAGAGACTATCAGACTCCCTGAGACTGCTGAGAATCAAACCCAGGTCCTCTGGAAGAGCAGCTCCTTATCTATCTATCTATCTATCTATCTATCTATCTATCTATCTGTCTGTCTGTCTGTCTGTCTGTCTGTCTGTCTGTCTGTCTGTCTGTCTGTCTGTCTGTGTCTGTCTATCTATCTATCTATCTATCTATCTATCTATCTATCTATCTATCTGTCTGTCTGTCTGTCTGTCTAGAGAGATTGCTCAGACTAGAGTCTCAGCAATGGAAGGAAGCGGCTGAAGCAGAGGGTCCTGAGTGGGAGGCTTGTTTATAAGGGAAGGAGAGGGGAGAAGGTTCCAGGGGCAAAATCACTTGCTGTGCAAGACCGAAGGCTTCATCTGGATTCCATGGAGGAAGGCGAGCTCTGTCCACTAACTTCCACAAGGGTGCTGGCACTAACACATGGAAGTGTGAGCCACCGTGCTGGTTTCTGACTGCTCTGTTTGAAAGAGCCTGCTAGTTAACAGCCCTTTCCTTTCTTCTCTTCACTTCTTATACTAAAGTATGCATGCACCGTCCTCTGTAGCCCTTTGTAGCATCTCCCTACTTGCCCCTTTCAACAGATCCACCCTGAAGTAGGTGGTCTATCACGACTGGATACTTAACTGTGAAATGAAACACTCTCACTCTGTCAGACAATGATCCTTCAATCAAATGAGTTTTCAACAACATCCTCGAGTCCTTCCTTAGGTCTACCTCAAGTCCTTCTTCTATGAATAAAAGCTCAGATATTTGCTCAAATCCCAGAGCAATCGCCCATGGTAGGCAAACAACCTCAGCAAGCAAGTCACTGAGACCAGAGGCTGCTGTTGAATGAGGGGGGGCCTTTTGTTCTAAAGCTGAGAATGCAGGTGTACGAGGGATCTGGTGTCTCTGGGTTTACACAGAAACAATGGATTTCAGCAGAGCTGTTCCAACAGCTTAAAGGTTCGTTTCTGAGCAGGCGCAGTGATACACAATGCTATCTATGGAAGGTTCAGTTGGGAAGGGTGCAGAGTCGGAGGCCAGGCTACATACATCCCCAGACCTTGTGTCAAAACAAGATAAAGGTGCATCTATGTAAATGAAAGACCTGGTAAGGGTTATGCTGCAAAGAATGATCTTGTAAGAAATGTGCTGGGCTTCAGTCCCACCCTGAGGGCTCCATACCCCTTCTCATCATCATCCCGGGGATAACAGTCTGTCAATCTGACAGGCACTCCCAGGCACCACCAGTTCCTGCCTTCCTTCTCTTTTTTTTAAATTGGTGAGTGGAGGTGTATGTTTTATTTTTTGAGATAACATTGCTCATGTAAGCAAGACTGGCTTCTAACTTGGTGTGTTGTTGCAGGGTGATCTTGAATTCCCGAGGCTTCTGCCTTGACTGGCCAAGGTCTGGGGTTGCAGGCACCAGCTGTCAAGTCCAGCCTGTGACCTCTTCCTTTTTGAGTACAATTTGGCCACATATTGGGCACACCAGTGCATCCTGTTGGTGGTGTATTCCGATAAGACTCAAATAGCGCCACAAAGAAACTCCTGGGGGAAATAGAAGGTGTTGTGGTACGTGCCTATATTGCCCAGCATGTGGGAGGTAGAGGCAGGAGGATAGAGTTTGAAAACGAACTGATCAAAAGGAGGGAAGGGAGAAGAAGGAAAGAGAGGGAAGAAGACGGCTTTCCACTACTGCCCGCAATGTAGAGAAACACCAATTTATTTCTATCCTCTACACGAAGCATGTGTAGAAATGACAGATGCTGCTTAGGCGGGGCCAGCAGGATTTTGTGTCACCAGTAGCCTTAGCCAACTCCACTCCTCCAGTCTCTATCCAACGCCAATTCCTCCAGGATGCCCTTCCTCCCAGCCTCATTCACACAGATTCCCTCTCCTTCTCCGGCCCCATTCTCGCAGTACCTATTACAGGTCGAAATTAAATACTGGCCAAGTTTGGTTGGTGATCAGTTATCCTCAGATGTGGTCTCCATGGAGACAGAGTTGTTGTCTCACTCCTGCATCTGGGGTGGAGTACAGCACTTGACACAACCTAGTGGCTCAAGCTCACAATGCAAAGCCAACGGGGAATGTAAAGTTTTGTGGTCCACTGTGGAAAGCAGAAAGAACCACACGATCCTCATGGAACATGCTTAGCTATACAGACGGCATCTAAGTCAATATGCAATAGAGATTCTTGCACATATGTTTGTTGTTCCACTATGCACAACAGCCAAACAATAGAATCAACAGAGATGCCCATCAACAGAGAAATTCATAATGAAAAAGACATGCACAGACTCAACGGAGAAAGAACCAAATGTCACTTGCAGAAGAGTGGATGGAACTGGGGATAATGATGTTAATTAAAATAAACCAGACTCAAAGACAAATACTTCATTTCCTCTAGTATATAGAATGTATGTAACATGCAAGCAAAACCAAGAGAAGGGGCTGTGGGCAGAATATGCGCAAAGTACAATGACATGTATTATGAAAACGTTGCATGAATCTTCTATTGCCAGGCATGGTGATTCGCAATGTGTCTGCCTACCCGCCCCCCTCAAATCCTGGTATTCGAGGGTAGAGGCAGGAAGATCAAGAGTTCAAGTCCATCCTGGGTTAGATGAGATTCAATCTACAGAAAGGAAAAGCAACATTGCTTTGAACACTAAAGAAAAATGAAAACAAAAGCAAAAACAAAACCAGAATTCATACGATGAAATTGAATTGCGATAATCTAAAAAGGGAAGAAGGAAAACCAGGGGCTGGGGCCAAGCCACTGCTTACCCAGGGCTCAAACAAACATCCCCCAGCCCTGAACTGTAAAGAAGTGGCCAGGTAATCCTATTTGGCAGCTCACCATGGGTGACCAGCACCAGGGCAGGCAAGGTCTTGACTCAGCAGAATTCTTCTGAGGTTCACTTGTTATCACTCTGATCATCTTTCAGGGCCCTACCCCAAATCAGGAAGACGTGCTAGCTTAAAGGGAGGGTTTGTGGTGTTCTGCTAAATCAGCCTTTAAGGTAGGGTAGAAAAAGAACACTTGCTTGTGATTCCTTAGTTCCTAGTTCTGTCTACTGACACACACACACACACACACACACACACACACACACACACACACACACACACACACAAAAGTTCCAGTCTGAGGCCGGTGCACAGCAAACCACAAATTAAACAGCCAGCCTCGTGTTCTTTCTGACTTTACACAAATTTTGATATTTATCTTTCTTTTTCCACTCCCATTTACTTTACAACTGGACAGCCATGAGAAGACCCGTGAAATCACTCAGACGCACATACTTTTGGAACACTATACTCACGAACACACACTTGGGGAACGTTACCTTCTCTCTAATTTTCCTCCAGACTCTCACAGAGCCACAACACTTAAAAATATGATGAGCCAGCCAAAGTACTGTTGTCCAAACACTCAAAGCACTCATAGGGTTTGCACAATCACTAGGAATTTCTCAAGAGGGCCGGAGTCTGACGGTTAGACGTCTCCCCAGCATGAGACAGAATCTGCATTCACCACCTAGAAAATGCACAACTGGGTTGAGAATGTACCTCAATCTATAGAGAGCTTCAAGCTTTGGGTTCTAACCGCAGCACTACACAGAACCGAATATGGTGGCCCAGAGCTAGTGAGTTCAAAGCCAGCTTGAGGGGGTGGGGAAGGAAGAAGAGGAGGGGGAAAAGGGAAGGAAAGGAATGTGCAGAACCCTCACACCCTCTAAATGCATCCAGAGCTTCTAAGATTGATTTTTTTTGTTTGTTTGTTTTGTTTTGTTTTGTTTTTGAGACAGGGTTTCTCTGTGTAGCCCTGGCTGTCCTGGAACTCACTTTGTAGACCAGGCTGGCCTCGAACTCAGAAATCTGCCTGCCTCTGCCTCCTGAGTGCTGGGATTAAAGGCGTGCACCACCACCGCCCGGCTCTAAGATTGATTTTTAAAATACAAGAGCAATGCAGCCAGGCATGGTGGTACATGCCTAACTCTAGCATATCCTAGCACGAGGAAGCATGATCTTCAGCACGGGCTTCTTCCAAGTCAGCATGGGCTAAAGTACAAGACCAGAGATGCAGATGTTCTGAGCGGCAATCAGCTCCCCCTTCCCTAGTACAGATGTTTCCAGAGAGTGAGGGTCCACACTGCCTGGAGACTTTTATCTCCTCTCAGATACCAGCAGAATCCCAGCCACCCTCTCCAAGCTCCATCTAAAACACAAGCTGCCCAGAACTCAGAATGTTGACAACACATGTTGTCCCTGCTCTCCCAATGTGTGTGAGTGTATGTGTGTGTGTGTGGGGGGGGTACGTATGGACAGAGACATCTCCACTGAGTGTATCTACTACACCTTGGGGGACAAGAGACTAGCACCAGGATCCCTTATTTTAAGACAGTGGAATAATGCCAAAAGCATTTAAGTGCACTCTTCATCTAAGAATCCTTTTTTTGCCATGACAATAAATAAATAAAAATTAAAGAAATCCATTTCTTCTCCTCTACAGCACACCCTTTTACACATTTTTAACATTTCTCAAATAACCCATGGGCCTGTTGATTCATTTTTAAAAGCTATCATTAAATTGCCAGCACTGCTTTTACACTCTGTAATCAAGTTCCTTCAAAGATAATCTGCAAAATGCACTGTATTTAAAGATACGCTAAAAATCAATAGAAAGGTCACCTTGTCTACCTGGCTCAAGGACCAGAGGCAAAAGAGGGAGACTGGACTGTGGGATCAAGGTGTCTAAAGAAAAAAGCAGCAATCCCACCTGAGAAGCAGAATTGGGGGGAGGGGAGGAGCCTAAAGGAATAAAGATGGGAGAAGTCCTCCAGAAGGTTCCATGCCAAACCAAGTTCCTTCTACTGTGAAGTTTAGGGTTAGCTCAAGCTCCTGAGGCAGTTACCATCACGCTATAGGGTTTTCTCCTTGCCAGGACTAGTTCTGGTCTCACCCAGTAGGAGTCTTGGCTCTCCTCATCTGTCTGAGTTAAGATCATTACTGCTGTGATAAGACATCATGACCAAAAGCAACTTGGAGGTAGGTGAAAGGGTTTACTTGACTTACATGTCTGGAGTAACAACAGCCAACTGAAGGAAGCCAAGGCAGGAAATGCAACTGGGCAGGAGCTGGGGAGAGGAGCTGAGGCCCTGGAGGTGAGCTGTTTACTGCTTTGCTTCCCATGGCTTGTTCAACCTGCTTTCTTATAGCACCCAGGACCACCAGCCCAGCTGTGGCACCACCCACAGTTGCCTGGGCTCTTTCCATCACCCACTAATTAAGAAAATGCCCTACAGACCTGCCTCTAGCTCAGTCTTATGGAGGCTTTACTCAGTTGAGGTTCTCTCCTTGCAGATGACTTTAGCTTGCGTCAAGTTGACATAAAACTAGCCAGCACACCATCCAAGGCTGCCTCTAGGGAGATAATGCTTTTCATTTCCCCAAAGTGACTTTCTTCTCTTTTTTGTTTTGTATTGTGTTAAGTTGGAGACAGGGTCTCATGTAGCTCAAGCTAGCCTCAAACTTACTTTATAGCTGATGCCGGCCTTGAACTCTTAATTCTCCAAGACCACCTCCAAGGTGGTCAGGGTAATGATGGAGACAGGAAGGGCAGGAATTACATAGGAGTTATCCTCAGTTACATAGCTAGTTCAAGCCAGCCTGGGCTAAGTGAGACCTGGTTCCCAACACAAATCAAGACAGACAAAACAGAACCCACCAAGTCAAGTCACAGAGCCTGCCTCATTGATACCTCATGTGGCACAGAATTTCAGAAGTTCAAGTGATGTCAGGAACCACATCAAATGACGATAATTAAATATTAAAACAACCCTCAGTGTAGTGAGTATCTTAAGTGAATCGGCATGTAGTGCGTTTTCCAACAGTTTGACTTGGGTCTTTCCATGACAGTCTACAGACATGTTTATGAACAAAATACACTGTTTCCCAGGTAGCAGGCACATATATGCACTCTGCCCACAACAAGTTTCTTTCCTATGCATGACTACGTCTACCTCCTAGAAACCTAAACCCCTGACAGCAGAAATAAGCAGAGCTACTCGGACCCAACCTTCTCCTAGCAGAGATGTCGGCAGTGAAGCACCTGCTCTGAGCAATGAGAGCCAATCGTGGTCAGTCGCTATCCCAGAATGCTTGAGGATAACTGAACAGCTGCCTAGACTTAGCCAGGGGCTGGAGTGATGGTTCAGTGTATAAACCCCTGGGTTTGAGCCCCAGTATCACAGTAAGAGCAAATGTGTAAATAAACAAAATAGTGCAGAAAAAGTCATCCATATTACAGTCGAGTGACATTTTTGAGCCCTTTTTTTAAAACCAGAAGTTCATTTTAGTGCAGCCTGTAGCCTCTACATTGCTCACCAGCAAACTAAACTGACACCATAGAAACTGCCTGTTTCTTTTTTCTTTTCTTTCTTGGACATGGTGGCACAGGTATATCTCTGTGAGTTGAAGGCTATCCTGGTCTATGTAGGAAGTTCCTGCCTAGCCAGGTCTGCACAGAGACCTGTCTTAATAACAAACAAAAAGTGTGTGTGTGTGTGTGTGTGTGTGTGTGTGTGTGTGTGGTACCCATGCATGGTGTGTATACTTGCTACTGTGGGTTATATATGCAGGTGTCTTTTCCTCAATCTCTAGCAATCTCCAAGTTTTCTTCTTAAAATTGAAAAAGAACTATGAACAGAACTTCATGGGCACACCCTTCAGTAGGGCTCCATGGAAGGCCAACTGCCCCAAATCTTTGGAAGCTGTGGAAAAAAGCAAGGTGTAGCTGTCATCGCTTTGATGGTCCACAGCTAGAACAGTTTCCACACCCCAGCCAGGATTAGAGTTTACTCTCGAAGTGGGGAGGGAGGAAGTGATGCACACCACTATGATGGGATGTAATCTGGCCCACAAACACTCTGCCTTACACTATCCTCTGGGCTGCAGGGCAGTCTTCACACAGACATGAGTATACACTGTGCTGCAAAAGACAAAGCTGAGTCCTGGGTGTAATCCCTCACTCAAGAGGATTGCAAGTTTGAGGCCAGCTTGAGATACAGAACGTGATCTCAAAAAACTGAGTTTGGTGTGGTGTGTGGTCACGCATGCTCGTAATCCCACCCAGCACGTGACAGGTAGCATCCAGACTGCTGCTAGCAGATGCACAGGCAACAGACGGAGCAACCTCCCAAGAGGACAAAGGGTTTTATAGTTTCACTACCAGCTAGGCTGTGCCATGTATGAGACCATTTATAGGGATTCATGTGATGTGCAGATTTCCAAACAGACCTAGGCTCAACCTTGTGATTGCTGCAAAGCTAGGAGGTCTCAAGTTCCAATCCCCACCCAGCACCCACATGAAAATCTAGAGATCCTTGAAACCCTGACCCCTATGCTGTAGTGGGCAGAGGCAGGAGGATCAATGCTGTTTGCCTACTACCACCTGAGGCTTCCCTGAGACGTAGTACCTCAGGAAAATGTTCCTTTATGGCTTCTGCCAGTGATGTCAGTGAGCACACACATGTGTGGACACACACGTAAGCACACACACACAAGCAACACGCAAGAAGCTGTTGTGTAGTTACAGAAAAGTTTTTCTAGTAAAGCCCAACGCCATTAGTATAAATCACCATCCAAAATTAGTTCTGTGGGTCAAGTGGAACTCTCATTCTTGACCTATGGAAGCTCTGCGTTGTGTTGGAAAGACTGTGGTGGCAGCAGTGGGGACAACATCACTAAAATTGTCACTTTACTTTCCAGTATATGCAAATCATTCGGCCTTTCTGTGCTTGATTTTCTTCATCTGACTGACCGTGGAATCTCTAAGTTAGCACATCTTCCTGACTTATTATTTGCTGGAAGAATGACGAAATCAGTAGTGGACAAATGACAATGATATATAATTCCCCCAAATGGTTACCTCAGATGAATTCTGTTCCCTCCTTTGTACCCCATGGTTCTTACAATAAGATTAGAGTTCGTTGTGACAGAGAGGTAAATATTGGAAAGAGAAATTATCTTCAGTGGTTAAGAAAAGGAAGATTACTTAACTTTGAGGACATCTAAAATTTGGAGAAGAGGACTGGAGAGATGTCTTGGACATTAAAAGCACTGGCTGCTCTTCAAGAGAGCTGGGGTTCAGTTCCTGGCACCCAGATGACGGCCCTCAATTGCCTATAACTCCATTTCCAGGGAATCTGACACACTTGCTCTTCTGGCCTTTGTGGACAGCAGTCACATTCTTGGTACGCATACATACAGACAAAATATTCACACATATAAAAGATAAGTAAGTCAATTAATAAGATAAATCTTTTTGTAAAGAAAATTGTATAAAGTTTACAGAAATAAGGACTTGTTGTTATTTCTGCAAAGTATCAAAATAGTATTGGACATGTGGGCTTAAAATGTTCATTTGTGGACTGGAGAGATGGCTCAGTGGTTAAGAGCATTGACTGTTGTTCTTCCAAAGGTCCTGAGTTCAATTCCCAGCCACCACATGGTGGCTCACAACCATCTGTAATGGGATCCAATGCCCTCTTCTGTTGTGTCTAAAGACAGCTGCAGTGTACTCATATAAATAAAAACAAATAAATCGTTAAAAACAAATGTTCATTTGTTCAAAACCAAAATGTTAGGTCAGATCACCTGCGACAAACCCATAGCCATTACAGAGCAGTGTTTCTAATGTTTTTCACATAAATTGTAAGAAAGGTGGTCGTGATCACCACAAGGTTGTCAGACTTTGGGGACTTAAGATATTCTCCAAGAGAAGAAACTGATTTTTTTTTTTTTACATAAAAGACAAATTCATTATTTCAGAAACAGCCTGGGCAAAGTGAGCACCATGAAAGGATAGGAAATCTCTAATAGATCAAGTTTAATTACAGTTCTTCTAAGAAATGAGGACATTCATTTACTTGCTTGGAGGGGGACTGAGGAGACAAATTAAAAAGTTAAAAGGAGTAATTCAGATTAACAACAACCAAAAAACAAACAAACAAAAACCAAAATCAAACCGACCAACCAACTAACAAAAACAGTAGAACGACTCTCTCCAGACAATCATAGACAGGTCTGCATTTTGTCGAGATTTAATTTTGTAAGTGATTGCAAGCTCATGAAAAGAAGATGAGTTTTCAAACACCCATGAGAAGGAACAAAATTCAAGCAGTAAAAACCTGAGATGTAAAGGTTACAAGGCCCAGTCATTTCCTAAATAAACCATGGACGTCTCTAAGGGTCTCAGAGTGATGGATGCCATCTGGAGGCCACAGAGGACCCAGAAGTTACTCGGTGATGCCTGAAGCCAGTTTTGGTGGTAGATATTGCAGGCCTCTTGTGGGTGGTGGCCATGGGTGGGGCCTCATTTTGTATAATGCCAGAGAACCCTCCCACACAACCCAGTCCATCAACTGTGCCTGCTGAGACTGAACTATCCTAATTCCAAGAACTACAGCTCCTCAGAGACACTCAACTCATACCACAGCTCACTAGGGAAAGGTTATGCAGAGTACTGCCAAAAGCTCTCTCTTAAGAAGTGCCACTCAGGGGCTGGTGAGATGGCTCAGCGGGTAAGAGCACTGACTGCTTTTCTGAAGGTCATGAGTTCAAATCCCAGCAACCATATGGTGGCTCACAACCATCCGTAACGAGATCTGAGGCCCTTTTCTGAAGTGTCTGAAGTCAGCTACAGTGTACTTACATATAATAAATAAATAAATCTTAAAAAAAAAAAGTGCCACACAATAGAATACCTAATTCAAAAACATATTAATGAATAAACAAACACATGATTTTTTATGTTTCTATCCAGTCCTTCAATGACATCTTTATATATAGACTACAAGTGTAACAAATGACTTTATGTATTTTTAAACAGTTGAATTTGTGTTTGAGTCTGCTAGTGCAGTCCATCTAACTTAATTGGTGCTCTTCAGATTTACTATGGCTTTATGTTGTGGAATTATTGCGGGTTCTGACACACTGACTCTCTTTCGTTAATACTGAGCTTTAATGCTGTGGTCGTTGATTGTCTTTGTTACATAGTGCTTCCATATTCATCTTACCAGTGTTCACACATATGTTCCAAGCAAGTGAGAACTAAAATGATTTTGTTAGAAAGAAAACAAAACAATTCCAGAAGCCTAAATTCATTGAGTTCTTGGTTTTACATAATTAAAAGCAATATGAACTTTGCAGCTAGAATGCCTGGCTTCCAGTCTCAGATGTATGACTTTTAGATAAAGTTCCATAAATGGACTCATTTGTCTGATATTTAAAACAGAGTACTGAAACCTATGTAATATAGTTTGCACTTTCAATGCAAATAATTTTTAAGGATGTGTTCAGTATTCAACATGTTAACTATTGTAAAGGTTTCTTTATATAGTATAGTCTTGAGGGGGACAAAAATGTAGCTTTATAGGGGCTACACATAGTTCTAGGATCACAGGAGGCTGAGGCAGGAGTATTTGAGTAACAGAAAAAGACAACATCTGAAGAGCAGGTAGGAAAATAAAAAGGCTTTTGCTGTGAACTTTTTAAGAATGCTTATGTTACATATGTTTATTGTGACTGTGGTAATTTAATATAATAAAAACATTATATATGCCTGGAGGGGGGAGTGTCACACAGCTTTAGGATTTCAGTCAGCAATGGCTTTGCCCTTAATACCCACCCATCCCCCACCCCCCACACACACCCCAGACCAATTTGGTCAGGGCTACTTTGTGACCCAGGGCCACTCCATACCAGCTGCCTTGGGGTATGATGGTTTAGCACGGAAGAGACACATGAGGCTATTTGATCATGTGAGGAGAGACAGCTAGTTCCCACCTGGTTTTCTCTGTTTTACTCAGAGTACCAAGTTCCTGATGTGCTATTCCAGGAGGGAAAGGAACAGCTGAGCCATGGGAGTTGAAGCAGGATAGATTGGTGGCCTCCCTGACCAACAGCCCCTGGGAAGAGAGCTGTACCTCTGGGAAGTGTGCTGTCAATACTATATCTTGCTAGGCTCCCACCTTAGACCTTAGTAGTTTGGGGGGGGGGGTCCCTCAGAGGCCCACATCTCTGACTGAGAGGCTGAGACCCCTAGAGGGCAGTCATGCAATAGTGAAGGAAAGCCATCCTTCAGAGAGCCCAGGCCTTAACCTGGGTTCTCTATTTTTTTGCCAGATTACATCCATAGCTTGTTTATTATATACACAAAACTCTCCAAGGCCTTTCTGTCCTCTGACCAGCTAACATAATAGATAGGAACACATCTCCCAAATGGTAAAGTAACCCCAAAGTGTCAGCATAGTCACCTTAACGAGATATAGCTCTGAAGCTAGCAATTATTTATTTATTTAACTTATTTAGCTGATGCTGGGATGGAATTCAGTGCCTGGAGCCCCAACCTCAGCCCTAACCTTATTTTGCTAAGCATTGGTGACTGCCATGTGGTGGGAATTATTATACACGTTTAGCGTGTGTTATCACGTGGTATCCACAGTCTTTGAAGGGGTCAGTAAAATGGCGCAGCAAATAAAGGCATTTGCCACAAAAGCCCAGTGATGAGAATATAATCCCCAGACCTCATGTAAAGGTGGAATAAACTGACTCCATGAAAGCAGTCCCCTGGCCTCCACATACATGCAGTAGCATGTGTCCCCTACATGCGCACATGATAATAATGAGGATGCTAATAAAAAGCATTAATCCGGGCTGGTGAGATGGCTCAGTGGGTAAGAGCACCCGACTGCTCTTTCGAAGGTCCAGAGTTCAAATCCCAGCAACCACATGGTGGCCCATAACCATCCATAACAAGATCTGACGCCCTCTTCTGGAGTGTCTGAAGACAGCTACAGTGTACTTACATTTAATAAATAAATAATTAAAAAAAAAAAAAGCATTAATCCCGGTAGGTGATATGGTACCCATTTAAAGAAGAAACTGAGGTAGTGTCCCCGTGTCAAAGAGCTGCTGGCTATTAGGTTCAGACAGTCTACACTGGATTTTACCAGGAGGAAAAAAAAAAATAGGAGTTGCTCAAATAAGTCCCCTTGGAAAGGTCGTGAATTGCTGACTCCCAGCCCAGCACACATCATGTGCTAGAGAAGAAGCCTTAAGTGACTTGCTCATGAACACATGACTGCTCAGTTCCTCGTGGGCTCACTTTCTGAAGCAGCTTCCTCGAGCAGAACTGAGCCAGAGACCCACAGTCACTTCAGTTCCGGGGGAGAGGCAGAGCCCTGGCTCCCTGGCTCCAGAGCCCACACCCGGAACAGAGCAGAGCAGAGCAGATGGCACTTCCTCAAATAACTCCTGCTCACGCGGGTTCTCCTCAACATCTGTGTGCAGACTCAACAGGAGTCAGTCACTGTGCAAACGGGGCTCCGTGGGAACAGTCTGAGCCCGGTGGCGGACAGTTTGATACTTAGTTAGTCCACCAACGGTTCATCCATTTTTGGGACAGGTTCTCACTATACACCTCTGGGTGGGGACACTCTGTATGACATGTGCCACTAGCCCAGAACTCTATATAGGTAAAAGTCTGTGTATAACTTGTTAAAATAATGTGCCTTAAGACCTGGCTTATCAAACTTAAGATACCCGAGGGAAACGGGCCCCGCTCTCCTAAAGGCTGTTCACACCAGAGCACCCCGGACTCTCAGAACCCTACAGCTATGGCTCTGTTGGGGGAAGTGGACTTTAGGTTAATTTTTGGCTCCTTTCACTGGACTCTCTCTCGCACCAGCACAAACACCTTAGTTGCAGCTCTTCAGCCAGGCTTCAGTAGCATCCTAAGAGCTTGAGTCTTTAGCTGGAGTCCTTGTTGCCAGAGGATGGGTGGCTCACCAAGAACTGGTGGATCACTATTCATAAACCATGGTACGTATGACCTGTCCTCTCTAAGCTCTCCAGTCTGTCTCTTGTCAACTTGGCCCTAATTCCTACTGTCATGCCATGACATCATTCTTCTTAAACACATTCTCTTGGCTTCAAGTCCTTCCAGGTGCCTGCACTGGGGCCTATCAGTGTCTTCTTCAACTGTGCCCTCCCTATTCACAGCACTGACTCATTCACGGGAACAGTTCAGTTGTGGCACCCTCTGAAGCCTTCTTGCTGGTCTAGTAGAATCCCCTGCTTCCTTCCTGCTGATGCCCAGAGGGTCCTGTGGACCCTCTGCTTTCTCCTCTAATCCTATCAGGGAACCTGTGACATTTGAGCATCTTAATAATAGACTCCTTTCTGGTTGGTAAGCTACTGGAAGGCGGAGATTTTATCATTCATCTTTACATTCCTAGCACCTATCAGACATCTGGGTATATAACAGGTGCTACACACACACACACACACACACACACACACACACACCTCTGTAAATTACGTGCACTATGCCAAGTTCAGGATTGTAGGCTAATGGTGCAAAAGAGACAGAAAATGGCAAAGGAATTAAAGCAAAATAAATAATGCAGGTCATCACACTTGGCTACAAAATGAACATGAACGAGTAATTTTTTAAAGATTATTTTCTTAAAATGTATGAGCGTGTGAGTATGGGTGCATCTGAAGGGGGTGCCTAATCCACTGGAGTTAAAGGCAATTGTTAGCTACCTGACATCTGTGCTGGGATCAGAACTCCCATCCTCTACCAGAGCAGCAGGCATTCATTCTTAAACCACGGAGCCATCTCTCCAGCCCCAACTTATAAGTACCTTTAACAGGAATCACAAAATGCAAAGGACCAACTCTGCTTACACCCTTTGAGAACCAACAGAAGATGGCAGAGAAGACACCTGTGAACACCACTGAGTACTTAACCTGCCAAGAACACCAACAATGGCGCGAGAGAGATGGAGCTCAGTGGTAGAACACTCTGCCCAAGATCTGGGAGGCCCCAAATTCAATCCCTGGGACCACACAAACAAACAAACTACATCCACAAACCCTACACCATCCGGAACGACACTCATGGGAACCAAGGAATTCTTGTGTGCTGGGCGTTTTATGCATGTTATAACCTCCAGTCTTCATTACAACGTTATAACTAAAGCTTGTCTGCTGTACCATTTCTTCTCTCTCTCTCTCTCTCTCTCTCTCTCTCTCTCTCTCTCTCTCTCTCTCTCTCTCTCTTTCTCTCTTTCACTTTAAAAAAATGTGTATGGGAGTTTTGCTTACATAGATGTAATGTGTCAAGTGTCCACTGAAGTTAGGAGAAGGCATCAGATTCCTCGAAACTGGAGTTACAGACTCTTGTGACCCTGCCCTGGGCATGCTCCCGGGTAATCACCCCTGGGTACTTTAGAAGAAGAGCCAGTGCTCTCTTAATTGATGAGCCATCTCTTCAACCCCTACACAGATAAGAAAACCAAAGCTTAACACATTTAAAAAATTGGTCCAAGGTCAAATACAGAAAGCAGAAGGCCTGGCATTAAGGACAAGTGTGCTTGACTCTAAACAGAATGATGGGGTGCTAATAGCATAAAGTAGCTAAACACATCTCAGATTTTGTCGGTGTGGTTGTTTTGTTTCTTGAGACAAGCTCTCACTTTGTAGCTCTAGCTATCCTGGCCCTCTCTAGGTAGACTAGGCTGGCCTAGAATTCAGAGATATGCCTGCCTCTGACTCCAGATGTATGCCACCAAACCCAGTCCATTGCTTCTGTTTTTAAATTGAAATTAGCATCAATTGGGGCTTATCAGTTTAGAGCACTGGCTGCTCTTCGAGAGGCTCCCAGTCCAGTCCCCAACATCCGACATGACAGCTCACAGCTGTCTGTAGCTTCAGTTCCAGAGCTTCTGACACATTTACACAGATATACATGCAGGCAAAATACCAGTGAACATAAAATAAAACCAATTTATAATATTTAAAAACAAAGAAGGCCATTTATTACTGAGTAGTGACAGTGCTGGGCAATGGTGGCGCACACCTTTAACCCCAGTACTTGGGAGCAGAAATAGGCAGATCTCTGAGTTTGAGGCCAGCCTGCTCTACAGAGTGAGTTCCAGGACAGCCAGGGCTACACAGAGAAACCCTGTCTCAAAACAAAACAAAACAAAACAAAAACAAAAACAAAAACAAAAACAAAAACGGGAAAGGGAGAAAGAGAAAGGAAAGAAAAAGAAATTAATATAAATTTAAACTGCCCCAGCCACTTTAGCCATACTGCAATATGTTAGTAGCCACAATGATATGTGGCTATTGTACTGGGCAGTCAATGGCTTTTTTGGGTTTATTTTTCTCTCACAGACTAAAAATAGGGGAATCTGAAAGCTGAGTGGAGCATTAGGTAATAACGTGAAGTGCCTGTTCCCTCCGTTCTGAGACCGTTTGCATTCACTGTTTCCACTAAAGTTGCCCAACCTGTAGTTGAAGATTAGCCAAGCAAACCAGTGTGAGAGTAAGCCACCGATTGGCTGGCTGTTCTAGCAGATTTCACTTGAGGGTCACTACCTGGATACCTGGTCCATGTGACTGGCTGCTTAAAGATTTTTATCCCGACAAACCTTTGTTTGCAAAATCAAGAACAGTAAGCCGATTAGGCGTTTCCACGTTAGTTGAACTGGGGAAAATAGAGTTTCTTGTGGTCACTTATAAACTTAGCTGTGGACGGAAGGGGTCCTTCGTATGGAGTGGAACTCGTGTGCCAGAGAAAGGAGAGCGTGGGGGTCAGACCATGCTCCTCGCCCATTTCAGAACGAACAGGGCTACAATTATCAGGAACTGTGAGATTTACTGCCCAAGGTAGGAGGGAACACAATTACTCCATTCTCGTTTCTAATTGTTTCATTAGACTCTAATAAACTGATCTTTAAAGCCTGTGTAAAGAAAGGGCCTGTGCATCCCCCTGCAGGTGATTGCCCTGCCTCACGTGGCAGTCAGGCTTAACCAGAGAAACCACAACGCTGTTGCTTTTCAGGCCCAAACTCGCCTCAGCCTTCACCCTCCACATCAAAACCAAACTCGGGTTCCTCCACAAGACCGGGGGCATGGCAGCACATGATCACCCAAAAGCATTAACTACCTCCTCCTTCAGCCCAGATCCTGACAGGTCGGCCATCATCCTATCTTGACTTCGTGAGGGCAGATGCTTGTTTGTCGCCAGTGTCCAAAACCAAATATAATACCGGGCAAGCATCAGGCACGTTTCAAATGAGTACATAAATACTTTCCAGAAAGAAGCAAAGTGGGTGCTCTTCACTGGGGTAGAAGGGGACAGGCCAGGTGACGTTCTTTTCTGCCCACACCACAGGAGCCCTGTGCCTAAGAGAGGTGAACTTCTAAAAAAGAATATTAGCGTCTTTAAGAGAGGCCAGAGATGCTCCAATCCCTCTCCTCCGAACTGTGGGAGCAGAGATGATGTGGATCATTAAGGATACTAGAAATATGAAGTCAAAGGAAGTTTTAGGGCTTAGCTCCAACAAATAACAACCAGGGTAGGGATGAAGCGTTCTCTACGCCTTCAGACTTAAAGATCTTCTAATACCATTCTTGTTGGAAAAGGGTCCAGTGTGAGCCAAGCTGGCCTCAGACTCAATACAGTATGTAGCGTAGGATGGGAGGATGGCCTTGAACTCTGGAGTCTCCTGTCTTAACCCCTCCCACCCCCGTGCTGATATTATATTAGCAGCACACGCACAATATCAGCATTGTCCATAAACCTCTGAGCCTTGGGCTTTTTTTTCTCTTTATAATGTCTGTGTGAAAGTCAGACATGCTTAGGTGGGGGCCCCTTGTTAAATTAGACGAGCAGATCTGACAACCTCGTAAGTGGCGCCACAGACTATCTATACTGTTCTACTTCCCAAAATCTCCTTTGCCCAGTCAGTTCCAGGGACCTGGCAAAGCTGTATCAATTATAAGCCCTACTGAATTCCCACCTCTTTGGTATGCCCAGGTCTCCTAGACCTACATCTGAGAACCTGAAACTCCAAGGAGCCAAGGCACAGCATACAGAGTCACAAGATGTACTGGAGAGTGGCCAAAAAGGGCTGCTAAATAAAAGGCAGGGTCTCAGCTACAGTTATGTTTCAAGACAGCCTACCCTATAAAGTGAGGGCCCATGCTAATAATAATCGTAAGAATAATAATAACAATAGCAATAATAATATAATGATATATAATAACATTATTACCATACTACCAATAAGATATTATATTTTACTATTATATAACAATATAATTATATATAATTATATATTATTATATAAAGTATATTAATGAACTTAATATATTTATTCATTCATTTATAAAATTGATTTAATTTTTAATAATTAATAAATATATTTATTAATAAGTTATTTATGTATAGATGATATGTAATGCTATGTATGAATATATTATTACATGTTATATATAATAATATTTTTGTTATTGTTATTATTATAAATAGCACTAGACATGGAAACATAGACCATAATACCAGCACTTGGGAGATAGAGGCAGGGTGGTCCGGAGTTCTCAGTCATTCTCAACTAAATACCAAACCTTTCGCAAATAACTAAATAACTGGGCTGGAGAGGTGGCTCAACGATTAAGAGCACTGACTATTCTTCCGAAGGTTCTGAGTTCAAATCCCAGCAACCACATGGTGGCTCACAACCACCTTTAATGAGATCTGACACCCTCTTCTGGTGTGTCTGAAGACAGCTACAGTGTACTTATATATAATAATAAATAAATTTTTAGGCCAGAGTGAGCAGAGGCCCTGAATTCAATTCCCAGCAACCGCATGATGGCTCACAACCATCTGTGCTCATATACATTAAATAAATAAATAAATAAATAAATAAATAAATAGTTTAAAAAAAGAAACTAAATAACTAAACAACAAAAATCAATGAAGTGAAGCCAGCTATGGCACAGATCCTATAACCCCAGCATTTGAGATCCTGAAGTAGGATTGATGAAAGAATATTCCAGAAGAATACTCTGTTCCCAAGACCACAGGGAGAGCTATGGGCTATGTTCAGAGAATGGCCTGTTCTCAAGATCATCGGGAGAGGATGGCTGGAGGTGCTGACCATGTCAGAACATGAATGAGCTTGAAGACCTGATGCTGGGTCAAAGGGCACAGGCACCAAGCTAATGGGAAGGCTCAGAGGGGAAGGTACTTGTCCCCAAGCCTGATGATCTGAGTTTGGCCCCCCAGGGCCCACATGGTACAAGTAGAGAGCCAAGTCTCACAGGCTAACTCTGACCTCCACACATGCACAACTCATGCACCGCAAACCCAGTGACTGAATGTGTTTTATAGGGCAGACACGCAGAGCCACATACTCCACGATTCTACTGAAGGCAGAGAGCCGATTAGTGGTTTCCAGAAGCCAGAGGAAGGGGGGAAAATGAATGGTGGGTATAAAGGTATCCTTTGTAAGTGATAGAAATGTGCTAGCACTACTGGCCTTCGAGATGGCTCAGTGGGTACAGGGCCCTGCCACCACCAACACTTATGTCCTAAGCTCAACCCTTGAGATCCATCCAGATGGAGGAAGGAGAGAATCAGCTCCTATGAGTTGCCCTTTGACCTCCACACATGCCTCGTGGCAGCACACAGATACCAACCAGCACCAGCCAGCACACACAACAGATATATTAGATGTCGTTTTAAACAATTTAAAAGCATGCTTGGACGGAACAGAAGTGACAGCTGCATAGCCTTGTAGATGTGCCAAATGCTACTGAATTATACACTTCAATGCGTTCGTTTTGGGCTCACAAGTTCCACTCGAACTTGATCCTCCTCCTCCTCTTCTTCCTCCTCCTCTTCTTCCTCCTCCTCCTCCTCCCTTCTTCCCCCACTCCTTCTCCTTTAAATACTAGGTCTCACTCTGCAGACCAGGCTAACATCAACCCAGAGATCAGCCACTAAAGTGCTGGAACTAAGGGCGTAGGCCACCATGCCTGGCTTCACTCAAACTTAATTTAAAAAAAAAAAAAAAGCTATAGCCCCTGGGAAGTGTAAGAAAATCAAGGGAGGTGCTTACTGTATGAACTCATATGATAAATTCAGGATGATACAGAGGAAATTAGCTTGGCCCTTTGTAAGGATGATTGGCAAACTTGTAAAGTGGTCTGTATTTTGAAGAAGAGGAGGAGGAGAAAGAGGAAGAAAGGAGAGATGGGGAGAGAGAGAAAGACGAGGGAAGGAGGAGTGTGGGAATCAAGAAGGACGTACACACAGGGACAGTTTCACCATCACCTTGGCACTTGGCTTTCTACTTCTTCCATGTGTGTCTTGGGGACCAAACCAGATGGTCAAGCTTGACACTAAGTGGTCACTTCTTGCAGAAGACCAAGGTTCCCAAAGGATGGACCATTTACACAGGAGTGCTGGTTCCAAGGGAGGACCCAAGGCACACACTGTGAAAACACGCAGAGAGAGCACATAGAAGAATGGCCAGAAGAACTCAGTTTGAGTAACTGTGTAAAAACACAGTCTCCATAGGGTGTGGTCATTGTGAATGCCTCTAAAATACGCATTGTGAGAAACCCTGAATGAGTCCCTTCCCAAAATACGTTTTACATCTTGGGGAAAGTGCTTAAACAAAATGCACTACGGGCTGGAGAGATGACTTAGTGGTTAACTGCACTTGCTGTTCTTCCAGGGGACCCGAGTACAGATTCCAACCTCCACAGGGCAGCTTACAACCAACCACCTGCAACTCTAATTCCAGGGGTCTGACACCCTCTTCTAGACTCTACAGCACGCACACTGTACACAAGTATACACACACACACACACACACACACACACACACACAGAGAGAGAGAGAGAGAGAGAGAGAGAGAGAGAGAGAGAGAGAGAGAGAGAGAATATTTTTAAATGCATTTTAAAGAGTCCATCTGGCCAGTGAGATGGCTCAGTGGGTGTAAGCACTTCCTACATGAGCCTGAAGACCAGCATTCAATCCCTGGGACCCACACGGGAAGACGAGTATTGACTCTTACGTCAATTCCTACAAGTGCTCTTCTGAATTCTATAGGCACATGGTAGTACTTTGGTTCTATCTATCTATCTATCTATCTATCTATCTATCTATCTATCTATCTATCATCCATCCATACATACATACATACATACATACACACACACACAAATAATAAATACAATTAATCCAATACTCAGAAAGCAACAGCAGATGGATCTCTTTGCATTTGAGGCCAGCCTGATCTACATAATGAGACACTGTCTTTTAAAAAGAAAAGAAAAGAAAAGAAAAGAAAAGAAAAGAAAAGAAAAGAAAAGAAAAGAAAAGGAAAGGAAAGGAAAGGAAAGGAAAGGAAAGGGGAAAG